>NC_133942.1:4748437-5065000 GCF_031877795.1 Strix aluco | reverse complement strand
TCAGTGTTGGCAGCCCTGTGTCTGTGGGTACCTTGTCCTTTTGGCTCCATCACGTTCCCTGCACACCCAGCCCCACTCTGCAGGCACCAGCAGGTTTTTTTTCCCCTTCCAGCTCTGGCTGATCCTGCATGGGGCTGAGGTGGCCTCAGCTCAGTAACCCTGCGTGTCGCTGAGCCTGTCACAGCATTTGGCTGCTGGAGCTCACTGGAAGGGCAGCACTAGGGACTAGGGAAATGCTGCAAGCCAGGTAGTACCTGCTCAGGGAGCCCAGGCAGGTTGGGCTGGGAAGAACCACCCTGGTTATTTGTGCTGGTGCCTAGAGCTGGGCGGGGGAGGACAGCAAATGCTGTAGGGGTTTGGGAGGGAATGCAGCCAAGGGAGCCCCTGTGAAGCACCTCCTCATGCAGCTGTGCCTCTAGCCTTGTCTCCGGGCCATGGGGATGTTGTGAGGGCTACGTGTCTCTTCAGAAGAGGATGGAAAAATACCATAACCTTTGGTTTGCTCCAGAGGAGCAAGAGCAGCCAGGCAGAGACAGGGAGATGAAAGGGGGAGGGTGAGATCCTGAGGATCCTGCTCCCTGGGCTTGGCAGTGTGGCTTTTCCTGGGGCACAGCAGTGACACCCCCGGCCAGGATAACACAGGGGCAGCCCTCGAGGTTGAGGGGAGCCAGCAGAGGTTTTATGGATGGCACTGGGAAGTTGTGTAGAGCCCCGGGGGAAGGCTTCCCTGGAAGCTGCTCACTGCCAATATCTCAGTGCCCTTCTCCAGTGACAGGGGTTTTTTTGTCATAAGGCTCCAAATCCTCACCGCAGACAGTGAGGAGATCGATAGGAGCAGTGCAGGACCCGGGCTGTGCCTCATAAAACAGCAGCAGCTGCCAGGGAAACCCCTGTGCAGGCAGGAAGCTGCCCCGGCCTCGCCATCCTCAGCGCAGAGCTTGGTCAGATTAAGTGGATGCTGTTGCCATGGTGACGGTGCCCACAGAGGAGAAATGGGGTCTGGTGTTTTCCTTGCGTACAAGGATGCTGGGATCTGGGAGGATGCTGGCTGGGACGGGGTTGTCAGGCACGCAGCCACCCCTGGTTTCTCGTTCCACCAGGGAAACACCTCCCTGGGCTCCCAGGGCATCTGTCTGATAACAGCTGGGCTCTAGGGAGCCCAAGGACAAACCTCTGTGCCCTGCAACCCCCCCGGATGGTGCTGTGGCCCCAGAGCTGGGTGCCCCCACCCCAGTCCCCCTGTCCTGCTGCAAGATGGGACCTGGGTGTCTCCGTTAGCCGTGCCATTGGGACGGTAGTGGTCTTATGCTCCCTGTGACAGGGTCCTAAGGGGGGCCTGAGGTAAGGTCAGGGCTTTCCAAAACATCCCAGTTCTGTCTGCAGAGGCCCTGCCAGCCAGGGACACTGACTGAGGTTACAAATGGGGGGATGCTCTTTCTTTTCTCCTCAGGTTTGCAGCCCAGGACAGAAGACCTCACGCCCTCATTACAGAATGATGAAATCCTAGGAGATGGAGGCACTGACAGCCAGCATAAAAGGAAAGACGGGAAAAAGGGACATGGCAAAACCTCCAGGTAGAGGAGCCTGCGACAGTCCAGGGTTTTGTTGCCCAGCACCCGCTAAGGGTGAGTGCTACTGATTTGGATTAAGTTAATGTGTGATGACTTTATTGGTACATCTCTAGCACGTCTCATTTAATTCTCCCAGCCTTTGCAGTGATGGGGTTGCAGCAGGATATTGTAACCAGCGCTATCCTGTGTCTGGTTCGGGTGGATTTGCAGATACTAGAGCAGCACTACATCATGTTTCTAAGGCTGGCAGTGGTGTTACTGGTGCATTTGTGTGTCGAACAAAAAGGCTGTGGTCAAACTGCCACCATGACCAAATCCCTGTGGGCAGAACACCCTGTAGAATCCCCTCAGCCGGCTTGGCAGCTGACTGAGGGTGGGGTGTCCCAAGACAGCTGGGTTGGGGAACTGAATTTCCTCCTAAGAAATTACCAAGGATAACTAGCCTTTGCTCTAAATTGCATCCCTATAGGAACCAGCTGTCTTGGCCCCTGTCCCTACAGAGAGGAAAGACAGTGTGTGCTGGAAGAAGGTTGGGAAACAGGAGCTGAAATTGGAAAGTAACTGGAAAAAGTTGATTCTTAATTACTAAAGGACAGGGAATAGGTCATTGTCCTTGTGCAATTGCTACCAGCCCTGCCTGTGCATGTAGGGAGCCCTGGTCAGAGCCTCCCTCAGCTGGTGGAGAACACTTTCCCCCACAGCAAGGTGGCCCAGCAGCACTCAGAGGGGGCTGAATCCTCCTTTGCTCCCCCCCCCCCCCACTGCATTTTAGTGTGTTTCCCTGGCACTCTGGCACATTGAGGCTTTTCCTGCCTTTTGAAAAGGCAGGTGTACAGGCTGGATCTGTGGGAGTTTGCCACCCCTTCACTCTCACGCTCGTGTTCTCATTGCCACTTTTCTACATCGCCCCTGCCAAGGGTTGGCTTTCATTTTCCAGACCTGCTGGCCCTGTCTGCTGCCTCTGCCCCTGTCAGATCTGCATGCCTGCCTGCTTGGATGATTGTACCCTTGACTTTCAGGCTGTCCATCACACTGGAGAGCTGGCAAGCGTTTTTGGAGGCAAGAGTTTTGCTGTGTTTGCTGTGTGAGGCTCTAGAGGAGTCACACCACAGCTCAGCATTTGGCTTTTAAGAGTCACAGGGGCTCTCTGTGTTCACACCCCTGTGGAGTAAAGGGAGATGTGGAACCTGGCTGAAGCCTGTGTTGGGTTAGGAGAGACCTGGCCCCACAGAAAAGTTGTCGTACTTTAACATTTCAGGTCAAAGGTGGTTTAGTTAAATCATGTTGAGCCCCTACTGGAATGCTTTTATTTGAGATGAACTGTGATTTGCTGTGAGATAGCTGAAATCCAGTCTCAAGTCATCTGAAGACAGGCGGCTGTTCTTAACGGGGAAAAGCCTGCAAGTGTTGTACCAATTTATCCAAGGTGTTTGAGGCAACCCCTTGCTTCTGTGTTGGAAGCCAAAGGGCTACCAAGGAAAACCACAGCTAGCAGTGAAAAAAAAGTAGTTTGCAGCTTGAGTTCTTTACTGAACTGCTACTAAGAAGACAGCACCACTAATGTTAGTCCCCTTAATCTAGGCTGAAGAGAAGCAATTTATTCTCTACTAGGTGGATGCAAAACTGGTGTGGGCGGTGGGTTTGCTGTGCAACTTTATTTACCAGCGAGTCACCGCTGCCCTCTAGTGTCCCCGGCGGCGCAGGAGGTGGCAACTCCCCGCAGGTATTTTCTGTTACTTCTACCAGCCTGAAAAGCGGCTGCACACCTCCTAGAGAACTGCCACGCTTTCGGCTGGCTTGAGGTGCAAAGCAAGTAGCACAGCAAATTATCCGCACTAACTTAGCAAGAAATACTCTTAAAGCTGGAGATTAGTAAGTAGAGGGCAGGGTGTTTTGTGTTGTGGTTGGTTTTTTTTTTTTCCTTCTGTATCTACTCTGCCTGTCTCTGTCATGGATGTGCCTTGTGACACTCAACTTGATTAATGCCTTTGGTCCCCATTTCTCCTGTCCTGTACACGTATACATGAGAAGCCCCTGACCAGCTAGAGGGTCCTGGCATCCCCTCAGGAGAATTTCAGGGTCCAGTTCCCACCTGAGGCCTCAGTGTGGAGTAACCAGAAGGATCTGACTAGCAAAATAGGGGGTCAGGGGGTGTAAAACAAGGCAGTAGCCTGTAGTCCTGTTTGCAGAGGTGAGGATGAGGAATGGGCTAATGATCCCAAGAACATGAGACACACAACTGGGGAGGGGCTGGCTTGCAGAGAAGAGGCTGATCAGTGGGAGTCTTGAGTAGTGACAGGAGTCTGGACTTAGCATAACAATAAGGATATCAGTTACTGCACTCTAAAATCTATAGCCAGAAAGTGCTATATTCAAAGAATTATAGTATTATATTTCTGTGATTTGTGGGTTTACTGTTAGATGTTCTTTCACTGATTTGAAACCCTTTGTTCTGATGCTTGTTTGTTAGAAGGTGATACTTCTGCTACTGAGCTCTGAGATGGAGGGGAGTTAACCAGAAAGACACTATGAGCTCAGTATCTGCACAAAGATGGGGCAGGGTAGAACAACAGTTCCTCTTCTTTCTCTAGAGGGCACAACCTACCAAACCACAACAAAAAAAAAAGAGGCGAGTAAAACTCCAAACCTGGTCACCATACTAATTAAGGAAAAAAAAAGATATAGGAATAATTAAAAAGAGAACAAACTCTTCAAGCAGACCAGAATTTGATTGGATTAAAAAAAGTGTATTGGACGTCCAATACAAAATAATAAACATGAAGTTATTAAAAAAAGCCATAGAGTATACAGCAAATACTACAGAAAAGCAAAAAAATTGTACAGAAAGGTAGACGTCTACAGCAGTCCTCAAAATTATTCTACATGAGAATCATAAAACAATATACAGGTTTGGTTTTTTCCCCAAATGTCGCTGAGGGAAGCTGTCACTTAACAGCTTGACTATGACACTACAAGGATACACAATGTTCCAAATTTAAAATCACAGGATATGTAAGAAAACGTAGCATTAAAATGTGAAAAAGTGCAATACAGATTGTACACTGAATTGAATAAATGTTTTTTTTTAGTTTAACCTTAAAAAACCAACTTTGAACAGTTGTTTTATCATTAAAAATATTCCCCCTCCCCAAATTCAATGACAATATTAACATTCATGGTGTTATACATAAGTAATATTCACAAAGACCCACCAGCTAAGAATACTGTGTATGTATGATGGTATTTCTTTGGGTATAGGTAAAAAATAGGCAAAGGAAAACATACACCCTCTCTTTCAGGACGGGGGGTGTGTATTTTATTATTTAAATACTTATTCTGTAGCTTATTTTGCCCTGAATTGTATTAAGAATCCAAATGTCAATTATCTGAGTGGCCCACGGTGCTCCAATTTAATTTGATTCCCTCTCCCCCTCAAATAATAAATAAACCCAGCAAATGTCCTAGAAATGGCAACACAAGGAGTCCAGGAAAAGGAAGTAAAACTACACCCCAACCCCCTGCTGCTCCCCAGGATGATTCATTGGCTTGCCCTTCTCTTGGTGACAGGGACTGTGAAAATGGGCCCAGAGCTTTAGTCAAATGGATGAAAGAAGGTAAATGAAGCAAATATAGTGTTGTCTGGGTTGTTTTTTTTTTTTTTTAAATTTAAGCAGGTTACAGTTTCCTCTTAATGTTCCAAGAGGTGCAGCCGTGCAGCAGAGGCACTGCGGACTGGAGCAGCGGCGCCCCGCACCTGAAACGCCTGTTACCTGCGTGTCCTCCACTGTCACCACCGAGATCACTGATTGCTGGGGAGGAACAGATTCTCTATCTGAATCACCAGTAAGTTTTGAGTTTCCTTTCATCTTGAAAGTGAAATGGCACGAGTTTGTTAGGCAGCTGGATATTGGCTTTTTTTTTTTTTTTACTAAAATACAGTCCTTCTTTTTATGCCATTCCTCCTCACAGAACAGGGCAGAGGCAGGCAATCATACAAGGAGAGAAGAAAAAACCCTTTTCCTTCCCTTCATATAGGAATTCCCTTTTAACTTTCCTTCCTTTGCAGACAGATATGTGAACAGCACCTGAGTCGCTAATACTGTCTTTCTTTCCAAATGGTTTCAAAAGTGTAAAAAAATACATTTTTGCCTTGCTTATGTCTCTGAAGAATCCCCAAGAGAAGGATTCTTGTTTAAATGGCCTGGGATAGAGAAATTGCACTGGGGTTGGACTTGCTGCTGAAGGATCCTGTGGACATGTAGTGTGATGGGGTTCGTTGGTGATGAGAAGAGGTCCACAGTTCTCTGCCTCTGGGAGGTCCAGGTAGCTCAAACCTAAGCCCCGCCAGCAGAGAAGCGCCGTGCGCTGCTGCCTGTGCTAAGCTCTCCGTGCTGAACAAACTAACAACAACAAAACAGAGCACTGTTGCCAAAATAAGCTGTAGTGTCATCTAAACATAAGGAACCCTACTTTACAGGAGGAATTTTTTTTTTTAATGTTTCTAAATGAGACTCCCACTGTAATTCGGTAACCAGAGACACAGTATGCTGAAGTTACAAGGAAGGACGTTACAGAAGATGCTTTCATTTTCTTCAGTCTTTTGAGTCAATGTAGAAAGACAGGAAAACAACAATAATGAAACCTCCCACTGGATCCCCTCCCCTTCCCCATCTACTTTTCCCCACTCAAAATATTGAAACTGCACAAAAAGCGACAAACAAGCCTTTCAAATTACATTTCAATTCAAACAGACCGGTAATCTCACAGTGATGAGAGGAGAAAGTCAGGCTTTTAATAATTATAATATAAAAATAATAAAAAAGCTTACAAATAGCAGTGCAGCATCCCAAAAGGCCATGGATTAACTGCCAGAAGGGGACATAATTATACGCAGAATAAAAAACAAAACAGAACAACCCACGCTGGCAATGAATTTTCATACACAATAGAACAAGCAGTCAAACGTCAGTCTAGGCTGTGGAAAACAACAGTTTCTCCTTTTTTTTTTTTTATTACAGTATTTTTTCCTTTTTATAAAAAAAGATAAAATAAAAACACAAATAAAATTGTACATAAATGCGAATGTCCAACACTGAAAAGGCAGGGCAATCACACCACTGAGACAAAACCTGACCAGAAAAAAAAATAAAATATGTGAAGTCCACTTTTTTTCCTTTTGTCTGGATGCTAGATTTCAGCCTGATGCGTCCCATCCTGAACGGTCTCAGCAGGTAAAAGGAATTCAACTTGGCAATGACTTCATTGCAGGACGATGACAGGAAAGGTCAGCTCTTTTTGACCAGCTGTAGCACAAATGCACTGGTTGGTTCGTTTGCTTTCTGTGTATGCTCTCATGTGCTGTCCCTCTTTTCTTTTTTTTTTTTCCTTTTTAAAATTTTTTTTCTTCCTCTGTACAATTCCTTGTGTTCCAAGGCTGAGTCCCAAGACTTGTGAAATTGTTTGGAGTCATGTCCTGGTGAAGGTGGTCATGCTGTAGTGATGGCATTAAGGTCCTTCATAAGTCCTTCCAGGTGGGCCATCTCTTTGGTCAGCTCATCCGGTTCGTAATTCTGTGGGAGATGTAAAGAGTTACTGACAAGGTGACTTGCTCTTTTTAGAGGAGAACAGAAGAAGAACGGGGAAGAAATGGTCAGTGATTCTGGTGTAGACTGTGACCCTGACACATGAATAAGCAGAAGCAGATTTACTGACAGTTACCGGAATTAATAACTTGAAACAACTTTCTATTTTAAGTGCAGATCTTTTTGCAATAGTGATTCATAGTTTCACATTTTTAAGGCTGTGATCATCTTATCTGTTTTTCTTGTATCAATTCCTGCTTCAAGATAACAGCTTCCTTTGAACCAAAGTAGATATTTTAGAAAAATCTTCCCAGCTTAATTGGAAAAAAAGGTCAAAGGAATCACTTCAATAAAACTGTTTTGAGAATAATTATGCTTGCTAAAAACACAGTCCATTTTTAGCCTCAATTGTCTAGCTTCAGCTATATTGAACAGCTATCCTCACTCTTGTTACCAGTGCAGGTATGTAGATAGATAGATACCATGAACTAGTTAGAAAAGGTTTTGAGATGAAGCTGACCAAGTCGTTCCCAGTACTGTGCCATTTTCAACCCCTTGTGTTCTTGGAGCATTCTCCAACCCCTCTCTGCGCTCTCAACGTCATTTTCACAGAAGGCAAGCCAGGCTGCACGTGGTACTGCAATACCAGCTCTGCTACTGCCAGATTAGAAGCAACAGAACTCCCATTTGATAGTTTCTGCTCTATATATTTAAGGTCCATTATTAGACCTTCTGGCTAGAGTCTAATATTAAAGCTGCTGCTCAGCTGACTGTGTACCATAAAACTGAAGGCCTTCCCAGAGTGGAACCCTCAACCCTGACTGTGATCTCACTTCTTTGCTTCCAGATACAAACCTTTTCTTTCATTTAAATAGAAATGAATGCAGCAGGCACTTTCCAGTTTACCAAGCAATCTAGATTGTACCAGAAAAGTCATCTCTGTCCAACACATTATCTGCCAACTGCTGACAATGTTAAAGAGCAGCAAGCTGGAAGTACTCAGACTCATTCCTCCGGGCTCTCATAAAAAAGCTGAATCAATTCAAATCACTACCTAATCCTCATTTTTAGAACTCATAATTTAACCAGTATTTAGTGTGCTGTAGTGACTTTATGTTGTACTAATTTATTAATGAAGAAATTTAAATATGATAAACTTGTTGATGAACAAACTAATGAGTATATTTTTGGTACCAACCAAAAAAAAAAAAAAAAAAAAAAAGTAGTAGTGACAACTTGGCAGAAGGGCAGAAGCATGCATACAGTTTCTGGACCAGTGCATACAGAAATAAAATCAAGAGGGTGACAAAAGGAAACGACAATAAGGAAACAAGGAAAAAAAAGAAAAGTTCTTCATACTGCAGCAGTAATACAATGGCTAATACAATAACTTCTTGGCTTGCAATCTGAAAGGAAAACAGCTCTTCCAGTGCCTGACACCCAAGACATCCTCACTTCTTAAAAGCTGTTTCCAAAGAAGCCCAACAGTTGGTTGCATTTTTCCCTGAAAGTGTTCTGACTTTCCTATGAGTTTAGATAACATATTAGGGATGATGACTTTAAACATTTTGGCATTAATGCTACATTTTCCATTTGCAATGACACTTTGGATGCTCTGCAGCAGCACAGGAAGCTGCAGCTGCATGACTTTAATAGGATCCAGGCACAGTACGCTTGCAAACCAGACAGAAATAAATGACATCTCAAAGCGAGCATGAGAACACAACATCTTAAGCTGTACAGAAGAGCACACGGCACTGTTGGAGGCCTCAGCTCTGTGAACAGAGCTGCTCTTTACATCGAGATAAGCAGGCAAAACACAGATGTGCAGGGCCCTTCTACAGCTCCCGTACAGAAGCCTGCGTATAGAAGCCCAAGTCATAAACCAGAGCTCCATTAGGCACTACGTACTGTAAAGAAAAGACTAGCACTATAGATGGTATCTGTCTTTACTCTCCTCCTCTTGTAATTGTGGTAGGCTAGCAGAAACCAGAAGCACTGAGCATGAGTCGAGAAAGGAAATCTCAGAGAACGTTACTCTATGTTCAGCTAACAGCCTCGGTTCAGCTAAAATGCTGTGGAAGGTTTTTGACTGAGTGGGCCTTGTGGTGGGACTGGAATAGATGGAAGCACTGCATCTGTTTATAGTGTCGTGTAATTAGGAATGAAGGTATGCTCTTAAGAAATTTTCAGATTTAGAAAGCATTACTTGTACTTGCAATTTAAGTGCTTTTTCTCTGAACTTACTGCCTTGCATAGAAGGTATTTGCACTACATTTTTTATGTGGGTTAACAGGCACTTGGTGGAAGTCAGAAGCCTCATTATCCTCTGCCTTTGAAAGTCTCGGTGCAAACATTACTAAAGAGGTTTACAAGTATCATATAAAGAGAGGTTCACCACAGTTTGATAAGCACTGCCAAAGCAAGCCACTGGCAGTGTAAGAGTACCTACGCTTTCCGAGTCCTCAAGCATCCTGGTGGTCTCCTGCACGTCAGGGGCACTGGGAACTACCACTGGCATTGGAGGCCGGGTTCTTCCTAAAGTCCCAATTGACGCAGTCTTCACCGAGTGAACTGGATGGTTAGGAGCTTAAAATAAGTTGTTATATAGTTATGGCTCAGTTAATTAGTTCTTTTGCCTGTCAGAAAACTCTTGAAAGTAGGAGAATAAAAAGGATTCTAGTAGAGGAAAATGAACACTTCAAATTATGGCGTGCTGAATTTGAATTTCTGTCTAGTTTATCTATGTACGTAAGAGAAAAGAGCCTTGAAAATTATACCAACCAAATTCACTCCAGCCTCTGACATATTTGCTTTGATGCCCAACTCTACCCCCCACCCCTTAAGGAGCTTCTCTCATTTTCTTCTTAAAATCTCCTTTTTCCCAAGCGTGTCTTGCCACCCTTCCCCGCTCACCTTGCTGAGTCAGCAGTGGCGTGCTGGGCAATGCAGGGTCGTAGGTGGAGCCAGCGGGTGGAACTGCTGGCACCGCAAAGCTCTTCAGCGGGTGGGAAGGACGGACGTGCGCCGTCGGGAGGTTCTGAGCCGAGTCCTCCTCTTGGGCATTAGCCAGGTAAGCCCCTGGGGTGCTTTCAGGATCCTGGTGGTCAGCACACGTCTGAGACGAGGAAGCCGGCATGGTGTCCGTGCTAGGTGTGTTTCGAACAGATTCTACAACGGACCAAAAGAACCAAAAAGTTTATCTTCTTTAACAGAAATGTCCTCTGGTCAGATGGAAACAAAACTGGTTGCAAGCACCTTTTCCAAGATCACTGTTACAAGCCAAGAAGTGAATTCACAGATTCACTACCTGTGTAGCAAATAACACCAATTCTGTGTAACTGTGCTGTTTTAAGGTGAATGGCAATGGCTGTCTAATAACAAAATAAGCTTGAGAACTGAATGATTCCACAGGCATAATGCCAAATCAAGAGTTCTGCACTGAAACAGCTACGTGTCACGAGACCTCAGATAAACAGCATGGAACACAAATCTTCATTCTCATTTTACCCTTGAGTGTTTCACAGTATTGGCATTCTTAAATAGGTATAGATTAAGCATGTATCACTGCAGTGCACGCAGAAGAGCCAATTTTTTTTTTCTGAGATAGACTTGAAAACCCTTTGCTTGCTGAAAGCTAAAATGAAATCAGAGGCTTCATGTGTTTGTCTGCAGCAGGCTCCACCCTGATCCAGGAGAACAATGAGATGGTACCTTGAATTTAGGGCATCGTGATCCTACTCAGAGACCACATGCAGGAAAAGATGTGGATTGTGAGAGCTGTCACTTCAGCAGTATAAACAGAACAAGAGAAACCTCTGCCTCTAACATACCAACTGCCTGTACATTTGCAGCCTCACGAATTGTTTTCATAAGGAAACAGCGCTGTTGGCTGTAGGACCTTAATTAAAATGTAGACCTTAAACTAGAGAAGCTCAGAATTCACTACAAGATGTCACCTACGTGCAATTTAGCAATGCTTTGCTTCAGAATTTTTCAGGGCACTGGAGACATTACAAAAACTATTGCAAATGATTGTGCTTCAAGCCTGAAAATGCTGCACAGAACTCACCACAGTTTTCCAAGTGCTTCAGGAAGATTAACTGATGTCAGCTCTCAGTAGCAAAGTCTAGAATTTTGTCCTCACTGTTTTAAATACAACTAATTAGGAAAGAAGTTATCACATTAAGTAGCTCAAATTAGATTTAATCTAAATGTTTCAGACTCCAGGGCTGGCGCCTTTAGAATAAGGAATCTTCCTAGTTGAAGTTGTATATAAAACATTAAGCCTCCTTTTCCAAGGACATCATCACATATCTTGAGGATCGATATCTGATCTACATAAGAAACTGTTTACAGAAAACTCAACCTATCAAGGATTTTGTCTGTACTTAAACCCACCGCTCTGCCTCTCATGGAACACCACAATGGAGACTGACCAAGTTAAGTTTCAGGCTCTGATTTCCACGTTTCACTCATTGTTCCATTACAAGCACAATCTACCTGATTGTTTATATCTCACCTGTGGAATTGGCCCTGTCTGAATGGGACATGGATGTGCCAATCGGCCACGGGCTGACCTGGTGATGGAGATAGCTGCGAGTTGGAGAAGCGAGGCTGCCGGAGTGGAAATGATGGTGAGGGTTATCGAGTGAATGGATGGGATGAGCACTAATCACAGCTGTGAATGAACATAAGACAGAAAAATGCTTAACATACAGACAAGCATGCACATGTACTGAAATGCACCATATCCCTCCCGTCTCCCACAAAGCCACTGAACGGGGGAGCAGGTTTACAACACCACCAAGATGACGTGTTTCAATACCAACTTTCCAACTCTGCTTCAGCACTTTAGCTCCCTCCATGCCAAGAGACAAGACCCCCAAAAGAAGCAGAGCTCTCCATTTTCCTGTGCAGAAAGCGCATCTCTCTTGGCTGTATCTGTCAAGAACTTTCTGTTACGCTTGAGAAAAACTTAAGTTCAGCTCCCTTTAGAACTTCCATGTACTTCAGGCTGTGCTATAAATGTCAGACCTGATACGGAGACACATGAGCTTGAATTCCAAAATAATTTCTGGCTGTCGTTGAATTTCTTAACATTTTCACGAAACGTGGCATCTTTGGTTAATTAAATAATGCAAGACCAATGATAACAGCAGGGCAAGAGACCAAAGGCTCCATTCATTCCCTCTGTGCAGACTTAGTAAAGCTCTGCTCTGGCACACTCAAACCAAAAGCCTGTTTTTCCCCTCTTTTTATATCTTGCTTTTTTCTTTTTCCTGTTTGAGACACATGAATGTTATACTTAACATAAATCATCCTTTGCCCTCACCCTTTTGTGGTGACAGCAAAACAAACTCACTACTCGCCAGCTGACAGGAAAGGTGTGTGCAGAATTTAGTTCTTACAGCAGAATAAAATACTGAATTGCTTAAAATCATCCAAAAGAAAGAGTCTCAACACAAAAACCAGGAGAGAAATGCTACCACTAACACCATAAGGAAGAAAAAAGGTTGTGGTTGGTTATTTTCTTTTGAACCTTTTCTGGAAATTCTCCAGATGTGCTGCATGTGAAAGTTACTTTCTAGGAATGACATGATGCAGAAATCCATCATTATAATGGTGAGTTAAGACTTCTTGCATTGATGCATGTGGTTTGACCTCAGAGGCTGCCTAAAGAAATCTGAACCCTCTGACTTCCTCATTTCCTGGAAAACTGCCTGTCAGCAGGACAGGATATGTGAATTGATCAGTGGAGGCAATATACCAAGAGACTTTCAGCTATTGCTAATAAACAATTTCTCTCTCCCATTGAGTTATGTCAACAGAAAGCTAGTGTCATTATCAACCTCTTGTAAATGAAGAGTAACTAAACTCTAATACTGAGCAATCAGCAGGTTCTAGATTTAAGTCCTGGGAGACAGCTGTCAAGGGGATGTGCAAAGTCAGATATTCTCACTAAGAGCTTCAAGCAAGATTAAAATGCCACTTTGTCTTGCAGGGAACTGGCAAATGGGGGAATAACAACAAAAGCTTGGCAATCAGAAATCTGGGCAGAGGCAACAGTCATCAGAGACACCAGGAGTTCTCTTATGTGTCAGCAAGGTAGGAGGCAAAGATTTTAAGGCATAAAATTTTACAGGCATAAACATTTAAATTACTTCTATTTATAGAAACCACTGTCTACACCTGTGTTTCAGCAAGCATCTCAATCACTATCAAGCATAATGCACGTTAGTGTAAGAGACTGCCTATATGTTTTTGCAACCACAATAAAAAAATCATGCACATATCCTACACCTCTCAAGACATTTCCTAAAAGCTTAGAGACAAGAAGAACACAAAATCATAGTGGCTCTGAAACACTATCCAAAGCAGAATCCAGTGAGCAAGTGGGGAAAACCTGACCCAGTGAAAAGCCACGTCCCCAGAAAGTTTACCCTGCCACCTAGCCATCCAGCTTAAACTGCTGGGGTTTTGCTGGGTTATCAGACCTAAACCACATATAGCTTTACAGGTCTAAAAGCAGTACGTCGTGCCACCAGCTCTTAATGAAGATCATGATGCACTGTTTAATTTCAAGGAAGATAAAAGTTCAGATGAAGAACTGGATAAAGAAAAATGTGATGCATTGAGAAAGAACTAGTCCTTTGCTTCCTAATATCCGTTCAGGGTTTTTGTATTCCAGTTGTCAAAGAAGAACTAACTAGGCACACACCATTATTGTAAATTACACTAAAATGGCACATATGGAATTATCCTAATTTAGTATTTAAGAGCTTAATAACTACATTTGAATGCTACAGGGCTGGGGGGAAATCATAGGAAGGTATCTGCAGGCACAGACTCAAGCACACTAAATGGTCCTGCCCTCTGTATTGCTTTCAGAGAAAGGGCCTCACGTACCAGTGTCAGTTTTCTGTGTAGCTTCTGCAAAAACATATCTAAAGACATTACATTAATGTGTCCACTTACTATAAAATAGAAACCTACAGCTGGAAGCCCTTAGAGCTTTGGCAAACAAGATAAAAAGTCAAAGTCACAAAACCAATCTCAAGCCCTAAGGCACCAGAAGACCTTACATATCCTTCCTGACATTTAGTGCAGGATGCTAACCTGTCCCACCGAGCCAGCTGCGTCTGTCTCTGGTTGGTTCTTTCTGGGCAAGGCAGTTTCTAATAAAGGGGGGGAAACAGACAGGCCTTTCAAGCAAACACAGCAGGACTGGTATCAAAAAGGGATGTCACAGCTGGGTTTAGAGCTGCAAGGAAAAATCATACCCACAACTACATCTGCCAGCATTAGCACATCAGCTTGAATACAATCAAAAGGTAGAACTGGAACATACTACCTCCCTCAAATATGTATCACCACTGTATCACTGGTGTCAACTGTACAGCTTTTCATCCTGTGTGGGACTGACCACGCATCTTTCTCACTGAATAACACAGTATGAGGGGTACTTTGCTACGCTGCTTCTGTGGAGCACTCGGCACACTCCAGCACGGGCTCCTACACGAGTTTGTCTTATACTCCATACATCTAATGCTGCATCCCATTTAGAGGAAAAAAAAAACCTGTAACAGTGCAAGGTAAAACTTACTGCAGTCTGAATTTGTTATGGGGTCACACAAGCCTGAAATTCATCATGTTCTAGCACCTGGCATGGGACAGGACATCAGAATCCAACAGCTGCAATGTCCATTGTCAGACACCCATATTTGACAGCAGACAAACTAATCAGAGTAAAGATTATTAGTGTAAAACTGCATCCTCCACTCCTTCCTCACACATGTAAAACCGGGATAAAACAAGGAGTGTCAGATTACTTTTTTTAAAAACCAAGAAAAAAGATACTACTCTTGTAAAAAGGTTGTAAAACAAGGAAATAGTCAAAAATTCACAAAGTCAGCTGATCAGGTCATCAGGACACTTGAAAAGAATGCAGAGGCCAAGAAAACCAAGCACTCCCTTCAGGTAAATAAAGCAAAAAGTTAGAAAGTTGAAATGTAATGGACTGGCCTGAAATCATTCCATAAAACACAAGAGATTGTGGTAGCAATTACTTGGCTATGGTGCTCAGGGAAGTCTAAAGCTCAGACCAGATAAGCACTGTATAATTTTGCCTCACAGTTCTGTCACTGCATGTTAACTTTTGTACTTTTTACTTGTGTGCTCAAGTCAGGGTTTCAGTCTAGTTGTCAGAGGTTTAGCCAAGTCCCATTCCATCTCAGAGTCATAACTTGAAAACTAGATACATTGTTTAAATTCTTAAAATATTTCATAATAATAATTAAAATATATTTCTACTGCCGCAACGAAAGTTCAGTTCAGCACTTTTGCTCAAATCATTAACTGACAAGGAAATGACAAACCAGACATCCTCCTCGTTTGAAGAGTCTGCTCTGCCAGACTTGCAAAACCTCAGCCCGTATCAGTGCTCTATCCACGTTCTAATAAATTTGTATAATAGACACAGTGTAAAGTAAAGCTGCTGTACATATTTTGCAGGTTTTTGGTATCTTTTGCAAAAGATGAGCAGCGTTACTCCTTCAGAGCCTTTTCTTCTGCTCAGTAAATTAGGGGACAGCTCACAAGTGGGGATGTCTTGCCCCAGCTCTCTAATCCTCTCCTACTGGATAAGCAGCTGATTCGTTCCTGAAGCTGCTCCTGAGCCACTATCACATTTTAGCATAAATCCATAACGAGTATGGTTTGCTGTAGAAGGGTGGACTGTAAGCTGCAGCTGGTCAAGAACCGCTTCACAAATAGCTGTCCATGCAGTTATGTTTAATGTTTCGGTATAAGAGTAAGGTCACTGCAGAAATGGGTAAACGTGGTCATTTTAAAAAGAGCAAGCATGACTTCTGTAAAAGTAAATCCTGCTTCACTAATCTGTTTCAAGGCAGTAAATATGTCAATAAAGGGAACCGGCAAATATGATAGAGCTAAATTTTCAAAAAGGCTCTGACAAGACTCCACTCCAAAGTTAAAACACTAAGTTGCTGCTGAGGGAAAGCTCTTTTATGGATGGAAAGCTGCTTACAGATACGAAGCCAAGGGAGGGACTTGATGATCAATTTTCGAGACAGATGAGAGTAAGCAGGAGATTCCCCAGGTATCAGCGCTGGGACTGGTTTCAATCAATTATCTTTCTCAGTGACCCAGACATGGAAGCCATCAGAGAAATCTTCAAGTTTGTCAATAACATTAAGGTCTCTGGGGTAGTTAAATGCTATTCTGATGGCAAGAAAGTCCAGAAGGGCCTCACAAGACCGAGCAAGCGGGTAAAGAGATGGCAGGTGAAGTTCAGCATCGCTTCAATGTACAGTAATACACTGAGGGAAGAATAATCCAAACAGTACTTATATGATGCTGAACTTGGAGCTGGTAGTTACAATTCAGCAAAGAGTTTCTGGAGATATGGTTGTCAGATCTCTGGTATCATTAGCTCAATATGCAATGGCAGCCAAAAAAGCCAACAGAATGTTGTACCTCGTGCAGCAAGGAGGGTGTTGAGAACAAGGCAGAGGACTGTTTCTTGCTCTGTAAGACCCTGGTGGTACTATGTGCAGCTCTGGCCTCTGTGAATCTCAAGCAGCATGTAGTAAAATTAAAGAAGGTTCTGAGAATGGCAACTAAAGTGATAAAGGGGTGGAACACCTGCCTCATGAGGGGAGGCTAAAAAGGCCACGACTGTTTGGTCTGGGGAGGAGAAAACTAACCGAGGAGAACCACTTGACAGAGATTTACCAACTCGCTACAGTTCCTACGTAACAGCTGGATACTGGCAGAGCACAACGGGAGTGGACTATAAAAAGCAGCCAGGCTCGTAGGCTCTCCCTAAAAAGCACCTGCAGTTGCTGCTGCTGGAGACTGGGACAGACAGACTGTTGGACACATTCCTAACTCTTCCCACTTTTGCAGCATGCCTCCTGCTCACTGAAATACAGCTATTCGGTTTCTCTCCTTTTAACTTGATCTGTCTTCAGGATAAGGGATTCAGGATGCTGCCTTTGATCTGTTCCCGTGGCAGATATGACAGAATTACTTGGGAGAAGTAAGTAGGAGAGCAGTATGTGAGGGTGTGTGCCTGTGCATACAGTATCAACACGGCTTGTTTGGGTGCTCCCAATTTCACACCAGCTGGTAGGTGGGCTGTTGACTTACGCTGAGGTGGTTGAGAATCAAAAGGCATCATCATCTTGGGCCTCATCCCCCTTCTTCCTGCCAGTGTGGACATGCTATCCTCTGACTCATGCCCTGAAGGAAAAATACTGAAGGTTATTTACCATTGCAGCAAGGTTTCTGTGATACCGTACCAGATGATTTCAATCCTCCTCTATTTCTGGGCTGTCCTGTTTGTAAGCAGTTCTGTGACTCATAATTGATAAAAACAGCTCTTTCATCCTTTGCTAGAAGGGAGAAAAGAGGACAGTTAGGGTAAAGATTACTGGGCACCACAGAAACTCCCCAGGCCATAATGCAAACACAAAGTTCTGGCAGTGCAGCTCTGGGCAGTGAGTGGCAGCACAACGAGTCACGTGTGTGGGTAAGAGATGCTGGATTAACAAGTTAACCACTCACCAAGTGAAAACTCTCCCTCAAGAGCTGAGCAGTAGCTGGTTAAAGCACCAACACCTGATTGTGTGTTTGACTGCTGAAAGAACACACGTCTCTCAGCAGTTTAGTATGAAACACTTGCTAGATAATCTTCTGATTACTAACCGGTATTTGCCAAGGGAAAGTCATGATTTAACTCTTGGGCACGCATTTTCTCACTACAACATGTGATCCATCCTTTTCAGAGAGTCTTATAAACTAGGCACAAAACCAATTCACTAGTTGGAAAAGAACAACCAAAAAAGATAAGGGTAACTGAATAATATGACAATAAAGTGATTTCACCAGATACAGTAAAGTGTATTTAATTTTAAACATCAGGGTCAAAGTACCCATTGAAACCTCACCTCTGTAGGAATTCCGTCTTTGATGGATATTGCTGTCCATGGAATTATCAACTGGGGTGATGTCTTGGGAGTTGCGAGGGATTGGGGTATCTGTCATGATTGGATTGGGATCTGGAGATTTATCAATGGGTTTTAGCTCCAGCCTTTCATGATGGATCCAAAGGTCGGGAGGTTTGACATCTTTGGAGTTTCCTTTGTACTTATGGGACCCATTCACTGATTTGCAGGCAGCTCGTTTCCTTGGGAATGAAAACAAATGAAATGTTCTCAGATGCAGGCTTCCTTTCACTTGTTGAAAAAGGCAAATTTGCACTGAGATTTCCTTTAGATCTTGTATCCAGCTGAGCAAAAACTACCCACTGAGCAGGACGCTTTGAATTCTACATATAAGCACATCTGACATCTCAAAGCATATTCTGCAGCTCCGATGCCATGAAATTTGTCTCAAATGCTACCACATGCTGCAGAACCGTGCTCTACAGTCTAAGCTTTCATTAACAAAAATTAAGTTTCCAGTACTTATGGTTATTAAGAGAATATTCTAAACGTGAAGTGTATGTACATCATGCTGTGTCTGTACTCCAGGGCTTACAAACAACCTCAAACAACAGCTGTAGAAGGAGTCTGCAAATAGCCGATTATCCCTATAGGATGGTTAACTCTTAAGATTAATGACAGGAACATTCATTTTACCACTGCTCAGGTTAGACACATCTAACTGATGTGCTTTTTCATCACTGTTGAACAGCAGCAAACTGATTGTGAGGCAGACATTTGACATGATGGAATTTTTGAGAAGTAAAATGTAGAGTTTCAGCAGTGTCCTCCACACACACCCCTCACTTTGGACCCTGGCAATGATGGAGGAAGGTGTCCCTTCTGGGTAGCACACTTCCTAGAAAGGGATAAGATATGAATAAATACAATTTTGAAAATATCAATGAACAGAGCCTCTGGTGTAGGTGATTTGCAGCCAGAGGTGCTCCCGGCACCCTGCTTTGAGCACTGTAGCTGAATGAGTAAAACAGAACAGAAGGTTATTCACTGGTTGTGGGCTGCTGCAGGTAAGAGAGGTGACATTTAGAAACTGGGAAAACAAAGGCAAGATTTCACAGGGTTATTTCCGCTCTTGCAAAATAAAATACGTCTCTTGGGCACAGGCCCATGAATTTTGCCCTCTCCCAAGCATATCCCCCAGTTGTTAGACCATTGCTCATACATCCTTGCTCTCCTCTCCTCAATAACTTGCATTTTTGTAGGATGGTTCAGCTTCAACAAAGCAAGTGGAGATTATCTTCTAACTCTGGCTTTTAATCACTTTCTTAAAACTATTTTGCATAACAGTCTGTTCAAACGTAAAAAAAGGCTTTCAGCTCTGTTCAGTTCTTTCAAAGAACATGCAGAAACAGCCTTCAGGAGCCTATAAACGGAAGCATCGCTGCTGTAGTCTTAATCCAGATGCTCTAAATGAGCGAAGAATTGAGATGCACACCTATATTTTGGATTTTGGAGCACTCTTCTAAGGAGTCCAGCACCAGACTCAGATTACACTCCAGTAATCTATCTCCAAATTGGATATTATCATGCACAGCTTATAAACCCACTCCACGCAGTGAAGTACACGCTAGGAACAGAAGCGAGAATCTGCCTGAGCTGTTGAGCTCTCACAGCTCTAACCAGATGTATTGGCTCGAGCTTGGAAATAGTATGTTAAATAATTTCTCCTCAGAGAGGGCCAAGCGTAGGTATGCACGAAAGCACTGCCCCAGTTTGCCTGTAAACTCTTGATGGTTTGTAAACTCTGAAACACTAATTAGGAAAAACAGATCATCATCATCATCACATGCATGATAGCTGTATGGATGCGTGTTATCTTCTGAACACAAGAATTCAAACTGCATTACTGATCTGTTGTCAGAGGAGAATTTCTACTTAAAAGTAATAAACTCTAAAGCATCATAAAGATTAAATAACAGAATTAAGTAAGACTGGTAGGACAGGGCAAGGTGCCACCCAGACATCTTACTTTTTTTGGTGAGAAGTTGTACGACGGGTGCAGAAGACAGCGACTATCACCACTATCACAATGGTGATCACTCCAACAGACACTATGATTACAAGGAGCATGTTGCTGTCCAAGGGAGAAGTAGGGCTTCCATGGGGGCTGTTACTGCCTGAAAGAGTTTGAGATGGGAGAAACGCGTTATTTATTACACAGAAAAAAATCGCCATCAAAAGCAAGCAGTGCCCATCAAAGACTTCCAGAACCACACAAATTAGCAGAATGAGAAAGATGGTTTGTCTGCCAGGATTTCAAGGGGAGTGCTGCTTGCTTATATTTTTGTTATTTGCCAATTGTGTTTCTGTACAATTGTTAAATCTGTAAGATGCTTTATAGATCCATTTCCAACTAACAGTCTATAAAAATTTATGCTCACCCTACTCAAATAGTTATCATAAAAAAATTCAATAGTTTTAAGAGTCTAAGGAGAGTTAACCTGGGACCTTGCTAAAACTAAAGCACTACAGGCATCCCCTTGGACCCAACAATCAGATGAATCGGTATCAGTATTCTACAGTGGTCACTTTCCTCTGAAAGAAACACATTTTATGTAACAGTAATGAGTGTTACCTTAGGGCAAGGCTTCCGCAGTGCACAGTGCTAATAACGAAAAGGAGTTAGGATTATTTTTTTTTCCTCCTAGTATGTTCTTACTGAATTAATTTCACACTTGTGCACTATAGCAGCCATTTAAAACTGAACTGGGAACAAGATCTGCTTATCAAGACTGAAATGTAAATGCATGCGGTGGTATTTTTTCCATATACCCCACGCATTAGGCACACAGAACACTATGACAGAAGTATGATACAATTTCTTAAGTGGGAACAACTATCATCATGGAGAGAAAGTTACTGGAACAGATGTAATCAGTATTTTCAGTCGGATATAGCATCACTTGGTGAAACACCAAGACACTGCATTCAAATTGAGAAGCTTTAAAACAAGACTTACCACCAAGTGGTGGTTTGTAATCTGGTCCTATGTCCACTGGGCGGCTTCCTTTCCCTGCGGATCCTGAAGCTGAAAAGGTTGTATATGTGGTGATTTTATATATATATATGTACACACAGAACACACACTTTATCATTTCTAAGGTAGCTCTTTCGGAACTTCTCTGAACCACTGTGAGCATTTTTTTTTCTCTCCTTTTCTCTCCCATACAACATGATTTGGCTTTGAACAGCAACTGTGTTTCTCCAAGAAGAGAACTGCTTCTCCAAAAGAGCTGTTTAAAAATTTGTTTCCTGCGTTACTATTTTCCTAAGTAAGCTACTAGTATTCGTTTTAAAAAATATAAAAATTATTTGCAGTAATACACAGGTATATATTGAAGCAAATGGCTTTGCCACACTTGTGCAGACAGTTAACCACCTTGAAACAGTAATTATACAGGTTTCTTTTCCTAATACCTAATTACAGTAAGTGTGGAAGACTGTGGAGGATCAAAATCACAGTAAACATAATATTCAGTCCCTGCCTATCCATAAAAACTTGCTTTCAGCTTCTCCCCACTCTTGTCTGTTTGTTCCACCTTCGCCACAAGTGACAATGAGATATCACAAAAATTGTTTTTTTGTGAAACCTGGGAAAACAAATTAATTAATTCCCAAGCTTTACATTTATAGGCTGACAATGGAAGTAAACGTATCTGTACCTCAGTTATTACAAACTGAGGCAAATTACCCAGCCCCTCCTGAACCTTAGCTACTGCTAGTGGGCTCCTAGGGGCTAACTGCAAGAGCTGCCCTACCGACTGAAATCCCGTCATCTTTTCACTCTAGCATGTACTTCTCCTTGCATAATTCAGGTCTCATTTAGATCACTTGCTGCCACAGCAAGACGCATGAAGTCACAAGTTCACCTCTAATGTTAAGACCTCTCCTGAGTTAGCAGAATGCTTCCCGCAGATAAAGATATCCAAAACCCTGGTTCTGTCACTTCTCTTTTCATTAAAATAGACTAATGCAAAATTACTGTGAATGATAAACATACTGTAGTAAGGGAAACATAGCAAGATGCAAAGAACAACATTCCTCTCGCTATAGGAATCCATAATACTTTGCACATTTTTACACTGTTACGTGCAAAAAGCCAAAACCACAAAAACCCAAAAGTCTGCATAACTGGCAGTTTCACGATCAGAAGGAGGATTTTCTCAGTTAAAAATTCACTCCAATCGAGAAGTAATAAGTGTTAAAGGATGTGTAACAAATGGAAATTGTGAACCTAATGTGAACCTAATGTTAAAGCCTGTAAATTAGTCACTGTGAAATAAAGACAACTGGTAAAACCAGCAAAAGGTACCAGCCAGAATGCCGACTAAACCCTGAGAAGGGTAAGAAGGAATGTTATGCTTATACAGTGAGGAGTTAGACGTAGTCTAAAATAATGGAAAAGATGTATTGCAGGACAAATCTATAACGAAAAAGACATACTGCACCTGCCAGTCTAAAGAGAACACTGAATTCAGTGAAAATGTCTCTTTTTGAAGTACTGGACTAATAATTTTGCAGCAGCAGTGAAATAATTTAACAGAATTTTAAACAGCTTGTATTTAATATATTGACATCTGTATGACCAGATAACTTCACTGAGAAGACGTGAAAAAACCCCAGATCACTGAACCTGGCGCTGAAGATATGTTGGAGCACCAGAGAAGCTGCAGGAGAAGGAGGGAATAAAAATAACTGACAATACTGTAAAAGGGCAAATAGACACCCTATGCTTTTTTAGTGCAGCAGTTGGAGCCTTAACATAGGCAAGATCATGGGAAAGGTGATAGCCAGATAGGAAATGGTGGCCCATCTTTCCGCTTTATTGAAAACAAGTATTTTCAAACAAACTAAATGTCAGACTATAAATTTGGTTGGTAACAGTAACTATGCAGACATACTATATTTAACTTCCATAAAACATTTTACTGAGTACTGTACGATGCTTTGTTAAAAAGACCATAATAAAAAAGCAATGTGGCACATATTAACAAGATTAACAACTAATTAACTGATAAGAATAAGAATTATAATTGCAGGCTCATTATTCACAAGGGGTATTTCTAATGAGTTCTGCAAAGACCCGTGCCAGGCCAAGTGTAATTCAATATCCTTAATAACACCGTGAGAGAAAATTAAAATAATTGCTACTGAAGTTAACAGATGACATAAAATAATGGAGTAGATAATACGATATACACAGTCACCTGCACAGACCAACAGGGATCATGTGGTACGTGTGGGTGTAACACACGGAGTTGGTGTGGTTTATCATGGGGTCTGCACTCCCTCAACAACATATATACTCACACAGCCAACTGCAGATTTTATATACATGTGTGCATGTGACAAAGCAGATAAATCAAATTTAGATGATAAAAATGTTGAAAGGCAGCAATAGGGAGGAAGCAGCATTCTGGCAAGCAGTCATATTTCCAAAGGGTTTAGACATCCTTGGGAATAACTACCTGCACATGATCCTCGTGGAGCTCAGGGACGCCTGGTGCTGGCACTGACTGCGTGGTGCCAGTGTCTGTACATTTCCAAAAATGCAAAGGTAACTACAAGATGTAAAGTCTGGTTTTCAAAATATGATGAAATTTAGGTACCTCAGCAAGATGCTTCTCAGTATCTAATTCTTGAAACCAAGGATCAAGTTTAGCCTTTTGGGCATTTAGCTTTGTGTTACTTTAGGATAGTTTTAGTAGGATTAGATATCTTAACCTTTTCTTTTGTACTTGACCAGTGCAACTCCTTGAAGCCTGACAGCAACAGCCACTAACTCCTCCTAATACAAGCTCTGTGCTAGAGAAGTGTGTGGAAGAACAATACAGTGTACTTAATACAGAAGAGAAACATTAAAGTAGGGGGGAGAAAAAAAAGACAGAACCACTAAGGCCAGAGAGTCAATCCCATTGTAGCTTTGTTCCTTCCCAGTCTCAAATAACTTGCCTAGTATTTCCTGAAAGACACAATTCTGCAATTCAGTGATATTGTCACAGAGCAGGCTCTTCTGCTCTTCAGCTTGTCTTCTCCTTTTCTACATTTAACCTACTGCCATGATTTATAATCTCCGAGTATTCTTATAGGAATTCTGAAACAAAACTCTCTTGGATTTTATGTAGGGTTTTATGATTTATAAGTTATATAATTTGATTAAAATGAATCAAATTGTTACCAGAAGAACATGTTACTTTAGGATGAGAAGATTTAGTTATCTGCTGATATGAGGTTAGAATAATGCAGAACAGAAAAGAGCAACTTTTACATAAACCCTTTTAATCTTCCCCTATTCCCTTCCACTTGCATTGAGCACTAATGGTGACACGCTGAGCATCTGCTTCCCTGCAGACAAGCCTGAATCTCAGCTAGCATCTTGCTTACACAAGTCTGGATATGAATTTACTCCATAACCACCAAGTATCAGCGTTATTTGGTACACAAAAGGTAAAAGCATTTTTAATAAATTACTTCAAAGTAACAAGTTGAAAAGCAAGTAAAAAAAAGCTGATCCCTTTAGGATCTATTTAATCGAATGTCTGATCTGCTTGCCAATGTCCTTTAGACTAATTCTTCCCCTTTTTATTGGGCTTGTAGGTTATTTGGAAGAAAGCAAAAATAGCCCTGGGACATTCAGCTTATAATTCAATGTAGTAAATTCAAAGCTACTATTTTTCAAGCTAGCATTTTAAAACCTTAAGGCTTTTAGTAGCTAATGCTGTGCTCTTCAGGAGAGTCTGGGGTCTAAATGAGCTGACAAGCAGAATCTCTCTTGCAAAAAAGCCTTCTAGAGCAGGCATACTTTCCTTTATTATGAAAATAATTATAGATATAGAGATCACAAAACAGCACTTGTGCTAATTAGATAACTGTTGGATCTTCCACCTCTACATACTGAGATCTTGCATCAGTGGTCAGAGCCTGGCTGGAGTATCACTTAATCCAAATTCATTTTGACAGAATGATTCAGCTCTGGCACAACCCACTTGTTCCTGCATGTGACATCTGACTACAGAGATCACTTTATATTCCTAGCACCCAAACCACAAATAGGACTTTCAGTTCTTTCACTATTAAAAGCACAACAGGAACTTGCTCATTTACAGTTAGAGCAGCAGATACTTGTTTCATTTAGGAAATGCAACAGCACATGGACAGGAAAAACAAAACGTGTGGAGGATGGAATGAAGGAGAAAGCGTGGCTATTCATTTACCTTGATCATTAGGCATTTTATCTGAGGATTCGGCTAGTGGGACAAGCACAGGGAAGGAAAAAACAAGAGAGAGATCACAAGGCTTGAAGGAGCGAGAGACAGAATTCAAAGTTTCACACAGCGTAAGCAGACTAGCTTGAGCTCTCATTTCTAACCACCAATACTCAAATGGAAAAAGTACTGTTAAAAAATCTACTCATAACTTTATTTGTCACCTCTCCTTAGGGTACTTTTTTCCCAAGCTATCATGCATTCGTACTATTTCACTAGTTACCCATTACCCAGCAGTTCTTGATTTAAGAGCCTGTTGTGTCACACTAGTTCCCATTATATCATCCAAGTCACTAGCGAGCAGCCTGCTGCTGCTTTCATCGGGAGTAGACGTGACACACAAGACCTAGAATCTTAAAGCAACTAAAACCTTCTTTTCTAAAAGTACATTTAGGACACAGACCCTCAGCATTAACAACTTAAGTGCCCACCAGTAATTTTGAAACAACACAATTAATCAAACAGCTGAGCGACATCTGCATATGTCTTAACTACATGCAAAAGCAATCCAATAGAAAATTTCATTCTAGTCAAACTCCATTGTCTTCCTGTCTCTTCCAGTCTAAGATACCAGTAGCATACATTTTATATTTAACCTTACAGAGGTTGTATTCAGAAAACGAGGAGGAAGATACTGAGATATACACGATAGTTCACCTTTTGGGGTTCTGAACTGAACTGCCTCAGACATCGGCCCCATGCCCTTCGAGTTGCGGGCCTGAATCTTGAAATAATACGGCGTATCAAGGGTCAATTCTTGTATCTGATGGGTCAGTCTGTTTCCCACAACAGGTTCAATAACCCAATCATGTATTTCAGCATTCACATCCGTACTGTAGTAAATGATGTATCCTATTCAAAGGGAAAAGCAAAAGAACTTTATGCATAAAACAACAGGATAGTGTAAGATCTCACAGAAAATGTTCTATTGACTTTTAATGATACTTGCACAGCTAAATGGGTTTTCTGAAAGAGTATTCTTATTTTTTCAAAGACTAAGAATGCATTCAAATATTAGACAGCCTTCCCATCTTAAATTTTTAAACTGTTCAAAAGTATACATTAAGAGGAAAAAAGCCATTTAAAATATCAAAATTCTTTTTGATCACTGTTCATTGAATATGGAGAAATTCCTCACTTCCATCTCATTACCTGTTTATAGACCAAATAATATAAAATAACATAAAGCTGTTATTATCAAAACATCCTCAAAGTATTAATATTTATAGAAAGCAGTTAACGTTAAAACAGCAAAACATCTTCATGCACAGCTAAAGAATGCGTGTTCAGTGGTTTAGTTTATTATTTTTCAGTTTATTAACAAAGATGACAACAATCTGAAGAGAACTGAAGTTATCCTGCATGTCACAGAAAAAAAATGTATGGGAAGAGTTTATGTTCTGTTACTAAAATACACTTCAATTACAACCAATACAAAGTAAAAGCTTTCTAACCTTTTATCGAAGAAACACGGAGCCCCAGCCTAAAATAAATACTTGCACCAGCATAGGGTTGGGTTATCAGCCCTTGTCCCACAGCCCACCCACCTGGGGATCACGGTAGGGAAGGGGAGACGTTCTCCAGAGTGACTTCTGGTTCTTAAAGAACCCCGATACCCCAAATTCACATAATTCACAGTAACCAGTACGGCACAGAGCGTAGCGCTTCAGATGCCAGTTGTAGGTCTGGCGTGCTTAATTTCTTCCCTCAGTGGCATTAACTACCAGGGAGTAGATTTAATACTTTGCTATTTGTACAGGTCACAAAGCAACATAACTGTAACTTGTCTAAGAAGGGGCAACATATAGTGACAGTTAAAAGCACTATATAAAGTATAGTGACACAAGACTACTGAGTTAACTTATGACTGTACTAATTAGTCAGCAACTATAATGATGCACAAGCATCTGGAATCCAGACTAGCACAGTTCAGTATTTCACATCCACCCTACCCACATCAAAAGGAGATTAGAGCTGAAAGGACGAGTACTCCACAGACATGCTACCCAGTGCGTGGAATGACATCATCACTTAGTTTTTACTTAATGCACAGAAAGAACCGAGCTGAGTTAATGAGTAGTTACGGGAGTAATGAGCTGCTTCTCCCGCTGTTGGTGGCTCTTCCCACCAGAGGGCACTCAGCCCACACCCTGCTCCCCTGTCAAATGGAATCTAATGTTTGGTGGACTCAGACTTAACCACAGAAGGATTTATTTTATTTTTCAGCTGTTAACTACCGCTTAAGCAAAAATTAATAAATACTATACGTTTTCATTCTACACGTATGAATAAATGTAAAGCACTCCTTCACAGTACAGACCCTGCAAGGAGATTTTTCATCCGGAAAATTGAATGTGTGTGGTAATTTTGCTAACCACATTGTGCAAGTAAATGCTGATCTCTTCGTACATTGTCTTCCCTTTCTCATGTATGCACTTGATGTAAGATGATAGGCTTATCTTTTCAGGACCGTATATAACCTGGGGATACTTGTGCCTGAACATTTCACACCTGTCTGAATGACCCTCACTGACGCTAGCAAGTAAGTGCTTTAACCTGCAGCTAAGATAAAGGCTCTTCTTTCTTCAGTCAAACCTTCTTTCCCATAAAGAAGAAACATCTTGCTGATAATAAAACAACACAGAATTGGCTTTATAGCCAATATAAAAAAATACATATACAACATATAAACAGCTATATGCATGCAGAGACACACCAACAGCTCCAACAGGCGTTGTGGTGCAGAACAAGCTGCCGTCTGTCAGAGCTGCATCCTTACAGCTCCACTTGTGAGACACCCTGGGCACCCGACCGGACAGAAAAGCCGCGCACTGGTGTTTCACAGCCCCTCCTGCCCTCTTGTTTTAGCACTGACACCAGCAAGACAGACCTGTTACAGCCACGCCGTCTGACCTGCAGCCTTTGCTTAGTGCCTCTTTGCCTTTTAGGGGTCTGTCTTAGGGCTTACTTAAAAGTTTCCTGTAATTACTCAAGAGTCTCCAGTATTCTGTCTTTAGTTTTCGTCTCCTGTCTAGAAACTGGGCTACAGTATTGCCTCATCAGATGCCTGTTGGTGACAGGTTTCAAAGGTTTGATTCTCCACCATAGTTAATTCTGAGAACAAAAGCAAAATCATACACTGCAAACTACGTGCCAATAAAATCAGCTTAAAGCCTGAGGTAAAAAAAAAGGAAAACTGAAGTGAATTGTTTCAGAACGCCTTTAGAAATGGGAATCCAAACAGAAATTATGGAAGAGAAACAGCAACTATTATTTTCTGTAAAATGATTTATCCTGCGTGGAAGTGATGCAGTTACAAAGGCAAATAACAGTTTACTCCTAATGGTTATGTCAGGGGACTAATAAACAGACTTGAAGTCTGTTCCGTGCCACAAAAATGACAAAGAGCACTGGGATGGATTCTTCTAAATAAAATACTGATGGGCCAGAGGCATTACAGATGTATTTCTGGAGGCACGCTATTAGAATAGCACAAGCTGATGAAGGCAAAGGTTATTGAGATATTTAAACTTTCAATTATATTTCTGGTTATACTCCAATTTCACACTGCAGTTAATTTATATCTTAATATATTTTTACTAGGTACAAAAGTAAATAATTAATCTGAGCTACTAAAAAGATTGACAAAGAAGATACGAGTCCTCTTGGCTAGCTCTAGGCTAAATGAAGTATGGAACACATTCACACAGTTATGCAGATCACATTTTGCTGTTAACCAGGCGTCTTATATCTGCCTTTATTGCTCATGCAAACTGCACCTGTAATTTTGCCATTGGCTTCGGATGGAGGCTGCCAGTTAACAATTATTGTCCGAGGTTTTCCCTCTTTGCTCACCACAGTCACGTCTTTGGGAGGAGAAGTAGGAACTGCAAACAAACAAAAACCAGACTATCAGAAACAGCTTGCCCAATTTCACTGGATATAAACAAGTAACCTCAGCACCTTCGCTTTTTGTTTGTTCTACCATTGAAAAAAGGCACGTACAATAATAACTCTGAATGTTCGATCTTCAAATAAATCTACCAGCCTAGTGTAGTGGTCTTACTGATTTACTCCATTCAACTGGCAAATGCCATCTGGCGTGCAGCGTCTCCTTTCTGTACGGAGTTACCCGTCTCTAAAGCACTTCTGTCAACAGATGCTGTGATTCATGACTGAGTGAGCCCATGTGTCTTCAAAGCCATGGCATCTTTGTACAACTAACAGTTGGGGGTCAATGACTTCTAACCTGAATTTCTTCAGGCATCAGAAAAATTACACAAACTTGTGAAAGAAATACTTTTTATATGCACAGGCATATGAAATATCTCCATATTTACAGGTTTATGGTGGGACCAAGACCTAGTAATGCTATTTCGCCAGCAAACAGCAAATCAGCAAAGTAAATTCACCAGAGATTTACAATTATTATCTGTAATTACTGATTTACTTTATTGAAGACTGATTTGTGATTTGCAGGGAAATCTGCACCACAGAAGCATTTGAAATCAAGAAATATTTGCTGAACACAAGCATCCAATCATTTTTCCTGGGTTGCCAGAGAGTAAGATTGAGAGAGAGGGGGAGAGCACTTCCTTCTGCCATCAGCCTCCTCCTGCCTAAAGTTCAGGAAATGGCACAAGTTGCTCCAGCAAAAGACTGAAATCCGAGACCCTTCTTGCTGTGAAGTAAAATATCCAGCTGGGGCCTAGATTAATGGCTTTCAAATGCACAGAGCCAATGTCTCCAAAGGTGCATTAACCAGCCACAGTTTGCAATGCCACATTATGAAAAACATGAGACTTCTAATTAGGTAACTTTTAGCAAAGTAAATCCGCCTTGGATATTTAATACCATAATAGTAACATTTAGTGCTTACACAGTGCTTTCTGCATTTAAAGAGCTTTATGTATATTACCTATTAGAAATTAATCTGTCCATCCTCTGAGACAGCCTGCCTGTTATTCCTGTGCAGAATAACAGTTGGAAACCAGGGACAGCAAAAGCTCAAAAGTTACTGTAACTATTACCCCAAATACTTAAAAACAACAGAATACTCAAAACAACAGAAACATAGAGATGTAAAGCACGATTCAAGGCCCTACAGTAAGGTTCAGAGAAGAAAAAATAAAAATCAGGACTAGCCCACAAGAGATTACAAATTCACAGACCAACACTGAACCCAGTATCCTGTATTTTTCTTCAGCATTAGTTGAGGAGCAAGTCCTATACAACGCTGCTACTCAGGATTATTCAAAAATAATGAGTCACACACTCAGGAATTTGGCGAGTAATATAAATCACAAGATCTGTTATGAGAAAATATATTTTTGTTTTGGGTTTGTTTTTTTTTTTTTTTCATTTGCTTCTCAGTTCCCAAGCTTTTAGGTCATATTTGCAAATACTCTTTACAACCACCCCAACTAGAAATTTACTTTCTATTTAAATGAAATGAGACCTCCTGTATCTCACCCTCGCTCCTGTACTTTTTTGAGTTTCAAATTCTCTTTTAAGAACTGTATTTGTGAAACTTTCACAGTGCCTGCTCTTCAAGTTACGGATGAGAACTGCACGTGTGTCAGCAAAAATGAAGTGTTTTACATGGGATGGGCATAGTAATTGGAATGGGAAAAGAGCCTCAGTCCAGACCTGTGCTGTCAGAACGGTAGCTGGCTCCACATCACGGAATTCCCACCAAAATCTAAGACAATGTTTTCAAAAGCAACTGAAGCTCGCTAAGGGTTTATGGGACTTCAAAGTTAGGAGATTCCTGATTTTATCCTGGTTTTGTTTTTTTGCTTTTCCTTGCTCCTTGTTATAGAATATTTGGATGATCTCACTAATTCTTTGCATGCTTGATTTTTTTTGCTGTGTTTTTATTTAGCATGAGAACTCCAGGGTAATTTGGATAGGCTCTTTTTTTGTCCTTACAGTTTATATGAAGAGAAACCTAAGCATAATAAGCAGTAAATTTAATTGCACAAAGATCATTTGATACTGCAGGATAAAAAGAGCTAATGAGGGACAGGTCAGGGGAGAAAGAGGTTCTGGACCTCATGGTCACTCAGTGGGCCCAAGTTCCTCCTGGCAGCTACAAACCCTCTTCTGTCTGTACTTTGAGAGCACGTCATTTCTACAGCACTGAGGACTGCAATGGCAACTCCTGTGGAAGAACAAGAATTAAGGGCTGATTTGGATGTCTTAATTTCTACTGAGATTTTTTTTAAGTTCATTGGCCTCATACACTTCCTCACTCTAATAATTATCATCATAATTATAGTAAATTTTAATTATTATTTGCTAAAGTATTTTCTTTGTATTTGCTATTAACGTGCTCTTTCTTAGATGCTTCAAGCATATGCTTCTTTATTCTCTCCTGTCCATGAACTGTGGTACATTATTCATTACTTCTCTGTAATTTGATGTAAATTCTTTTGCATGCAATCATCCCTTTGAATTTTGAAGTATGTTGTTGTTTTTTAATCAGAATTTCTGACTAAACTGTAAAGAAAAGAACCCCCCAGCAAGTATTCATCAGCATAATAATTTTAAATACATGCTTTCCCTCCTCCAGAATTCTGGCAGGCTTGACTTTATTCATCTCATCAGGAATGTTGGCCCTTCCAGAAAGACACGAAGGAGTACCTAATTCAAAAGTTGTTCCATGTGCTGTCATACTCCAAGTACTTGATCTTCGACCTTTAGTCACCATCACGGAGAATTCATACAAGGTATTTGGTTTCAACCCAGTCACTAAATAGCTCAAAGTGGTTGCATTTGCAGTCTGAAAGAAAAACAAAAAAGTCAGTAACTTCTGAACTGAAAACCATCAATCACCAGCTCTCAAACACTCTCAGGTAAGTGTTTAAAACATTTTAGCATCGCTACGTTTTCATAACCACAGTCATTAATTCTGTAGCGTTTTCGCTCTGTCATGCAAATTCATTAATCAAGTATTAATGTGCAGTTGTTTTATCCTAAACTAGAAATTCATTCTGCAATTGGCAAGAGCATTTAATAGCAGTCAATTATAAATTAAAAAAAAAAAAAAAGGCAATAGAAGGTCCAGGGCACACTTGTTATGCAGCAGGCTAAATCACTGTCTACTTGGGGGGTTTAATTTACAGCATTTCATTAACTGATCTGGCTAGGGAAAACAATGAAGTACAGCTAACAGTAACAGTCCTTCTTGAAATCTATTATCTGCCTTCCAAACTCCTGTTAGAATTTTCAGTAAATTTTTAACATCCTTAAAAAAAACCAAAACCAGCTGAAGGTACAGGTACTGAAACTTGAAGCTCTACTAATATGTAGATTTTTTTCAGAAAAAACAGTTATCTAGGATTGCACACTGAGACTACACATGGTTTATAGAGGAATTTGTAACTCAGCCATTTAGCTAGAATTTCCGACCTTTTGGTTAACATAGCTGATATTTGTTATACATGACTTGAACACGAACAGAATGTACTTGAGGCCTATAAAAAAAAAAGATGTATCTACACACATGTATATTCCTTACCTTGACCTACAGCGATCTAAACACAGAATTAAAGAGTTATGTCAATATTTGACAGGGCCATACAACAACTGTATGCAACTACTGTCTTCAGAAAACAACTGTTTTCAGCTAATAAATTTTCAAGGAAAAGGGACATTTCTTGAAGACTCTATGAATAACATAGTCCAAATTCTGCAAAGAAAACCCTTATTTCTCAAGTATTAGCGACAGCTTTTTTTCTTACACCAGGTGGAAGTTCAGAAAACTGTTAGCCAAGTGATAGATTTGTACAAAGTATGTTGCTGTTCACAGATACGCGTTTTGCCAGTTAGACATCACAGGGGTGGACAGACAACAAAGACATCATTAAACTAATTAAAATAAAATCCTCTATTAACTTTAAACCTTCACTTGATACAAACTCAGTGTAGTCTCAAAGAAAATGTGATTGTGGCTGAATGGTTCAAACAGTTAAGTGGAGAGCAGGACATTTCTTACATTAGTTCAGTGACAAAGCTTGATTGAGCACAATCTCCCTAGTAAAGGAGGACCTTTGGCCAGGACAATTATATAATGGCAAGTCCAAAGGAGAAATCTTTTCCTAGCATCTTGCATCACGAGCTGAGTTACCCCAAGAAGCACACCATTTCTTCCTCTTTAGAACACCTATGGAAATCCTAAACAGCGTTTAAGCCTTCGACTCTGTTTATAGTCTTTTCACTCCTAGCTGCAGTCACGTGTGGCAGACGGAGCCCTTTTTACAGGTTAAAGTTGTATTTTTCATCTATGGCTTTGAAACTTGGTATCTTTTAGCTTCACTGCATATCATGTTGAATGTAAATGACACACGAAAGGCTGTATTGGAGTGTTGGACTTCCCTTCATTTTCATTTTTTAACACCACTTACTGGTTTTAAGATCACAACATATCCCATGGTACCAAACCCTGCTCACCGACTAGAAATAGACTTCATAAATATCACCCTGTAAAATTTATTTTCCTTTTATACAGTCCTAAAAGATCTAAGTTAAGATTTAATATTTTAGCTTATGCTTGAGAGCACACTGGTAAATCACAGGTAGCCTGTGAGTAGGACAACTCTGCTCCACCAACAAAGATCCTTTGAAAAATGCTCTCCGATCCACATTAGTGAAACTACATGGTTCAAAGCACAGTGGAGTCTTTTAGCTCCAGGAACTGTATCACATCTGTTCCTGTGTTTATATGCTCTAGATTGACATGACTCCTCTACAAATTTAAGAAAATAAGGCTCCTTAAGGTGGAAGCATGTAGCCTCTTCTTTAATAATAGTTTGCGAATGTCAGCGTAGAAGCGGGGAGCAAATGTAGAAAATATGAATGAACTGTATCAACAACCAATTTACTGACGAGAGGGATGGATGAAACAACACTGTGTGAAACAGATGTAGCTTTGGATACTAGAGAGCTGACACAAAGATAAAATTTCTGTGTGCAAGGCTGCGTAACAGAGAAGCACTGATGCAACTGGATGAACGGCCTCAAAACACACAATAAATAACAAAGCTTCTAGAGACGGCCATGACAAACTACATACTAACTCATAATAAAGTTATCAAAGACCTGACTGAAATGAAGCAGCTCATTGAACAGCACTGCTGAAAAGAGGTTTTGCCTTTCTTAGAATTAGCAATTGCTGTTGTTCAGAGTAGTACAGAATTAACGATTGAAACAAAGAAAGAAAGGATGCGAGTTCTCCAAACATCATGGGTTAAAAATGATTAGAGCAAATGTTCTCAAACTTATGTCCTTTCAGGCAAATGCTTTTTACAATGAGTAATTTTGAACTATATTCCATCATTACATGTTATTTTTGGTCCACAGTAAAACTTCTTGACCACTGGCCACCAGCACTGAGAACAGTGGGAGTATTTCATTTACCACCGAGGGTGGTTTTTTCTAAGCATTTAACTAATGAAACTGCAGCATTATATAAATCACTCCCAAGATATCCTCTGCACATGACTCAGGAATGTGGGTTCATAAATAACTTGCCTTTAGAGGAAGAACATACAAGTATACATCTTTTCATTTCAATAAAAAAAGAAAAATCTGGTTTGTAACAAGATTGCTCTGCAAGAGCATAAAGGGAGCTCCACTAGCAGGGTATTTTAACAACCATTTCCTCTGAGTCTCATTTCAAATGTGAAATTTGCAGTCAGCATTTTTGAGGCCTCCAGATAACTCTGAAAATTAAAAAAATCCAACCAACCAACTAAACAAATACAAACCAACAAACCAAACCCTGAATCTAGTCTCCAAATCAAAACAGCAGATGAAAATCAAGAAAGGCAGGGATATCATGAAGTTATTGTTATATATTGTGCACACATTCAGTTCCCAAAGGAAAGGTTCATTATCAACTTCATATGAACAGAAAAGGTTGTAAAAGGAAACTGAAAACTGTCAGGGTAAATATTTTCCCTGCATGACTCACCGCACAAATTCAGGTTCTTCTGCTAAGTGGAGAGAAGCCATTAGTGACACATACCTTATTACTGCATTATTGGCTCCTCTAAAGGTAAGCCCACATCTGTCGTACAAAGCCATCATGTTAGGGTGAAGTAGAAAGGATAAAATTGTCAGCGTGTCCACGGTTCCACAGCAGAACGGCCTTCGCCTTCCTTCCCCGAGCCAGCTCTTCCACTCGCTCACACACGACACCCCACCGCAATCTCTTTCACACAAATACACAAAACACCACAAAACTAACTACTTCCACTAAATCTAGGAGCATCTTTGAAGTGATGATTTAATTGAGCAGCACTGATATGAACTCAGTCCAGGCCTCTCAAATAAAAGTGAGCACACCTCTATACCATTTTCTAAGTGCTTGTCTTTACTCTCATTTTCACTGAACCCTGACTTGAACATAAAACTTCTTCTCACTGAAATAACACAGCTGTGTTAGTGTTGTTGAAACTCCAATACCTTGTACTTTGTATTTGCAGGAATATTGGTTTTCCAGCGAACTGTGTAGTAGCGAGCATCTGTGATCTTCTGGTTCTTTGGCAGAGAGTTGTCTGCCCAAGTGATCCGTATGGTGTCATGACTCAGGATGGAAGCCTGAACTCCCACCGGTGGCATCATGGGAGACGGATCTGGCACTGGAGTGTATGGAGCATTAATAACAAACAAATCAACCTCGGAAGTGTCTAGGGAATTGATGGGTAAAAAGTAGTGTATTATAATTAAAAAGGGAGAAGGTGGCATTTTAATGTAAACAAAAACAAAAAAGGGGAAATGCAGGGTAGTACAATGAAATGAAAGGTGAGAAATGGAGAAAAAGAGAGAAAATCCAGAGTTAATAGGTGACATAAGACTGGCTAATAAAATTACTTTTGCATCGTGTTCCCTTCTTAAGACAGTAAGATAACATATATACACACCTAATTATCTTAGTGTTCAGTACATTCAGCCATGGCCTAAGAACCCCAAACACACAGTAATTTTTAACTTTGACTTTATTTGCCTCAGAATGTCCACTGATTCCTCTTCCAGAAAACAATAAGGAGGAAAGAGAGCTGGACATCGAGATGGGTAAATGTCACTTCATAAAAATTACAGGCAACTCCCATCACCTTTTAAAGAGTATTAATGGCAGTCAAGTTCCAATTGTCATATAAATTTGCAGTAACTGAAGAAACTGCAGTCCCAGTGTCCTCTATAAAATCTATAAGAATTCCTGCTCTTCAGAAGACTAGAACAAACAGAAGTGTTAACATCTACATAAAATAACTACATCATGTCAACAGTCTAGGAGGGAACACAGTGAACCATAGCATAGTAATAGCTCACTTACAAACAAATTTCTGTGCTGAAAATCTTTTATTAATGTATTACAGGACAAAAAAAAAAAAAAAAAGCCAAGAATTTGTTTAGTGTGACAGAAGACCGAGACTTAGACAAAGAAAATGCAGGCAGCATATTCAAAATCTCAGTGTAAAAGACCAAAAAAAAAAAAATCCATACTTGTCCCTAAAAAACAGAATAAGGGACATGCCTTTAGAACTGCACCCACACACACTTGTGCTAATGTGATGGTAACTTTGAATAAGAACATCTATAAGTAGTTGAAAGGTAAGTTTTGTAATTTAATGACACCAATTTTAGGTGGTTTAATAAATGGATGGAACATGCGAGGCAATCACTGAACTAGTAAGGCCAATCAGTTAAAGAAATGGAGTGTCCTTGATGGCACTGATAAGCAACACTCTTATAGGACATATCATCACATTTCCAGCTGCTGTGCAGAGGTGTGTTAACAATTTTCAGCTGTGCAGAACTTAAAAGCAGCCCCTTGCATTTACCTGAGTGAGGCCTGGTCACTGCGCTCTCATAGAGAGGGATTCCTTCACCAACATTGTTAAAGGCTTTCAGAGTTATGACATAGTGGGAGCTTGGGTCTAAAGGGGAAAAAAAATTAAATAGAATTTTAGTGCAAACTGTTAATGAATCCTATTTTCTGCTTCTCCATTTTCTCTTTGTTCAGTAATTTTTTTTTAACTGAAATACATGACTAGACTAAATTTGAGTTGAGAATGGGTCCGTACAGACCTCGTGTTCAAGAGTTCTCATACAGCAGGAGTTTATAGTCACAGCAAACCCACCTTAAGTACAGTCAAAATAGCAGGAAGGAAAAACATTTTTAAATGAACATTTTAACTCGCTCTACTATAATATTACTCCAATTTAATGGAACTTTTCAACAGTTCAGAATACTAATATTTATTTTGCTTTCAGGATATCTTACCTACCACAGAGAATTCTGTGGAGGAACGATTCTATATTTTTCTTTTAAAGTAGATGCCACTGTATCTTGGTGACATTTCAGTTTCTTTTTTGCCTGAAGCCACCTGTTCTGCAGCTCCAGAAGGAGAATAAGGGAATGCTGCTGAGCACGAAACATTTTGTAATAAGCGTTGAAGGCAAAGCATCAAATCAAAATGCACTATGCTTCAAACTCAGTGCATTTAGGATTCTGGGTTTGGGTATTTTTATTCCTCTGCCTCTTTCTCTGTCATCAGAAAATTGGGTTTATTTGAAATTTAGCAACAGTTTGGCATCTGTTATAATACCTGAATAAGGAAAAGGATCCTCTTAAAACCATGCATGTAGTTTTATTTATTTATAATACCACAATTAGGAAACAGTAACATAAATGAGAGGTAAAACTTGGGGACTGACGTTAACTCCCTTTCCTTACCTAAGTTTTCAATGGTATAGTATCTCTGTTTATAGTCCACCTTGATGGTCTGTGCGTGAGGACTGCCAATGCCATACCCTATAGCGTAGCCTCTCACCACGATGTTCTGGTTTTCAGGCGGAGTCCAGCTTACTACGATACTGGTGACAAGTGGACGGACATGTAAGGAACTTGGAACTTCAGGAACACGAGTTTCTAGTAAAGAAAAATGATGGATTTAAAGGATTTTGCTAAAATAAAACTAATTACATGAAGAGTTATGAGCTAGTAAAGTCAAGTGTAGCACTTCTACTCTGCATCTGTATTGACATGAGTACGCTCCAAAGGAGAGCGCCTTGTTGGACAAGAGAGAGTAAAGAACTCTAATAAGCAGAAGAAAATCAACCTAGTTTCGTATACTAATGTATTTTAATAGATACTCTCTTTAAAGAGAGGACAGTCGCACTGAAGAAAAGCATCAGGTCTGTTTCAAGGCAGACTTTTTTGATGTTTGTGCATGTTCTTTCCAATTTGTAATTGTTCAAAATATGCATTAAATTTATCACATCCTTCCTCTCCACAAAGCAATCTACTTCTAGTTCCATCATATTACTTGTAGGCATTAAAATAATTATATTGAAAACAGACTGAGGATGAAAGGTTCCCGAGCTTGTTGTAGGATTAAATACAATATTCCAAAGCACTAAAAATTGTCAGTAAACTGGATATTGCACATGCTGCAAAGGTTTCTTCTGATTTGTCCAATGCTTATCGCTGTTTAAATCCTTGGGTCTCTTTAGCATAACTCACAAAATATATGCAGGGACTACACAGCCAGATCAAAAAATACTCATAGATTCCGTATCAAATGTTCAAACCCTACCCGCACAAGCAACACGAATCTCATCACAACCCAACAGAGAGATGGAACGTGGATCCTTAAAAACAGGACTTCCCCAATATGTCACTGTAATCCCCTAATATTTTTAATAAAAGGTTTTTTCCCCCCACTGTTGATCAGAACTTAAAAGCAATCTAAAAGCACAACACTACTAGTGTCCATACCTTTGTTTTAACTTCTCAAAAATTAAATAAGTACTTTTGTCAGGCCACAGGAGCCTGCTGTATGTTGATGGATTATAAATAATTCTGTGCAATAGTAGGCTGAGTTCCCCACTCTATAATAAAATCAGTTCAGAGAGTTCTGCTTCCTGCAGGGATTTCATTTTAATGAAACATGCTGCATTTATCTAAAAACATTTAATAAAGCACCACAACAGGATTATTTGGATCATAATATGCCATTGGCCTGCTAGCCCAGGGAGTTTATGGTCTCCAGCTGACACAGCTGATCAATTAAAGTTCACAACTATTAAATACAGAAAAGCTACAGAATTGCAATATAAGAGATGACATTTTTAACTGCACAGAAGTTAGTGCACTGGGGATAAACTTTGCAGAACGGTTTAACACCTCTTGCATATGCACTCCTGGTGGGACTTGCACCAACTCTGCAAAATTACACAGCCCTACTAACACAAAATTGCAACAGTCTGGCTCTCATTACATTGATGACACTATAAAGTGAATTATTTTCCATTTAAATTCAAAATGCAGCCATGGAATAAAAAGGAATTATGCCTTCCATATCTATTGAACCTGAGAAATTAAAGATTAGCTGTAAATACATTTGCATGGTATTAAAATTATCCACATGAGCTTACCAAAGAACAAAAAGCAAAAAATACACATCTTCTTTCCAGTATGCACATAGACAAACCTCTCGCACAGGTATACAGAATATGAATACCATGTTACATTGTCTTAACTGTGAATTTTTATTACTTCATTCATTGTAAAGCCTATGCATAAAGGTAGATTTCCTGCAAGATTCCAATTTGAAAAAAATTAAAATTATAAAATCAACACAGAATGAAGAGTTCTTTTCTTCTCCCTCCTTCTGCCCTATTTGAATTTAATCCTGATGCTATCCTCTGGCAAAGTATTGTTAACTCTAATTCCAAAGCAGAGTACATTTTCACCACCTTGTCCAAGTGCTGCCCACTTACAGAGCTCTAGTTCAGCCCAGGGAACTAGTGGTTTCTCAAAGCTGCAAGGTTGTGTCATACCCAGTTAGAGGAAGACAGACACACAGATGAAAGCAATTTCAACTCTAAAAAGCAATTTTAAATAACTACAAAACTGAACTCTACTGTTAACATTGGGTTTTGCACTGTTCTTGATTAAGCGAAGGAGACCAAGCAGTAAGAGGACAAGTATTAAGTTGGAGCATCAACTTTGCATAACACAAAGACCGAAGCACGGGCTCTCAAGGGCTTTAAGCGGCCGACTGTTGAAGCAATCTTCCAGCGGTGTAGAGCAAATATTGAAGCTCCCTTATTATTCTGTCTTCCAGCTGCCAGTATAACTGAAGCTCAAGCCACACAGATGTGAGGGACGTTACTGGATCCTGCAGCATTAAGCTAGATTGACCCTCCAGCTACTTTAACAAAGCCAAGAGGGAGACTGGCCCGCAAGGAGCGCAAGGTAACTTGTGTGAAAGAGCACTAATTAAACGCTTTTCTGAAAATCACCAGCTCCAGAGAGATCCGCCCCAGCCATCCTTTTAAAAATGGCACTTCTTCAACTTCAATTGCTTTTAGTCTGATTCTGAGAGATGCTCCCAAATCTGCTCATTTGAATTCTGCAAGAATCAGGTTCCCACTTGCAAATTATTCTAGCACAGTAAATACCAATCATCTGGACCAACTATCAAAGGTCAAAATTTTTTGCAGAACGTTTCTACTTGTATTGTTAAACTCTACACTGGAAAAACAAGAGGTTAACATGGTTCTGTACACCACCGATCATGAATACATGGCTTTGGTGGAAACGACTTCGTTTTTGATGGGAGATACGGTCTATACTCATCTATCAGTATGGCAAATATAATCAATCTCCCTTTTCTACTAAGGTGGCAAAATAACAATTACTGGGGGTCAAATGTTCTTTTTAGAAAATGAATCTAAGCAAAACATAATAAATTCAGGAAAAATCTTTTAAGAGAGCATGGTACCAATGAAGCATACTGGTAAGACTGCAAAGGTCTATGGGTGACAACAACGTTTTCCACCATTTCTTTCCTACTGTGGCGCATCTCCCACATTCAACAAAGTTTACAACTCCGAGTGTGCAACCACAGCACAGGCACTAGTACTACAGACTGCAGCCAACAGGACTACACCTAGTTGCTCAGCACACGGTATCTCCGAACATCAAATCACCGCTCTGAACGCTTTGAGGTATACTTCAACGGTTTCATTAGCATAACTTCGGCACTACAGAAGTGCATAACCACTATTTTACTTCCCTCGAGGAAAACAGTCCTCCTACCTCTGTTTCATAGCATATAAACCCCTGCATAATTAACAAGATGAATTTTATTATAATAAAAAAATCGAGCCATCATTACATAAATCTTATAACATATTATTATTTAAATATTGAAACATTGACATTTTAATTCATAATTAGGTATTTCTTAGTAGCAAAAAAAATAGTGCCAACACACAGCACTGAAAAGTGTAGAAGCAGGGTTTAATTTCAAGCCATTTAATTGACTTGGCAAGAATTTTGTGTTAAAACAGAAATTAATTTCACTTAATAATACAGTGCATTGTATAAGTAGAATACAGTAAAAACAATTGAACAAAATCAAGTTTGCCTTTAAAAAAGGCAATCAAACTTTACTGTGCCCTCTCCACAAATTCTAATGTTTCTGAGGTCACAACTACGTTCACAATTATGATCTTACCATCTAGATCACTCTCAAACGTTTCTGCTGATATCCAGTCAGTAGCTGGTCCAGTACCATTAACAGTCAAGGCTGCTACTCGGAAGCTGTATTCTGTACCTCGTTCAAGACCTAAGAGACAAAGAGTATCCAAGATATCAATATAGGAATTCCAGCTGTGAGCACAGGAATCACAGTTCCTAATTAAAATACAGGTATAACCTGACAGTAAAAAGCTTTTCACCCCTCTGCTGCCACTTGAGCACAATGTGAGGTCAGGAATGGAAACAGCACTACCCACAGTGCAGGTCCGGTAAGGAAGCTGACACCAATTAGGATGTAAGAGCTAAACTGTGACCGGAGTCACCCAGGGCTGACACACACTACAGACTGTCCCTGCAGGCCACTGGGAGAGACTGTCTTTGCAGCCAGCTTGAATTTCTGGCTATTAATTAGTTTTACATACAGAACCACCCACATCCATAACTAAATCTAGGTGTAGAGTACAGACAGCGAGGGACTAAACTGGGCAAACAGTTTGTCTACTGTATATAAGAGTGTATAATCAAAACAGTACGAAAACGCACTCAAAGGTTGATATATGGAACTTCTTAAACAGGCTTTGTTGGTGGCAAAAATATACTCGAGTTACAGGCACATATCAACTCCTACTCTGTGAAAGTTTCAGTTTTCTCACGGTTTCTCACTTTGAGTCATAGCTGGAGTTTCTGAGAACAAATCAAAACATCTTGTTAAAAGTGCATATTCATTTTTTAGAGGGGCACAATTTCTTCTCTTTAGACCAACTGTTCATTTACAGAGATTTAAAAAAATGAACAAAATGTAGTCTTGCTCCTGTTCTCATGTACTGTTTCTTTCTGCTAAACAATATTCTAGTTCTGGTAACAATATATAACTTACACTAAGTCATGCAAGAATGGATTTTTTAAGAACAAAATAAGGAGAGGATACATTACATTCATGCCAGAAAGAGGAAAAAGGCTGATGTCAGTGAAATTAGGTGGGATGATCTGCACAGATGCCTGAGGTAAGAAGTTCATAGGACTCTGAGCTGGGCTTGTTGGTGAGTGTTGTGAGCCAGAGCACACCTACATTACATCCACATGCAAACAGGCGAGTCTGCCAAACACCCAGCCAGACTGCACTTCTTTGGCATCCTCCTTCTTCTCCATACGTTTATTTCTGGCATTCAGGCAGACACAATGAGCTCAGGACCATCTTCTCCATGCAACCCTTATGTCTTTTATAAAGGTGTAAAAAGGACTCGTCCAGTCCACTTAGAAAATCAATGGAAAATGTAGGGCTAGAAAACAGGTCGCTAGACTTTGGTTATGAACAGCCAGCCCACACTACCTTTTCAAAACCTACAAACACTCATTTTAAGTGTTTCCTTTTTTTTTTTTTTTTCCCCCCAAGGCAAGAACCCTACATAAACATGTGTCTCAGCCTCAGCCTCCTAAAAGCATCTAAAAACCCCCTTCTGATAATAAAGCTTGCAAATAATAGCTCACCTTCAATTAGTTGGAAAAGCTGGGTCCCACCAATGCTCTCTGTTACATCACTCTTGCGGGACATTTTACGGTAGCGAATTTTGTAGCCGGTGATTTGTCCGCTGTGCGTCCCTGCAGGAGGCGGCTGCCAGTGCAGCATGATGCTCTGTGGAAGGCAGGTCATTACAAAGTCATTGCCTCCCACACAGCCAGAGAAAATAATCTAGTGCTCATACTTCATGAAACAAGACAAAAACATGCATACAGAAAATACTGCATTTTCATATAGTACCCCATAGGCTATATTGAAAAGCAAAGAACCTATGACTCAGCAGCAGCCCAGGTCACCTCAAAGCACTCTGATCCTATTAGACCTTCTGATTCCAATTTCACAAATGGCTTCTTAGGTTTCCCTTTCATTTTCTTCAGGTTATCTTGAGATATGGTTTACTTGAGGATCTATCTTTAAGAACTGGTATTTCCTCTAAAAGGTACATGCTGTCTGAACTATCACTTACGTGCATGAAGTTACTTATTTTTAATCATACAGGCAGTAGAAGGTGATATTTGGAAAACAGTTTTTAAAAAAGGCTTTTTAAAAAATATCCAATCATAACCACTAAAGTCATAATGACTAAGTACATAATTTTCTCTTGTGAAGTGTCCAGGACACTATAAATGGGTGTATGTGTGCACACACTGTAAATAGCAGTTATTCAACAGGAACACATTCAAGCTCCGGTGCTTCGGGCTTCTGTGCCTGATTAAGCCTCTTTCATAATTAGCCTCCATGCTTTGGTGCATTGTTACTGCCTTCACTGCATTCCATTATGTACAATCCACAACTGTATCGGAGTTTCTAATGCTTCGAGCCCCAGTTGGGCAACTCATACACAAATAGCTGAAAAGCAGCCCAGTAGAAAAAAAGACCCAAAGCAGCTCTAAAATTTGGTCGATCTAACACCCACCAACCTTTTATTTACCCATTACGAAGAGGAAATTCTCAACATCTTACCTTGGAATTCCGTACCTCCAGTGTTAGATTCTGCGGTGGAGCACTGGGGACTAGAGACATTAAAGGCATTACAACTCCAAAATGTCCATATACTGCATCAAATACTGTATTTCCATACACAACTACTCTCTGTTATCGTTCATTATGAAAGTACAAACCATTCTGGGTTAAGACATGTTATAAAGTAACTACAAAATTCTACCAGAGGTACCTTATGACATACAGTGACGGGCTTAGGAAGTTTATGTATTTCCATCACAAAGAACATACTTGCTTTTTATTCAGGTCTTTACTTATCACAGGTATCTAACCAAAAATGTTTTATATTTAAAGGTAGTTCCCATAAATTCTAAGGAAAAAGATCACATTCAATACTTTTCAAAATCAATCCTTTAATTTACATGCTTGATTCTGGGAACCCACATTTAGAATTCTAGCCATGGTTTCTGTTATCGTGATTTTCTCTAACAGGAAAACCTCAACAGTCAACACATCTCTGAAGAGCAAAGATAGTTTTTGCTTTTAAACTTCCACTTGTTGTTAGTTCTTTACTAGCTGTAGCAACTTGCTGGTCATGACCATGAAACTCCATTAGGCAAAAAGACAACGTAAGAGAGAACCTGAGACCCAGGAAAATCCTCACTGGGGCACTTCAGACTCACAAACATTATCTCAAAGGCAGAGATAAGGGTTCCCTGACAGGAAGGTGAGGCTCCAGCAAAGCACAAGGACAGGGAAATAGCACAACAGCAGTAAAGATTGTTCCGGCCTGAATAACGTATTTTTCAAATAACTCACACCAGCCACCACAATACCTAAGAAAACACTCCTGAGTGCATAAAGTGAAAGTAGCCCTGTGATAAGTGAAAGGTACACTGGGGTGTGGTTAAAAAAATACCCCTCTTCCACTATCCCACAATGGAGACAACAAGGATTTGTTTTTTCTTCTCTCTTGCCAACTGAACTGAGTCTGAAATCACCAGCATTTGGGATTAAGTGCTATGTCTTTTAAAAGCAACACAGGTTAAGAGGAGGAAATGAAATGAAATGAAACTAAGCTTTTTTTGCTGTTTGTTTTATGCAGTTGGTGTCTACTTGCAGAACAACCTTAAAAAAAGTCATGGGTTTCACAAGAAGTGATTAATAATTAATGCATATATATTGCAAACTTGGTGAGAGAGAGACAATCAGCAGGACACAGGAAAGGATACATGCATGTAAATATATACACATATCTCACCACGTGCACAGTTCATTTTCACAGAATCACAGAATCATCTCGGTTGGAAGGGACCTTGAAGATCATCTAGTCCAACCGTTAACCCAGCTCTGACAGATCCCAACTACACCAGATCCCTCAGCGCTATGTCGACCCGCCTCTTGATCACCTCCAGGGATGGGGACTCCACCACCTCCCTGGGCAGCCCATTCCAATGCCTGACTACCCGTTCTGTAAAGAAATACTTCCTAATATCTAGTCTAAGATTTTATGTCAAAGCAAGCTTAGACTCAGACCAGATTAAGAATTTAACCAGGCCAACAAATAAAATGGATTTCTATATGGACCAATACTCCACACTTCGACAGGAAAGGCACAGCCTAGTCTGGTAAGTTGTGCAGTGACCACCCAGGCAGGAGGAGCACAACATGCTGCTGGTTCAGAGCCTGCAAGGACCAGCTGGGAAGGGAAATGCCCTCGATCGGGGTGTGATGCAGAGATTACATTTCTAGCTGTGACACATGATCGCTTCCTGTAGATCAGGAATACCATGAGAGAGAAGTAACCCTTATGAGCAGCACTTAAACCTTGGTTCAAATTGTAATACCTGAAGAGATATCCTGCAACAAACCACCGTAACAGATTCGGAGCAGAAACCTACATAAAAATGCAGAAGCTTGTTAAATAGAAGCTAAAGGAAGCTTAGAAAGAAATCCCTACAAGAAACATGGAGATTGCTTACAGACACCACAATAAGAAAATACAAGAAGAAAATGTGCATCATTCATGTGGAAGGATTTGAGAGATTGAAGGGGGAGAAGAGCATGGTTAAGCAGCAGGGTTATAAAACGGTAAGAAGCAAGATGACATCCTTCAGGAAGTTTTAGAAAATAAATTTCTGTAGGTTAAATGTGAAAATGTAAGGTGGGCCAGAAAGAACTTCAGGAAAACTTGAAAATGACATTGCAACTAATAATAAATTCTTCTTCAAACAAATAAGGAACTGGAAGCCCTTTAGAGAAACTGTAGAGTTAGCAAATGGTCAGGGTATGACACACAACTATCTTCTTTGCATTTGACTGAGTGAAAGGAAGAGGAGAGGTTTCCGTGACACCCTTTACAAGGGACTTACAGGATCTCTCAAACTGAAACGTCAATATAAGGGATTACGGAAGAGTCAGACATAATGAACAGCAGCATGTTGCCAGGGTTAGATGCTATTCATCCAGGATTTCTCAAGGAATTTGGGAATGAAATGGTTGCATGACTTGTATGTAACCTCTCACAAGCTAGCTTGATACTGGGAGATGGCAAATTTGGCGCCAGTATTTCAAAGGGGTTCCACTTGAGAAACGTCAAGTAGTAAGTCAGAAACCTGTATTAGGCAAATAAACTGAAGCTACAATAAAGCATGAAATTAATAGATACATGGAGTAATAATACTTATTTATCACTTTTTAAAGGGAAATCCTGCATTGCAAACCTGCTGGAGAGCTCTTAAGAAACAAAGCAACAAGCAGATAGAAGTTCTCATCTGAGTGAACAACTGGTTAAAAGAAAGGGAAGAGAAGGTAGGAACATACATGGTGGGAGATGACCTGCGGAGCTCCACATGGTACGTGCCGAGACCCCTGTTGCTCAACACATTCACAAGTGATGAGAGGGGGATGAGCAGCAAGGTGACAAATATTAGTAGGGACAAGATCTGATGGTAAAGAACTGCAGAAAGGCCTCAGGTCATTTTGCACCTGGATATTAAAGTGGCAGATGAAATTCACGGTAGATAAAGTTACACACATGGGAAAAATGATCCTACCTCTACATGCAAAATGTTGGCTCTAAGCAGATCGATTCCACCAAGATCCATTTACCCCCAAAATGTCACCTCAGTGCTCAGAATGAGCCAAAAACATCAGTCAAATGCTAGTAATTACATACTTGCACCTTGATAAAATTTTAGTCTCCTCTATCTCCATTTTTGAAAGCACGTAGGAGAAAAGAAACCTAGAAAAAAGTTCAGAAAAGGGCACTGATGGTTGAAACAGCTTCCACAAAAGAAAAGGCTAACTATTTATGTGACTCTGGAATCTGGAAAAGAGATGAGTGAGTAAGAATACAGCAAAGGTCTGCAAAATGAGGACTGGGACAGACACCACTGGAAGACACCGACTATCCACTCTTTCAGGCAGTATGGCTACAGGCAACAAATGATGCTAACGTATGACAGGTTCAAAATAGACAAAAAGGGGTGATTTTTCACAGAAAATTTATTTGTAGAATCTTTGCCCACTTGATGTTGTGGATGATAAAAGCCTGATGTGCGTCAAAGAGGATGCTGACAGGGTTTGATGGAAGAGAAACTGACTTAGTAAATACACAGAAACCACTGCAGAATCAAGAAGTCCCCCAGAAACACTTTTGGACACAGAGAATTTGGGCTAGTACTCCTCTCTGCTCGTCTATTCTGCTTTTGGTCACTCCTGGAAAGAGGATTCCAGACTAGGCTCACTTTTGCTCTGACTGTTCTAATATATAAGCAAATTTCTCTATTAAAAAAAAGTTAACATTAATCATTCTACAATGTGCTTCCATTACCTCTTTGTTCGACTTATAGAAAATACTGTCACCAACTCCTGCTTTCATTATTACATGCAAGTGATTTAATAGTATCTGTGCTGGCAAAGAAAGACATGCAACATTCTCCCACAGGACCACAATTAAAATAAAAACACTCCAAAAGCAGAAAGAAGCAGAAAGTCTTGCTCATATGTAAAAATATTACAGAACCTAAAAACTAATTTAGAGTTGCTGCATTCAACATAGTTGTTTTCCTGTTTGCTTTTAATACTTTGTAGACTCAATAACCCATGAAATAAACTACTGATGTTGAAATGAAGGACACTGTTATTTCATAATCAGAATACCAGATACTTTTGCAGGTACAGTAATTTTCTTTCATCCAATTTGGAAAGCCTCCAGGGGAACTTTCACCATGTATGGCCATTCGCAACAATGACATTATTAATAAAACAGGGCAACAATGAACAAAAAATGGTAGAAGTCTGGTTAAAAATTCACTTAAAGGAAGTTACCAGATAATTCCTGGGGCGGGGGGGGGAAGGAATAAAGCAGCTTACCATCTGACAACGTTTGTACAACAACATCTTGGGTTGAGACTCCAGGACCGTGTTTATTGTAAGCTACCACTCGGAAACTATACTCTGTGTATTTCTTTAATCCGTTAATGGTGTAGGAGAGTCCTCCTACATCAACATCCTGTTCATAAAGAAACATATATACAAGTCAAGTTCAGTATCAGGTGTGCAACTATTATAAATGTCTTAAGAATTTCAGTACAGTAATACTGTCAAAAGCAGGAAAACACCTTTCTGTAGCACCTGCAGATCAAACTCACAGTTTATGTACAGCCAGGACATGTAAAGATGCTAATGACAAGCTTGCAAGAGAAAATTCTACTGATCTGATTTAAATTATAACATGGATGCTGCTTCTGTAAATGAAAAGGGATCTGGCAAACTTGCCCATTAGTAAAAATTATTACTATATTTTGAATAGTGGGAGGCAGTAGTAGAAAAAGATCATTTTATCTGAGGAATACAATATTCCTATTTAAAAACAGATGTAAAAAAATATTTTAGAAGCTAACAAAAATATTCTTCCCTTAGCTTTTTAAAGTTGGCATCATACCCACATGCAATCAGATGGGAAATTAAATGACTGGGATTAATCCAGAACATACTGGATTCTTCCAGTAGAAAATATAATCAATTAGACACTCAGCAGTATCAAAAAATATCAATCACCGGATCAAAGAACTCCAGAAGTAAAACCAAATCAAGGATCATACTAAATTCAGTAGTTAGCTTACTTTACAAAAAACCAGACAGCCTAGAAAAGCTATGCAAACATCCTTTGCACTATCTGAACCAGAACTGTTAACTGATGATATAGCTATTATTTGCGTTCTCCTCTCGTGATACAGACTTCCCCAAAAGCTACTTGATGCTGATGAATATCTAAATAAATCATCACAAAAAAACCCCTGGTTTAATTCCAAGACATATATATTTCATGATGGAATTTTTATTTTAAGTATTTCTGTTAGGCTAAAGGATCCAGTCTACCAGAAAAATGAACACAAGGTGTTTCTAGAAATTTAAGGTAAAAACATAATAAAAGAAAAAAGGCTGTTAATGGCATTGCATGTCACACAGGAAGAGCCAGGCTCTGTACCTGTTCGGTGTCCTGCCCCTTCTCCATGTAATAGAGCTTGTAGTTCTGGATCTCTCCATTGCCAGACAACGGCGTTTCCCAGGTGACAGTAACGGAGGTGGGTGAACTGGCGTACGCTCGGATATTGGGTGCTGGACCAGGGAGCTGAACTGAAATGGAAGCATGAAACTCTGCTAGTCACCAAGCCTAACCATTAACATTCTCCGTAGCTAATTATTTTGGCGTCAACTTCACTATCAATCAACTCCAGGTAAAAGATGGATATTTTCTCACATTTCAGCATTTCACGTGGATTCATTGGGGGGTGTAAAGGTGAGACCAAATTTCTGAAAGATGTCAGATATCCTGCTCCCTGGGTCAGATTCTTTTTGTCCTGAATGATCCTAACAAGTGACAGACTTTGTATTTTCTTAAAGTTTTCCTTTTTTTTCTTTCAGTTAATGACAATTTAGAAGTATTCCTCATACAACAGAAGGTTTTGAGAATTTAATGAGGAATGTATTATCAGTTCTTCTGAACTGTGAAAAAAATATCATAAAGCACATCAACTTGGAAAATAATTTTGAAACTATGGTCTGCAAGTGCGACTTTGAAGAGTATCAACTTATTCTGGGAAAAGTCATGGATAGGGAAAACAAAAACAAACAAACAAAATGGATCCCAAAGACAAGAAGACTCAAAACATCCACAGCTTACCCTCAGGCTGAGTTGCCACCTTCAGTGGTACTGAGCTCTCTCCAGGGCCATGCTTGTTCTGAGCCACAACTCGAAAGACATAAACCGTTTCTGGCATCAGGTTTTGGATCGTCACTTGTGTCTCTCCGGGACGACTCGTATTTTCAACGCGTTCCCTTTAGGAAACAAAAAGGTTTGGGCACAGAAACAATCCCTGATTAGTAAGAGGGTTTTTGAGGGGTAAATAAAGGAATAGTTGCTACTGAGATGTATCCTGTATTAATGTATCTAACGTGTTAATGGTGTGGTTATTTATACTGCATTGGCTACACAATAAAACAATTACATGGCAAAATTGCCGGTGACTAACAGCTTCTAAATTTGTAACTTCTTTGAAAAAAATATGCACTGAAGTAAAAGAATAAATTATACTCCACATCACAAAATCCTAAGTAGTTTCTTTGTTATTCTTCTAACAGCATTCAATAATTCATAGTGACAGTTTATCCTACTACTCTGAAGCCAGAAGAAAAAATATTTAAGCAGCATATGTAGAGTCTGGTGAGATTTAAGACATTATTGTTAATATTGTGAGCTGCTTTTTGTGTGTTTTTCAAAGCAGCTGTTCTAATGTATTCTTCTACCTCCAAACTTTACTTAGTTCCTCCCTAATATTTAGATTTTTTTTAACATCCCCAGGCTCTGACTCGCATACACCCAGGCAGACAGCTGTGGCATTTACGCTATTACCACACAAGTAGTGGAGTCAACAAAAGGCAGCGTCTGCCCGTGTCTCCGCTGCTCTCATTCAGCCTGACATGCCAGCAGTAACCATCCCTCAGCAGCACTTTACACTCGTATGGTGCAGAAGCCATCCCTCAGCAGCCATCTCTGCCCGTGCTGTGCACCGGGAATCAGGCAGGTGAGAGGGCCTTCTATCTGCCTGGTGTGAAGATGCTCACCTCCAGCAATGCCGAGGAGGCACCTCCGGGCTGCTGGACCCCCCAGTTTATCTGCCAGCGCCCGAAGAAAGAGTGTGCTGTGTGGGAACGAGCATTTATGTTAGGCTCAGGACAAAGGCTGATGTTTTGCACGCTGAAAGCCCTAATCCGGTTGGGAGAATACACTTGGTGTAGCGAGGCAGCCAGAAGGATTATTGTCTGCATTTAGTGAACCTCCACTGCACCCCCCAGGCATGGGGAAACCTGCTGCCTCACCCCGGTGGAAGCACGGTCTTGTGCTGGACATAGCTCAGGAAACTTGATCGCTTCTTATCAAGCTCAGGATTGAGGGGAAGATTAAAAGATTAATCATCAACTAACTACAGCCTTTATTTCCAACACACTGCTGTTGCCATGTGAACTTTCACAGAGCTACGTTTGGGTAACAACATCTACATACCGTCCTTTGAAAAGAAGCTACCTAGTCCCTGTAAATACAAATAAAAGCTATTACAAAAGAAGAAATAAAAACCTTCCCCACTGAGAAAATAAAGGTAAAATGTGACTGCTTTGAATATAATTCTTTCCCTTTTGTCTGCTAGACTTTGTTTAGCTCTACAGTAGAGGGCAGACAATTCTCATCCCGATGATAAGCTGCTATTAAATCATTTTTAATGCAGAAGCCCAGGCAAAATTATTTCAGAGTCTCTCCTCTCCTACCTTCCAGCCATTATGCTTTAGTTTATATCATGGAAATACGATGCCAAAATCCCCGGTTTTTATTTATTTATTTTACAATCCACTGGTACAGTTGATTTAACGTAACTTGGTTGAAAACATATTGAAATCCCAGTTGATTTCTGCACTATTACACTGTACTTACAGAGGGAAACAATACACTTACTGTAACTAAAGATCTATTTAGACACATTTTCCAGAATATTCTCCTTCATGAAAGTTGAGCTAAAATGGCATTGCATGAACATCTTAATTTATTTCAGGTTTTTATTATTTTCCATTGTTTCATTGATTGTTGACTGAGCAGTGTTATTACAGCATATCTGAATTAAAAATATTTACAGAAGATTTTTCTTCTTTTAATGTTTATAAAGTATTTTTTGCAAGAAAGAAGCTGACAATGAAGTGAGACACACACACTAAAGAAATACCATACCCACCACAGAATGAAACTGGGGGGACACGATAAAAGAGAAATATTTTCCCTCACTAACTTTTCCAGTTATAGCCAGTGCAAAATGTTTGCTTGAAAATGCATTTTCAAATGGATAGTTTCCTTTAAGACGTGTCTTAGATACAATGATGGTATTTGAAAACCCAGAATAAGTGCCAACTGATTCACAGCTGTAGAATAACAGTTGTCTCCCACCGACATGCAAAATATATTGTATTTTCTGCCTCAAGTGTAAATTCACACACTGATTTTATCTAGAAAAAAAAAATTAGCAATCTAAGGTTATTATTTAAAATTACAAAAAAGTAAAAATTATTTTAATAGAACAACAACGGTTATCACAAAATAAATAGACACGTCAAAGTACTGCAGTTTTCAGTAATGACTAGGAACTGTGCCTTCCCTCACAATAGTTTCTTAAAAATATGTTGAGATTAATCTAATTAAGTGCTACATGAATCTCTCATTTATGTCCTTTCTTAGGGAGCCTTGAGCACCTTTTACGAGCTCTGATGTGTTTAGGTAGGCATAATAGGTAACAAAACAGATGGTCTATATGAATAACTATATTACCCTACAGAACATTATGACTATTCTAACTCATTCCAGTTTAATCCCCAATTAAAGAGCTTTGTAAACTAGAGTTAAGGTTTAAAATAGCTATCAAGTACCTAAGGGAAAAAGCCTACAGTTCAAAACCAGAAATAAGTGTTAATCTGGAAATGTGAAGTTTAAAGTTACATTTATATTTAAAAAACAACCTTCAGGGAATTAAAAAGCGGATATAGTCTGTGCCAGCCATGTCAGCTGTAGAGCCTGGCAGTGAGCTCAGAGAGACATTTTGACAGTGTGATTACACACAATTAAACTCCATTTTCTGTGTTTGAAGCACACTACACTGAACCATGGGTTTAATATAATTCGAATATCTCACACGTGTAATTTACCATCTTGTACCAGCAACATACTAGCTATTTCTTTTATTTTTGTCCAAATCTTGAAAGTTTGGAGTTCTTCTGCCTGAGTGCTCATCTGAAGTTTCATAGACTCAAACCTCCCTTTGCCCCGCCAACACATTTGGACTTTCATACCCTTTTCAGGGGGACTGTCTTCAGTTTTGCATACCTAGCACAAGGATGAAACAACCGTGGAACTATACAATCCATAAGGAAGACAGTAATTTCTACCTGATCAGATTGCTTCAGTTCTTCTAGAGGTGTGACAATAAAGCCACAAGACACCCACTTCATTCATATATAACTGCCTCGATAAAAGCCTCTCTGACATCATCAAGCCAACGCGAAGACATGCCACCAGCTGGTGACATTCTGCAGCCAGTGAAACAAGCTGCCTTCACAGCTGACTTCCATGCTTTGAAATGCTCCTCTTCCATGGATAGCTTCAGTTTCTCTGTTAAGAGTGACCTCCAAGTCTTACAGATCTTTATTCTCTCTCACTTACTCCCCCTCAGCAGACACTACATACTATCAAACGTAGCTTTAATCATTCACAAGTGATAAAAGCAACCACTACAACTTTGGCAGCAGTTGCATTTTTGCTGTAATTGCTTGTTTGCTGCTGCTTACAAATCTTCTGTAACATTCAACTTAGGGGCCAACATTTTTCTGCAAGCAGACATTGAGTTTAAAACATGAAACACAATTTCTCTGGGGGCAGGGGCAGAAGGCACCTCTTGGCAGCTGAAGCAGTTGGTGGCATAAAGCTGACATGGGGCACAGGAAGAGACTTTCCCAGGAGCACCCCATGATTTTGGGGGGAAACCACGTTCCAGTCATCTTGCAGTCCTCTAAATAAGTTCAAAGGGCAAAGTTAAGGAACACCTCACCACGATTCTGTGTGTATCTCCTTTCACTGAACAGATAAAAATAAAAGCAACGTAAATCAGCAGTGGTTGAGGCAGCTGATACCTCAGGAACCACACACCTCACGTACTGCAGAGAGATTTAAGTGCTCCTACAACTCACAATATGAAGATGACTCTCTACAGCCCTTTAAAGATGGTTTAGAGATTTCAGAATATCTAGCTAACCTATTCCACGTTACACATAATTTCTTCATTTTTCACAAGCCTGATTTAAAAGGTAAATAAATCAAATACTAGTTTGATCACTGCTCAAATACAAGCAAGGAAGAGACAACACTTAGGTTACTAAAAGGATCCAGTAAATGCATGCAATGAAAATGGCACATGTAGGCAAAAATGTAATAGTATGAGGAGATGGTACATATGCACTTAAAACTGCAGCAAAGATATCGGATCATGTATAATTCAAGGACTACAAAGCTATCATTTAAGTAACAAAAAATGAGATTGCACATCTAAACTTGACTTCAAAATTTTCTGATTTCCAACTGCTTAGGTGTGTGTGTGTCACAACCATCTATTTTTTTACTCAATAACCAACCAACGTTTCCACAAGGCCCAACCAACTGGTCAAAAAGTGCCATGTAACATTAAAATGGTAAAGAGAACTTTTTTTTTTTTTTTTTAAATTTTATAATTCTCATTCTCTAAATCCAGGTTGAAAGGCAGGATTTCACAGTATTTTCATGCCAACTGTCTTTAGGAGGCATAAGAAAAAAACACTTCCAAAAAGCAAAGGAGTAGTAAAGTTGAGAAAATTGTGAGTATGTGCTAATAAAACGCTTTCAGAGCCTACTTTGAACCCTGATCCAGAAGGACACTTAAGCAAACAAAGATGTCATTGAAGTCAGTGAAACCACCTGCTTGCATATAAGCACCAGCTTAAGTACTTTGCTGTGTAAACTTTCTATGGACTACATTAACTCAAGCCTGGAGGGTTGCTGTGCAAGAACTGGAAACAGCAGTTTCTGCAGATTGTCCTGTGATTTCCTAATTTATTCACCGCAAATTATGAGATTCCTCTTACTCTTTGTTCTACAAATGCTTTTGGCCCAAGAGGAATATTTTCTATATTTCTATAGTCTTGTATGTAGTGGAAGGGGATGCATTTTGTTTTCTCAAAAACAGTACAGGGAGAAGCATGAAGCCCTCTCCAGCAAATTACTTTCTAAAAACCCAGCAGGTAGAGCAGTTAAACCAGGAATGTGAAGGTGGAGAGGCATGAAGCAAGAATGGCTGGCAAGATCCCACCTTTAATCCCGCCTCACTTAAAATATCTCCAGTATAGTAAAGAGAGTAAGGAAGTAGTAGAAAAACAACATTTGTGAGGCAAAGAAAATTTTACTAATGGCCTCAATCATCATGAGACTGGACAAGATGTCTAATCCACAGAATTAGGAGTGGCAATTCACTGTGAGTAGTAGTGCATTTTATATTCTCTTCAAATTACCTTCTTGAGTCTCACGCTCCAGTCAGTAAGTAGACAGATAATTTTCTCTTAAGTAATAAATCTATTAATCAAGCTAATTTGCAATTAATTCACTATTGCTCAAAATGATTGTTAGCTTCAACTTCTTCAAACTTATCACGATTTGACACTGTAATTCTGAGCAGTAGACCCCATCAGGAAGAAAAACAGGTAGATTGAACTAAATCATTGGAGGAACAGGTCAAACTCACAAATGCCTCACATTGATGAAGTTTCTACTTACAGGGATTACTAGGAGAGAATGAACAATTAACCAACACCTACCACACAGCCCTCTCTAGAATCAGACTACATTTACAGCATTTTAAAGCATGAAGAGACCGCTCGCTCTCAATAGCACACTGGAGGATGTTTCTGTGCCTGCTATGGATGGTATTTATAGCAGTGTCAGTGTTCCTGAAGAGGTGTTACAGTCTATGCTTGCTCTCAGCTTCTAAGCAGTCTGCTAAAAGCAGGTAGCAACTGTTTGCAGTCAATCAAAAACATGCACAAGCACTGCCCAGAAGAATACGTATATGCAGCAATGAAGCAAATGAAAATGCACTTTCTCTAATCAGGGTGCAGGAGGGAAGGGAACACACCCCCTCAGACTCCGCAGCCTGTAAGACTTGGAGCATTGAAGACTTAAGGTTTATAGTGCTTCTAAGCAAAGCTAGCAGGAGGAAGAGTCATGAAAGAGCACACCCCATTTTACACGTCGAGATCTTTACCTGTTTATACCTTCCTTGGTATAGAAGATTGAATAGGTGAGGTTGTCTCCTTGAGGGTCCGATACAGGCGTCCGCCACGTCAGTCTGATGAAGCGAGTGGAGACGAGGGTGGCCACGACATCCCGTGGGGCTGAAGGCAATGGTCCTGTTGTAGCTGGTGCTAGATGGTCATTAGTGGCACTGGTCAGTGAAGTGGGAGGTAATGTTGGGATGGCAACATCTTGTCATGTGCAAACATTGGGGAATATGAAGGGCAAACATCACCACGGTTTAAAAAAAGAAAACAGAAAAAAAACACAAAAGAAATAAACAAAACCACGATGGGAAACAAAAGAAAATGAACACACACAAAAAAGGCCATTAAACTGAAGGCTGACATGCAGGCAAAGGTAACTACTGAAAACTAATGGGAAATATTAAAGGACACATCACTGTCGTGCAAGCAGACCAAATCTCCATTGTAATGGAAGTGGCAAGGGAAAGGGAAGGGTGAAAACTGAGGATAAAATATGACCTCCTAAGAGGACGTACCAGCGGTAAACAATATTTTCATTTCTTTGCGAACCAGATGTAATACCAAACGTTTACCAATAAAAACCCCCAACTTGTATAATTTAATCAAGAATACATCCAGACCAAATTTTCTACTTTATTTCATTAACATGCAGAATTAACTTATACTATTCTCAACCATTTAAAAAAAAAAAAAAAAGGACAGATGAATACACAAAATTCATTTAAGAAGTGCAAACTCATCCATGTTGTGCAATTAAACGCTGAAGTCAATTCACATGATAACTGCTTTCTGAACTGGTTGGGTTCTACTACTGCCAATGGTAAGATGTGGTGACGAACTTGGTATGGCAGTGGAAATACAGACTTCTTCCTAACTTGCACTAAGGTCACCGTTTTCTTTCCATTGATGCTCTTCCTCCCTCTCATAACATATATTACATCATTTTACAAAGATACCAACAAGCATAAACAACTCTTGCTTCATATTATACGAAGACTTTACAAAATTTTTTGTGGTAAGTCATGTACATCTTCCTGTATTACTACTTTAAAGCTAGGATAAATCTCTGGGATTATTGTATTAAAAGGTTGGCAAGTTAACAGCACAAGCTGTAACGTACAAATAGCTGTTCTCCAAATCCTATTAAAGCAATCCATCCAGTAAATCTAACAGTAATATTCTGAGCAGCTGGACCCCAATTACCACAGAGTATTACAGGAAGCACAATTAGTAACAAAACCCTAAAGCTCAGGATACTCTGAATTTTTCTGGATTCTTAACTATTTACCAAGCTTAAGTCACCCGATGACATTTCCCACATGGGAATCCATGCTGCCAAATACATTTATTCACTTGTTAATTATGGAAACGAACTAAAATGGCTCAGATTTTCCCCAGAAAGAAGTTCAGGACTAGTACAGCTTCTGTTGAGAATAACAGACTACGTGGACTTGTATCTCAATAGACACGGAGAAAACTGCACACAAAAAGCCTAAACCAGAAAATCTTATCTGAACAATCAAACCTTCAGGCAGACACACTGAGAACGTCTATCACCAACAACAACCTGATTCTAAATTCTAAAAAAACCTCGTCAACAAAAGCATCATCTCACACACAGGTCTCAAATTGGCAGAACTCTCATTTTGTCACTTCTAGTTCTTAGGCAACTACTGACAAGGGTGGAAGACCATTTGCTTGTATCACATTTGCACAATAATAGAATTACGTGGGTACAACTAAGAGACACTTCATGGTTTCACATGAAACACTACTGTACACAACACCACAAAGACAGGGGTGTACTTCTTGGGACCAACGACCACCACAAACGAGGCCCAGCTCCATGGGGACACTGGCAATGGCTTCCCTCCCTTCCCACGTGCCAGTGTGCCTGTTACCACCCCATCGCGGCTTCCACCTTTCCTGAAGCTCTCATTCATGTTTTACCTCCTCTCTCAGATACTGCCCATCCTGTCAACTGGGAAAAGTTTCACTCCCCCAACAAGTACTGGTGTAAATACCATCACCAATTTAATTACATTTCAATTACATGTTTCTTCTTGATTTCATGCTAAAATCAAAACCTTTCAGTTCAATACCTGTATCTTTACAGGACTCTGCAAGACCCCGAGAGCCTGGAACATACATATTTTGGTATTGAAGATACAGATCACAGAAAGCCAAGTACTCAGAAATATCTTCTTAATTATCCTTTCAACACTGTAATAGCTACAGATCACAATTAAGTATTCTTCAGCATCCCCCTCCCGATCAATAGATTAGACCATTAATTTCACATTCATTGCAAAATCTAAACTATTTTTATGTCCCCATAATTAGATTTCTTACAGAAATGCACCACGTTTTAGCTCTTCTTCCGGACTCAGACAGGGCCCCTATGCCCCCAAGGATAACTCTGCTATTGCAGACTACAGCATATTTCATTACACAGCTTCACCCCTTGCTCGATGGTACAGCACAATATGCCAAGGAGCAACAGCAGCATCTCAGGGCACAAAAGGTTCCAGCTAAAGTTATCAGCACTTACCTCTATAACCTTATTCCAACCTACAACATCACCATTTCTCAAAGCAGTGAACACCCAAGTGTGTTGTGGACAACTCGACCCAGCAGGAGAGATGCTCTCCCTACATTTGCTATTTATAAATAAGGAAAATTGGTTCAGAGGTTTGACAGTCGTGCGTTCTTAGCTGGAATGACCCTCAGATGGCAGAATTTAAGATTCTGAGGAAACTGAGGAAGGCGTTTGGCATAATCAAGACACTCAACTACAGGAGAAGAAACTTGAGCATGGTCACAGGACACATGCAATCCCACGGACAGCTGCCCTTATGGGCAATTGGGAGCAGGAGAGCTTGCTGATCTTCAGGGACAAACTGCTCACAACCCCAGAACAATCCATTTTCCTACATGCAAGAAAACAAATGGGCATGGCAAGAAGGCAGCTTGGCCGAACAGGGAACTCCTGGCCCAGCTTAAGCACAGAAAGTGTAAAGGAAGCAAGACCAGAGACTAAAATGTGTAACCAAAAGAAACAGAGAAACACCATCCAGTCATGCAGAGGTGGAACCAGGAATGCCAGATCTGGATTGCACACAGGGGTGGTGGGGTGTGTGGGGAGCTGGCTGGCCCAGCAGGCTCCCAGCATCGTGGTCAATGGGGTGAAGACTAACCGGTAGCCCAGGTAATGAGTGGCGTTACCCGGGGCTTGACACTGGGACAGAGAGGGTTTCGTATCTGCACCGGTGACCTGGATGACAGGACAGAGAGCATCCGTAGCGGGTTTGCAGGTTATACTGGGTTGGAAGGAGCAGCAGATACGCTGGTAGAGAGAGGGACCCGACAGGCTGGAGAAAGGGGGTTGGTGGGAACCTCTAGAGTTCAACACTGACAAATGAGGAGACCTGCAACGGGGTCAGGAGATCCTCCCACCTACCATCTCTCTGCTCCTAAATGACAATTAGAGTGCCAATTCAGTGTCACATTTATGGCCCTGGATACATCAGTCAGACTTCTCCCCATGTTTAAATTTGAGCCCATGTTAATAGTGCCCTTGGACTGGAGACTCACTCACTGCACCTATATTTACTCCTTCCACATCATGTTGCCACTGTGAAACAAGGTACAGTACTCTGCAAAAACCTCCACGGTGCCCACAGTTTTCAGCAACTTTCCCAGAGTGCCTACTTGACTGACTCCCATTTCATTTCAAATTTCACTTTACACTTCAATTGAATATTTTTCTCTTGCAGAGAGCTTTAATTTCCTACCCTTGTATTAGCTAATTACATTAATAATATTATTTAAAACCATGAAACAGTTTGAGGAATAATCTGTAGGGAAACTGCAGCAGCCAAATGCCTTCTGAAGTAGCATCTTCTGAACCATTCTGGTAAACTCTTCGACTGATTGCTTCACACATTTATTTAAACTACTTAACATATGAAGCGCCTCCATTTTTTAAAAAGAAAGTTAAAAACTTCATATCCAGCACAACAGGCAGTTGCTACATCAACACAGAAATTCCATATAACCACCATTTCAGTTGTTTATTTTAACTCTAGGAAGACTGCAGGAGATGAATTTCTACTGTATGAACTTAGAAAGAACAAAACTCCAAAGAAGAGTATGAGACTGCCATTGTCCAGTACAGCAGTTGTTTTTATAAAGCTGGGATACCTATTCACACTAGAAACGCAAACCATGTGTCTTCCACTACCTTACATTAACACTTTGGTTTTTCTTACGTGTCTTGGTAATATTGTCGGGTGATCTGCTTCAAATTACACGCTCTTGACACAAAGGATGCATTCTGCCTATCTTTAAAAATCATTCTATTTAATTAAAATGTAATACAAATATTTTCTAAATAATTAAATTGAAACAAAATGCTGAAATTTCTCTAAGGAAAATTATTCCCGATAAATTTTTAAAATTCATCTGCTTAATCCAAAACACATCTCACATACTTATGTATTTGTCTTCCTATATCATGTAAAAGATCCATCTTTTACTTAAGTGATCTGCACACAGTGCTTGAAGAACCTGCAGGCCTCAAGATGAAGACTCTGGGAGAGCTGCCAAGATTTCCTAGATTAACAGAAACCCAGTTTTATCCTTGTGCAAGACTCAAACCCAGAAATATTTCTTCTGACAGCATTATAGGTAGATCGGTCAAACACAACAAAAAACTAGTGGCGTCTGAAAAATAAACTGTGAACAAAATAAAAGCACAAAGGACTTGTAAATTGTACAAGTAAGGTAAGCAATGAATAGGCAAGAAAACTCACCCACCGAAAGCTGCAATTAAATACCAGCTTGGTAGCAATTTGGTACTGTTGATAGCTGTGGAACGTATTTAGAAGACTAGGTTATTTCCTTCCCTTTTTTCCCCCATCCTTCCTCAGAAGCCTTGAGTGCCATTACAAACTGATTTGTACACAGCCATGTGAGCAGAATGCTCAGCAGTGCCGAGCTGTGTTAATGAGTAATTACACTAAAATTGGTTTTAATGCCAATGAGGGAGCAGCTTTATTACTTCAAGCTTTTAAGCATGGTCTAACAAGTAACATGCAAAACAAGTCTCTTCTTTCTAACATATATTTAATCACTTTTTAAAAAGTAACTATGCTCTGGAACATTCTTTGCAGGCCTATTCCTACACAGTTTCACATTAACCTAATTTAAAAAAAAAAAAAGCATATTCAGCGTGACATGCTAAGAACATTGAAAAAGAATGTTGCTGTTGCATGCCAAACATACATACAACAGATTTATCTTTTCAACCACTGCTGATATATCAGTTTTTCTGAGATTATGTTTTTCTAAGGGATCAAGAATAAGCCTTTGCTCAATTTGGCATCACACAAAGGCTGTACAGTTTCGTATAGAACGTTGTCTTGAACAGTATTTGAAAGAAATCATTCAACAAAACAGACGACATAAAACAAATCACTCCTTAAACAGTGGTTCCACTGCAGTCAGAGGCTGAGAGGGGGAGACCGAGGTTAAACAAATGCTGCTGATAGGACAAACTAAAACTGTCGCAATACAATTTTAATTCTGGATCAATAGACAAGGAAAGTCAGTTGATTTATGTGTCTGCATCTAACGAAGTTAAAAGATAATGAACATAAGTTATAAACAAAGCAAAATATTTCAAGTAGTCCTTTTTTTGCTTCGCACAATAATTTTTCTAATGCTTCTGTAGTAACCTGGGCAACAGAACGATGTCTAAACTACTAAACAAATACAGATAATGTTCCACTGCTGAAACCCAGACACTGCAGGACATCCAGCAATTCACCAACAGGGGGGCAGAAAAAGGAGGGAGTAGGATTTTCTTAACTTTCCACTAGAAATTATTTCTATGCACAGTACATATACGGGATTCCAACAGGTAGTGTTGTGCATTTGTGCTGCCCAGGTGCCACACCAAGACTTCCAGCTAAGACAACCCTAGCACGAATCCCACTGTCCCAGCAGAGAAAATTCCTCTTCTCTCTCCCTACAGACCCACATTTTGCAAACCATACGGTTCCCAGCTCGTTTTGTTGTGCAGAAAGAAGATGTGGGGACATGCATCTGGATTGCTAATTGCTCAAGTCCCTTCTGTCGAGTTGCTTTTTCTGAGGGTTTCTTCTGAGCAGGCATCACCTGTTGCAGCTATTTTATCAAAATGTTCTGGGGAGCACACAAATACCCATAAGGAGATGGACTCAAACAAACGAATAACCAGCAGTAACTTCTAGAACTCAAATCCTTCATCGGCAAAAGCACAATATTTTAATTTTACCAACATTAGGCAAAAGCTACGAGCATCTATCAGTTTGCTACACTAAAGTGGTATCCAGCTTTTAATCATGTACAAAAAATGACCCCCACTGCTATTAGTGTAATTCACTGCAGCAAGGTAACAAACAATCTGAACGCCTGCCTGTGGTGCTATTGTATTATCATCATTTCAGGATGCTGATGAGATCTTTTAAAAACAACTCTGTCAAACATGCCACACCTGAAAACTAGTAATTGAAATGCTCTACTTGTTAGCTAATTATTAGAAATATTTTCCACATTGTCCAGCCCCTCCGGTTTGGATTTCCTCCTTCTGCTCTTTTTACTCCTGTGGCACATTATTGGCATATTCATGGCTTCCTCCTGCTTTGGGCAATAACATTCCAATTATACCATCGGATATACTACACAAAGGAAAGGTGGAATAGGAACGTTATCTGCTTCAGCTTTGCTGCTGTTATCTGAATGACCTGGGACAAGTCCAATTCCCTTGGCTACCCCAATCGTATAATGAGTACGCCACTGCTACAACCTACCTCATGAAGGTAATATTGAAATTTATGAAATTAAGATACATAAAGACTTTAAGAACTAGTTAGTGGCCATTTTCTTGGCCATATTTAACTGCTCACAAAGTCACAGTTACAGTGCCTGCCAAATGAGAGCGACAGGGATTTCTGATCCATGTTTGAGGCCACATCTACATCGGAAGGCCGGAGGAGAGGCACCAGAGTATGAACCAGCTGCTTCTGAGAACCCAGCACCCACACTGTATGGACTCTCTAGGTTTCACTTTGGATTAGCTCTTACCCTGAACACCCAACAGGGACCAGAGTGCATCTTTCAGTTCCATTTCATTCCAAAGACACTGAGATCCAAGATTACTCTGAGATGTAATTCAATGGGCAAGAAGAAGGCATGGATGGGAAATTTCATGAGTGCTCTCCTGATGGAAATGAAAACTTTCAGGTGGATGCACCCTCAGAGGACAGAGGTAATGCAGCAAGTGGACAACAAGACAGACCTGGCCAACAGGAATCAGTTACGGGGACAACTGAGGAATCTGGGGCATCAGAGGGTAGTTAATATATACTACTCCAGAAGAAAATAAAGTCCTCTTTATAAGGACCTCAGAGTGGATTTTATAGCTTTTAAATGTAAATAAATCTTTGGTTTCAGCAACAGAGACCTACTACAACTAAAAAAGGCAAATTACTCTTTTGCCAAAAAGCCTGTTGGAAAAAACATGACCTAGGACATTCAGATATCTAAACACCTTTAATACTTTAACTGTGTAAGAAAAAAATACCCCAGATGTACCAATATCTTTAATTTTGACTTGGGTATTCAGATAACACTGTTTACTTGATAAATAATATTTTTCACACAAATCACTGTTTAACTGATTCCGGAAAGGTAATCAAGACTTTCAAACATTTTTCTTTCTTTTACCTAATGCACTGTTTTCCTAAATTTGAGCGTTAGTATATACCACTCCTTCTGCTTTGGAACAGGAAGATTCAACTCTGATCAGGAATAAGAAGCTGTGATACTTCAAAGGGTCATAGTCAAAACCCATTGATTTTCTTCTGTAAACTTTTGCTCATAGTATTCAAAAAATACAGCAGTAACTAGTTGCAACATAGTAAGTATGAAATAATAAAATGAGTAAGTCTATGCTATACAACTATCCCTTAAAATTTTGCTTTCTCTCCTATTTTTTTTCCCCTGTGTTTTTACTCATATCAAATTGTCATCCTTCTTCAAATGCTTAATTCATAAATTTATGACAGAAGGGACATCATCTTGTAATTCCTAGTAGTTCCCTGCATGATACCATAATCAAAGAAAAAGATGTTAACTGGCCCTAATAAGTTCTTTTAGGACAAATGGCCACAATGCTGAAGTTGGTACTTCGTCTCAGTAGATCAGTTATTATAACTGAATTACTTCCTTCCTTTGGAAAAATTAATTAAAAGAAATCTGTCAGACTCCTGCTCTTCTACTTGGAAGTGCTTTCATGCAAAACTGAAAAAGTGAATAAACACACATGGAGAGAAGAGGGTATTAAACTAATTTCTGCTGTATATAATGAACATACATTTCCTGAATCTCCTGGATTTCATAACAACCATCAGCACCTCCGTCTACCAGGTGTAAGACACAGATCTATGTCTGCTTGATGTGACCATAAATAATTCAGTATTTCAGAGACAATTCAAAATTATATCAATAGTTGTATACAAAGTTGTGCTTAGTGACATAATTTAAACTGCAGAACTTTGTGTGTGATTTCACCATATAAAGAAATTTGTCAGAAAAAGAAAATACACGAGAACAGTCAGACCAACACCTACAAGAAAGCACAACTGTGGCCAGCTGGACATAAAGTCTACTAACCTTGAAATTACTTCTAGAATTAAAATTGCACGAATCATTCAGAAACGCGAAGCACATCTGCTGAGGAACTGACCCCATAAAGGCTGCCTCATGCCTGCACGACTGTGTAACAGTGGTGTATTAGAGATCAGGGACAACGGGCTCAGAAATTAAAACATACAGAGTTTTTATGGTTTATATTGCAATGTTTTATACATTAGCTGCTGTGATTCACCAAAAACCCATCAGTGATGCTTACCATCGCATGTGAAAGATGTGTGGTACTAAAGTGAACAGAAAGATAGTAGAATCTTTGATAAAGGTATTTTTCCAGTGATTTTTTTTTTTTTTTTTAAACAACATGTTCACATGGCAACAGCATCTTAGTGTCTCTTTGTTTCACCACTCTACCTGGCCAAAGAAACCTCCAAGTTGCCAGCAATTTTCAAGCCCAGGCATTTTTTCAATGCACATATACGCTGGTCTTACTAAGGCCAATGCTTTTAAGTTCTGTAGTATTTTAACTACTTTTAGTAGTACTTTAGTAGTACTTTTAGTTAATATACAATCAGTGACTGATGGGAAATCGAGGTGATGTTGTCTGGCAGTTTACATCTGCTGAATGGGAGAGATTCCCCTCTCCCACTTGCCCCTCGCACGTTGTAGAACTGTCTGTACTTACATACATAAAGCCCCTTATTGGCTTTAAGACCAGACCCCCAAGCCAATTTGCCTCGTTAGTCCAGAAAAAAAAGAGCATACAACTTTCTGTGCAGGCTACAAGAGAGCTGAAGGTGTTGAAAGGGAATGACAGACACCAGAACTGGTTCAAAGGAGGTGGCAGAAATACAGACTTTCCTTTTGGGATGTAAAGAGCCATTAGATGGTCTCAGCTGCAAATGAAACTGTTGCCTGAAACAAAGAAGAGTTTAAAGTGAGCTGCCCAAGGGGACACAGACAACATCAACCACTGTGGGTGCAGCCAGAGGACTGAGCTCAGCTGAGGAGCACACAGGTCCCACCAGAGCGTCTCCCACTCCCACCCTGGGAGGTGGGTATTGACCTGAACCTGTGGGGAAGCCACTTCAAGGAGTTAAACCTGGACATAATTACCCTCTTCTTTTCAGTACTATAAAACATCTTGCTGCTTTATCATCCTGAATCAACTAACTACTTTTTCACACAGGAATTTCCCTAGATCATCTCAAAGAAGGAAGAGGACTGAGAACAAGAACCCAACACAGCTCTCAATCAACTGTCTCTAGCAGACTTAAGACGACATGCAATCCCCCATCCTGAGGAACAGACCCTCCCCCAAGCAAAAGCAACCCTCATTTTCTTCATAAAATGAAATGGAGATGCTCGCTTACTTATTTCTCTTATGCTGACATTTTTTGCCTAAAGCAGGCAGGCAAAATGCCTTTTTTTTTTTTTTTTAATTGCCTTAGCTTAATTTACATTACCACTGGGAACGAGAACTGTTATTTACTCTTCACTCAATGCATACTACTTGCAAAAAGCCCACCAAAAATACATAACAAGCAAATTCCTAAATAATACCCACTGATTGTGATTTTTAAGCATTCATTTGGTTCTATGTTGTAATGTAAAATGGACACTGATGGGCACTGAATAAATTGTGACTATATAAATATACTGATAAACACATTCTGACCACGAGCCTGTTTTTTAAAGGAAGTCATAAAATCCATTCTGATAAAAAACACTCCTCCCATTTGCATTTCACAATGAAATGCTCTGGTGTAGAGGAAACAATTTGATTTTTTTCCTGTCTCATAAAACAAGCATTAAAAAGGTGTGACAGACCTTATTGACGCATTACACGCAGCGGTGAGTCCGCAGAGGAAGGCAGCCGCTCCTACAGACCTAAGCAGGAGCCCCACGGTTTAGATCAGATACCAGTGTTTCAGGGGAGGAGGTAAAGAAAAAACCACCCTGCATGCATTTTGATCATGAGACTCACACCATAAAAAAAGGAGGAAAAAAGCCAAACATATCTCTACCTATCCCTGAGGAGTTTAAAGCTAACTAATTCTAAACAGATTTTGTTATTGGAAAGCAATTCAAACCATAACTACCTATTGCAAAATGATGGACATAATCTTAAAATTCAGTAGTGAATATTTCATTTTTTAAGAAGATTTTTAAACCACTCCTTGAGAAAAGAGTCAGAAACCCTAAACAGAATGCACATATAGAATTCACGGCAGTAAAAATGCACATAAATGCGCCAGAAGAACCTTGTACAGGTGATCCTCTTAATGTAAATATTCATAAACTGAACTCTTACGCAGAATAAAAATCTCTCAAGAACAATAGAGCCTGCAACAATATGTTGTAATTTGACTTTAATAATAACAGGAAAGCAATAACTTTGTTTCAAAAGCAGATGTGCTACATTTGAGCAAAGCTCTTTATGGAATAGTCACTAATAAAAATACTGTGTATTTTTGGAAAGTGTTAGTTTTCACAGGATGTGGAGCCATTTGCATATTTGAGGAGTTAGGCAAGATTGCTCCCTCAGTCTAAAGTTTCACTGGGACTCCGCCAATAACTCATTTTATCACCTTGAGCAAATCACTTCCCCATGCCTTTATTTCCAATCTCACCTTTTGTGGGTTTTGCAGTGTTTTTCAGTTTTCACCCACTGTTTGCACATCTAAGGTAACAGAGCCACAGATGCTGTCAGTTCTGTAAACACTACAAATAATTAACAAAACCAATTTCAGCCAGCCAGGTTTAGGATTAAATCACTGCTTTGATAGCAGTGCAGTACCAGTTCACCCGTACCATGATCAAACCACACTACTTGACTATTTAAGGATGTATTTTCAAAGAAACACCACAGGGTAATTGCTCCTTTTCTCTCTTTTCTCAGCAACAGCCTAAACTGAAATAAATTAACCCATCCTTGAGCTGCAGTTAATCCACCAGGTGCAATTCCTGCTACTGTCCAATGCTGCTTCTTGTAGATAATTTTGATAACCCTTGATTTTAAACCAAAATACTTTATTTAAATGACCGTAAGGCTCCTCAAAGTTCCCGCTGGATTAAATGTGCATCTTCTCATTTAGGATATCTGCAGGTGTTGTGCGCCAAGCCAGAGGTGGCTGCAGTACACACAGGATTTATCTGAATGTTAGCCTACATAGTCTTCTCTGAGAAATAATTTGGAAGTGAAAGCTAATTTCCCTCTGTCTGGGATCTGCTGACACTTCAAACAATGCCGCAGCAACAACTCTGGCAAGCTGAAGCTGCAACAGATGAGACTGAACAAGCTGTTTGTGGTTCAAAATTGTACTCATTTCTGCTAATATCTTTATCAAACATCTACTCATTTAGCTACTTGTTTCTTATACATATCTAGTGCATTCTTATTTTTCTTTCATTTAGGTTGATACATACAATTTCTTTATTTTTTAAAGGGAGAGAAGATAGCAAGCAAACCCCACCTTTCCTCTTTTAGGCTATAACTATGTCTACAGCAACACTATCAGATGTAGTATTGGGTTTTTATACTCATTTCCACTGGACTTCTCAGTTAAAGACCATACACATCTGCTGTTTGCTGAGTGCTGACAGGCTACCTCAGACCCACTGTGTTTACAGAAACTAGATGAGACATCAGGATGTTTGGGAATTCACAGAAAGGACACAAAAGCCCATCTTATGAACGCTTAAGATTTTTTTTTTTACTTTCCGTTTTTAGAGTCGGGTAATGTTCTTTTGCATCTTCACATTTCTGATTCTAAAAGAAATAGCAAACCTCATCAGCATTTTAAAATATAACTTTTTTGACCAGCACAGAGGCTTGGGAATTTGGTATGCAGATCACAGCACACAAGAATGTGAAGTTATTCCCCAAATGTACATGATGGAGTCTATAACAACAGATGCAGCATTTTAAATATGGATCACTCAGGTCATTGACCACTGTTAAAACCTCCCGACCAATGAGATTAAAAAGCAGTTATATGTAAAACAGTGCTGACGAAGAGAATGAGAGAGGACACTGACTCTAGTCCCAAGGTGAAATGTCCTTTGCTGAGACACCGTAGCCCCCATTAGCTCTGACCTGGACTCAGAAAAGCAGACCCAGATACAACTTTCCTATTTTTCCTTATTTTCCTTTAGCACCTTCAATAATAATGTGTCAAAAGGAAAAACCATGCAGAATCCATTTGTCTTTTAAAGACTTTGGCTCCACAATTATTCATTTCTTTTTTGGGGGAAGAGAGGTGATATGAGAGGGGAAACAATCATGAAAATCAGAAAATAGCACACCAGGATATTTCTAATGCAGTGAGAACAGTGATAATTTGCAGTTAGTTTCAATACTGAAACTAGGCAAATGCGAATGCACATTATTAAAAATGAGTATTAGATTAGTTAGATTGATTTGATTTCTTTATGATATAAAACCCATAAGCCTATTTAGGTTATCTTCTCAAGACTGCTGGAAAAATACCTGACATCAGAGGTAAGAGAGTGTCTTCTCCCAGATTCAGATACTCAATTGTACGAATCCTATTACATATGCAACCAAACTGTAAACCAATCCTTCTTCTTTTTCTCCAAATGGCATTCAGCTGTCTCTGATATTACTGTATAATTTAGCAACTTTGAAATATAAGCAACCAATTAAGACCATATCCACACGTTTGTTCCCCCCTCTGGTGCGAGACTGACAAAATATGATATTTTCCTTTACAACATGAGGCTAGGATCAATTACAAATTAAGGCCACTTCTGTCAATCTTCACAACCGTGTTTATGAATAATAAAAGCAGAGGAAATGCCTTCGGTAGTCATGACAGATATCAAGCTAAAGCTAATCCTGCCATTATACTCTTCATCTAAACAAGAAACCAACAAAAACCACTACAAACACCCATTGTGACACAACGAATGCATCCTATACTTACAGCTGATGTTCTTCACCCTGATTATTTTTATTTTCACCTGTAACTAGAAGCCATATATAGGCAGAGGAACAATCAACCATCACTCAACAACTGGAGCTGGTCACACTGAACGCACTCGCATTTGCTTAATATCGTTACAGAGATGGACAGCTTTGGTTCCTTGTAATAACCATTGCTGACAATATATTATCTAGTAAGGCAGTAGTCAAGTTGCCAGAAACAACAATTATATAAAATGTAATAGGATAAATGGAAAATTATATTGGTGGATTTAGTAAGTGATACTATGGTAAGCATATTTGCTTTCATTAGACTTTCTGGTGGCAAAGAGACTTTCATTGGGCTGAGAAACTCTATGGGGAGCTCAGGATAACCCAGAAGAGATGATGTAAAACAGGGACTCAAAGCCTTTGAACTTGTTTCACAATCGTCATGCAGTGTATACACATCCTATTCCATTTTTGCTTTGGTACAATAAATCTAGAATAAATACAGGTGAAGGACAGAAAGCATGTATTAATGTGTTGCATGTTTCTCAAAATACACTGAAGTTTCTTGCTCCTACAAGTTCTTTCCCTACCTCCACTTAACATTCATTACGTATTATTCCTCTTTACAACATGACATATAATTTCTTTAAATACAAATACCTTTCAACCATGAATTTCACTCATGAAAACCAAAATTAAACAGGTGACACAGTCCAACTGTTTCCAAGTATAACTGCATAAGTAGCAATCACCGTAACTCGTATTTGCGCTGAGCAGACTTAAATTTAAGTCATGGTGCACACAATCCGATGAGTACCTTCATGAGGTTTCAGATTTCTTTGGCAAGTCAACTGTAAATACAGTCATAAAACAAGAAATGAAAACTAATAAGCACAATCAAAGCATCCTATAAATTTTGTTATGCCTTCCTGCAATTCACTGCGCACTGGCAAACATTAATCTATTACTAATTTAATCTAAATTAGAGCAATTTATTTAAAGCGCATGCCAACTTCAAACATGAATAGTCTATTGAACGCAGAATATGAGAACAGTTTAGCTCCCAATCTCATGAAGTTAAAATTCAAGAACTTTTGAGATCTAGTGTGGTTTAGTTTAATCAGTTTGACTTCTCAGTAAGACTCTATATAAGCAGGGCCATGAAGAGGGAATAACTAAAGGCCATTTTTTAAACAGGGACTGAGTCAAGAAATGAAGCTAACTGAATTAAAAGAGCCTTCTGGCAATTTTGAACATACATGAAGCCCTGAGAAACACAAATGCTGACTTTCACTGAGTAATAATAGCTAAGTAATGTAAATTAAAATCAAAATTAAATCAAAAAAAGAAGTCTTTCAGCATTAAAGAGGAGAACATACTGTTATGTTTACAGAAAATTAGCAATGAAGTGTACACAACCAGTAACAAAATATTCTGAGAGTTTGGCTTTGGTTTTACAAAACACTGTTTGAAGTCAGTTTGTGATTTCAGATTCTGTTTATGTTCCTAAAACACAACTTTGAGAATGAGACTTACAAGCTGTTCATCTATCATTCATATGAAGCCATTTTGATAGTATAAGACAGTGATTGAGGCAGCGAGTTTGGAAAAGCTTTCGCCTACATATGACACAAGTGCTGTCATTATTTTTTAAAAACTTCATTATGCCATCAGTATTGAGGCTGTAGTTGTTACATTCGTTGCTTTTAAAGTTTTTCACAGAACTGTAGTATCTACAGCATCCTAGAACTCTTTTATTTTAAAAGATGAGTATTTATGCATGCACATCTTTTTATACATGTGAATATGTGTGTGCACGCAGAAGAGCAGAAAGCTTATGTGAGTGTAGTGGTGAATGAGGAAATTACTTGGATTTTATAATACAGTAACTGCTCCAAATAGCCAAACTATTTTAAATGGCATGTATCATATAGAAAATATTTGGCTCAAATATCACAGTCCCATAACCTTCAGCATCATTCTAAATTTGAGAAACAGTTTTGACAAACTGTGACAAACACTGCATGAGTAGCATGTTTTAATAAGGCAACTGGTTGCTTACATTAAACAAAGCCTTAAGTCTGTGAGTTAAAAACCCACATGGATATATGTTGATATATGATAGACAAAAGGGGGGACACTTCTCACAGGGAGAGGAAATTCTGCTGCTAGTCTTGTCTCTGAAGACACTCATCATAGGGGATTTTCCATCCTCCTACTTTTGGATCTTCTCCCCATATGAGACCAGACGGGATCTCTCACATCTCACCAGGTTTCCAATCCCAGCAGAGTCGGGTGCCCTTTGCACAGACCTGCTGTCAGGTTCATTACTATTTCCTGCTCCCCTGAGATTCACAATTCATTTCTTTTGAGTACTTTTTCTTCTTTACAGAAAATTTGAATTCTTGGCTGCAAGGGTTTGTAGCCTTACTATTCAGTTCTAATCTACAAATCATTTCTTCTCTGGTGGACACTAAGACTTCTGAAAGCCACTCACGTAAAACACAGGGACCTCTTTCGATTTTCCTTGCATTAAGATATATAAAATTGTGTAAGACAGAAGAAACATGAAGACACTTTTGTTTGAGTGAAGAAACAGAACAGTCTTCAGGAGGAATACCCAACAGAGTCCTTCTCTTTTATTCAGTGAACATTTTTTCATCGTGCTCTGACATTTCAACCACAATACCCCGCATATTTTTCAAGTACTTCCGTAGTCTCCAAGAGCTCTACAGGATTCCATGGACTAAGAAAATATTCACTGTACTAGCTTGACAACAACACAAAACGTTCTTGATTCACAGTTATGTGACTGCATACAAAATACTCTAAAAAATTACCTTTGTAAGATGCGAGAGCGCCTTACATTTGCTATCTGTGAAATCATCCAAAATAGGTCCTGAAGTAACATGCAAATTGTCTGCCTCAGGGCTTGAACCAGACAAGGGTAGGAGTTAAATTTATGCAAATTTTTTACATACGGAAAATACCCCAAAGTGCAACAGTTTTTCAAATCAGAGCACAAGCCTGTTAGTGCCAACTTTTGTATTTCTTTCGTCAGAAGCCAAAATTTGTCAAAAGGAACTTGTATGTTCCTCCTACAACACAATAGTGGAACTTCAGATATGGAAAACACAGAGTATTTCATGTATCTTGATTTAAATAAGGCTTTTGATATTGCCTTGCATGACATTTCCAAAAGCAAACATGTATCTTCTAGATAAGGCTACTACAAAAGTGGGTTCATAACTGGCTGGAAAATCACATGCAGAGTAGTTCAGTGCTTCGGTGTCAGAAACAAAGGCGATATTGAAGTGGGGTATACAGGAGGAGATGCCGAGTTCCATATGATTCAATATATTTTTTAACAATCCAGACGATGAAGCAGAGAAAAGGCTCATAAGGTTTAATCAAATGCAAAGTCAGGAGGGCTGCAAGCGCAACAAAGGGTGCATTCAGAATTTCAAAGTGTGTTGTCAAAGTGGAGAAACAGCCTGAAGGGCCAAGGTTCGACAGACTATAAGTTAAGCAAAAAGGGTCCAAGGTCTGAGTAACAAGAAATTGGAAATCCAAATATAGCTGGGAATGTTTTTGATTGGCATCAGTCTGGGGGAGCTGAAATAGCTTCTAAGAGTGGAACAGGATCCACTGAAATCTCCGGGTCTGTGTCAGCCTGAAGTAACCTCAAACAATCGAATACCACTTGCAGTATAGAAACGCCAGATTTTCAGCACAATCTTAGCTGAAATGTGCTGTCTCCAGAAAACTTTCATCAGACTTCTGATGTTCTCCACCCTGCTGCGGGTCAGGGAAGCCCCCACCCTACCCTACCAGGAGTCCTGTCCACCTCACTTCACTGCTATAAGACGTGAGATAGCTCATGGCCAAACTCCGGCAGAGAAGCACCAACATAAAATGAAATTATTCATGCAGCAATAGTCCTGGACAGAATTCAATTACACAAAGAAATCACCAATTTAGGTCAATAAATGATGTCTTTAAAACTCTCTCGGAATTAGGCTTCACATAATGCAATTCAGCAGAGGAATTAATATCATACAGTGCAACTGAAGTGGTGTTATACTTTAATCAAATTTGGTTTGTAATGTCAAACTGTCACCAATACCAGACATTTATGTTTCTCCCAAGGAGATCAGCAGGGAAATACATACCACAAAATTGTCGTAATTTGGCTATTACATTAAGACTGCACAAAGAGATAAATGGGGTCCACTCACACCTCTCAGACAGACAGTCTTTCTGAATTATACAATACTACTAGTTAGGAGGGATCTCAGGTCATCTATAAAACCCCTCGTTTGAGCAGAGCCACCTTTGACCAGGTTGCTCAGGGCCTTGTCTAGGTGTGTCTTGACAATCTCCAAAACCAGAGATTTCATAACCTCCTTGGGCAACCTGTTCTGACTGCAACTATCCTCACTGTGAAACTGTTTTCTCTTATCTGATCAGAAATTCCCTTTTTGCAGGCTTTTCCTGTTATCTCCATCTGCTCTATGACCTCCATCAGCTGGTTCAGCAATAACATGTTGTTAGGCTTCCATTCTTCAGGATTAATCAAATTCATTTCTCTCAGAGTCACAGTACATCTCAGTATACCACATGCTCCACCTCCCTAATTATCTTGGTAGGTCTCCACTGGGGCTCCACTATGTCAATGTCTGTCTTGTGTTGGGAAGCTCAAAACTGTCCTAATGTGGTCAAGCCAGCAGCCAAGTAGGGGGAAGCAATCACATCCCTTGACCTCTTGCCTATCCCACCAAATCCTTTTCTGCAAAGCTGCTTGCTTAGCCGGTGCCCAGCCTCTAGTGCATGGAGGCACTCTGGCTCTGATGCAGGACTCCACACTCGTCAGTGTTGAACTCTAGAGGTTCCCACCAACCCCCTTTCTCCAGCCCGTCGGGTCCCTCTCTCTACCAGCGTATCTGCTGCTCCTCCCAACCCAGTATAACCTGCAAACCCGCTACGGATGCTCTCTGTCCTGTCATCCAGGTCACCGGTGCAGATACGAAACCCTCTCTGTCCCAGTGTCAAGCCCCGGGTAACGCCACTCATTACCTGGGCTACCGGTTAGTCTTCACCCCATTGACCACGATGCTGGGAGCCTGCTGGGCCAGCCAGCTCCCCACACACCCCACCACCCACCTGTCCAGTCTGTATTTCCCCAGTTAAACTTCAGGGATACTACTGGAGATGGTATCAAAGGCCTTGCTAAAGGCAAAGTAAACAGTATTCACTTCTCTCCTCTTGACCAAGGGGCCAACCATTTAATCTCAGAAGGCTACTGGGATAGCTGGGCACAATTTGTCCTTGGTAAACCCATGCTTGATTTTCCCAGTCATCATCATCTCTTTCATGTACCTATAACATGGATTCCAGAGGGATTTGCTCCATAACCTTCCTTGAAATGGTTCCAGCTCCAGCTGAGCTTTGATCCTGGTTCCATCCCTGCACATCCAGGCAATATCCATCACTTTTCAGCATTTGCTTCCAAATTCTATGTACTTGCTTTCTGTGTTGGAGCCAAGTCAGGAGCTCCTTCTTTATCCCTACTGGTCTCCTGGACACGCATGCTCAAATTCCTGCACTTTGAAATAGACCATTCTTGTGCTTTGAGAAGACTGTCCTTCAGGATCAAACAGTTTGCCTCTTGGCCATCAACACAATCTCCCATAGGAACCTGTCAAAAAGATCCCTGAACAAGTCAAAATCTCCTCTCTTGAAGTTCAAGGCTGTAATTCTCTTATTTGTTTTGCTCAGTTCTCTTAGAAGCCTAAATTCAAGCATCTCATGACCACTGCTGCCAAGGCTGCTCTGACCTTTATATATCTGATCAGTTCTTTTCTATTCCTGTATAGCAGGTCCAACACACCACCTCCACTGGTATCCAGCAGCATACTCAATTCATTCACTTGAAGATCTCACTCCTATACAACTCACAAATACGGCACAGAATGGCAAACATTAACTTTTGCAGCATAAAAGTACAAGAATCATGCAGTATACTATACTACACTTTGGAATTTTGAAGGTGATACAGTGCGTCTCAAATAATGTTTTGAAACTGTTCTCTAAATAACATGACATATTTGTTTACAGTCTATGATTTTTCTTTATACAGCATTCAAGAATCACTCCTTTTTTTTTTGTGCCTGAGTACTTGTCAAATGCCTATCACACAGGGGTGACAGGGAACCATCTGCCTCCCTCCCCCAAAGGCACCTCCTTTTACTTATTACCACCTGTTCTTTTTTCAGTCCCCAAATGGCAATTCTGAGCAATGCCAGATAAACTGGAAAAGGCCGGGCCTTTTACAGGTCCTGGCTGAATTTTTCAGTCTTGTCACTAGCATTTAACCTCCATGAAGAAAACCCAAATGTATCCATTACTGAGGTCTTCACAGACCACACAAAATAATGATGTAAAAACAATGACAAGAAATAGCTTTGTTATAATTGACCATACTAGTATATCTGATCTGTAATTGAGATGGTCAGAGGCTGACCCATCAGGATCTAATTGTGAATAAAAAAGATTGGTTTTGTGTAAAAAAGGAGGGGGAGAGATTTTGAGGTTGCTGAGAAAGTAATTTGCAAGGCACAACTAAGGTCCCTCCTTCTCACTGGGCTATGCAGGAGTCCTCTGTGGTGGCATTTGCAGGATATAAGAAAAGATCACCTATCTTCTAACCAACGAGGCACAGAGAGGAGCATGGAGACTGCCAAACGCTGGCAGAGGGCAAGGGCAGAGCAATGCCATTTAGGTAGTTCTTCAAGTCTCCCTAAAAGGCAGACCAGGCAGCAGAGCCACAACCCCAGTGAAATTCCCAAAGGTACTTAACCTCCAGGGGTAGGACACTACCTGAGAAATAGGGACACAATTTCAAATCTCGAAGTATTTGGAAAGCAGATGGGATGCTTTTCAACTCTGTTGCAGAATTCTACACCTGAAGAGAAGTACAATGGAAATTGGTAGAAGAGTATTTAACTCAGACCATTTACTGGAACCCCACTCCCTCTCCTCCCCCTTTCAACCTTCTCAATTATGAACACTTGTCCTAAAAATCTCCTCTCTCAATGCCACAATTCTTTTATAAATTCCACAAAAAGCAAAAGTTGTGGACTCTGTACAGCCAATCCATTTCCAAGTACAGTCTTCTTTTCTAAATTATTAACAGAGAATTACACAATTTGAAAATAAAAAGCTACTCCAATAAGCCTTCAAATGATTCTAACTTTTTTAGCCAGTCAATTTTTTAATATTTTCCACAAATAACTTCTGTATATACCGCAAGCTTTTCAGAATTCACCCCAAATACAAAGAAGACCAAGCCAAAAGAAACTTATGTCTGATCAACAATTATATTAAGCTTATTCTAGCAGATGAGAGTCTACAAATACACCGGTCTGTGTGGCTATGCACAACTTACACTCACGCGCAACATACACTCACACACATTCACACACCAAAACTGTCACTGTGCAGAAGACAAGGTGAATCACCAAACTACTGCTTCCTGTGAAGTCAAAAATCTATGTTCAAATACAGAAAACCTTTTGTTGCAGCAGACAGTCACACCATATACTCTATGCCTATTGTATTTAAAAATCATGCCACCTTCTAAGACAGAAGAAAATACAGATGTGGTGTTTTACTTCTAGACCATTCAGAAACCCTTACAGTACACCTTAATAAAGCTATGGATAAAGCAGCAATGTTCTAGGCAGCAAACCCCAACCCACTGGAAGATTTCCATATGAAGGGTTTAGATTGAAACAAGCTAATGTACAGAAGAGGCAACTAAGTTCTGATCTAATATGCAAAGTACCAACAGTTTTATTGGTTTATTTCTATTCAACCTTTTTCAGCATATCTCCCTCAAAGTCTGAGTAACTCTGCCTTTTCCAGCTACTCAAACTTGCCTCTGATGTCAGCCAACTACCTCCTTCCTTGTTGTGAGTTATATCACAATCAATGCTGCAGCCCATTTACAGATGCCCACAGAATAGTCTTGATCCATTTCTTCCATACTGGCCCATAAAGAATGTGTGCAGCCTCTCTGAGAAACTCCATCAGGCTCCTGCTTTCTAATTTAAATTTAATTTATTAAAGATCAATTTGATATGATAAGCAAAAGGGCTAATGGGAAATAGTTTGTAAATAGCCAGATGTTTGCCAATTCCATTTAGGAAGGAGAAAACAGAACAGCAATGAAAGGGACACACTGCTAATTGGGAAGAACTTTGATGAACATGTAATCAACATTTCTTCACTGAAATTACTTTTCAAATTGGCAAAGGAGGTATTTCTCATCATCAGGTATGAAAAAAAATAAAAGGTCTCTGAATTATTGACCAAAGTGTTCAGAATAGTTTTTGCTCAAATTAGTGTTTTTAATTTTCATACCAAGATAGCGGTCACGAAAGAACTACTATATATGATACCTTCACCCTCTTTCCCTGAATATTGTTTCCTTCTTTGCTGTTCATATGTTGTGAGAAGGTATTAAAATACCAAACATCTGTATTTTCTTCGACTGTGTATACCAGTTTTCATATATCACAACTAAGACATAGTACATTCATTCCTAATTGCACTACCTGTTATGCCACTACTCAACAACAACAAAATGTACTTCCAGTGATGTACCATGTGGTTATCTCTACTGCTGGAAAACAACAACTAAAATGCATCAGCGTTACACAGGGAGTGCATTGTTAAAAACACTGCAGGCCATGTAACAGAATGATACGACTTCGGGAGTGTATCTTTACACCCGAAATGAGACTCCATCAACACTGCATCCATAATCCTTTGGCAGCATGCAAAAGAAAAAGGACAGCATTATAAGGCAAAGTCCTTTAGTATAACAGGACAGGTTGCCAGAGTAGAACAGGAAAGAGAAACCACTGGGCAAACAACAGGAGAGGGAAAGGAAGAAGAGTGAGACCACAGGAACTAAAATAATAACAGTAATAGTAATTTATAAACCACTACTGGGAACTGGGTGAAAGTACAAACTCGGGCAGGGCTTCAAAACCCAAGTACATTAATTATTCAGTATTTTTCAAATGTGGAAAATATGGAATAATGCTTCCGCTCGAAAGATTTGGAAACTACTCAGGTGATTCATGCATATAGCAGAAATAAAATTACTTCTAATAGTTTTTCTGGCAACCTGATGACAGTAAGCCATTGCTGGATCCAGATGCCTAACACAACTTGGAGGTTGAAATCCCACGGCTCTATAGCATTAAAGCTGCTGAATCCAGTAGAGGGCACCTTTCATTCCCCAAATAATTGTGGAAAGTACATGCAGCTCTTCAGCCAGCAATGAAACATACCCATATCCAAACGAGAATTCAGAAGTTAAGCACACAACTACTCTACAAAACAATCAGAAAATAAATGGAAAATCTCTCTCTTTATGGCACGCTCATAACAGTTTTCTCTCTGTATGTTGAACACCAAAACCATGTCTAGCAGATTCACATCTGTTAAAATTGTAAGTGTGAAGTTACATCATGCCTCTGACCATACATAAGACTGTTTCTCCTAAATCCTCTCTATCCAAATAAAACAGAAATTAGAATTCTGATCAATACCCCAAAAAGACAGTCAACACAAAAGCCCCCAAAAGTACAGAGTTAATATTTTCTGGTCTGACTTATCTGTCCCCTCATCCCTCTTACTATTGGTTTTCTTCCTTGTGCTCTTAGAAATTATTTTTAAGAACTGTGTGACCTGAAAAAGCAAAACAAGCTGATGTCTTAGCAATGACATTTATACTACCTTTTTTTCTGGAAGATAGTAGGTCTTTAATCGTAACAGCGATTATTCTCTTTTAACATCCAAAATATGTAGTGCAGGACATTGCAAGAAAGTGAGCACTGTTAGTAATTCCACTGACTAGAGCACAATAACAAATATTTATCTTAAACTGCAGCTGTAACAAAAAAAAATGTTGCAACTGCAGTTTGCAGAAATGACAAATCTTACTACTTTTTAAACTAATAGAAAAAAAGCTTCTGACACTGGAATGAATGACTTGGGTGTAAAATACTTCATTTGCAGTGTGCTCCATAATTGCTTATTTTTCACTTTTGTAATTTCAGTGATTGCTTTCATTTCGGCTATCCTGTTATTTTTTTAAAATCTCACAGCATGCAACATTTCAGATTTCTGGCTGTGGTTTATTATTGCACTAAATATTTTCTACATAATTTCCAAAATACAAGGTGAATCCTACAGAACTCCTTAACTTCTCTTAAGTAACTTTAAGTGTACAGAAGACAACACTGAACCACTCATATGATTTTAAAAGAACATCCTACTCTAGCTATATCTAACTATAGATATAACACATCATCTGGAAATGGTCCCTCGAAATTGTTCCTCCCCATCTTCTGGCACTCTACTGTCATGGTTTATCTTACCAAGGTCAAGTATTATCAGCTGGGCTCCAGCCTGTGCATTTCCAACATCATTTTCTGCAATGCACTGATAGAATCCTTCATCTGATTTCACCAGACCCAAAACTTGCAGATTATGTTCTTTCTGAAGAGTAAAGGAAAAATGCAACACTTAAAAATGGGTTGCAATTGCAAAAACAATGGTATTATTATGGCACGTTACGATGACAGGAGAAACTTCTGAACAGTAACATGGAAAAATGTATTTGGAGTTCCCGTCAGATTTCATCTCTCTTGCACTGAATCCTCAAATTATACAGTATCAAAAAGCAGCAGAAGCTCTTACTAATGGCTATCATTTTCTAGCATCACATATCAGTGGCAAGTCATAACATCTCCACAGCCATTTTTACGATATTTTAAGCACTGAATATAACCGTGTAGCTCACTGTTACAATCCTACAACCTCAGGTATACCCAATTATACAACCATTAAGTTCTCAACCATGCCTCAATAATGACTTTCACTTACATCTAAAATTTCCCACTAGAAGTACCGGTTTGCCAAAACTCATGATCCACAACTCAGTTATATTTATATTTAAACTCCTGTTTGAAATTGTAATTTTCATTGATCACAGACGGCTGCAGAAAACAGTCAGTCAGTGTTCACGGTGAGCCTGCACTCTAACAGGTTCAGCAAATACAGTGCGTTTTGTCATTGTGTGTGCATCTGTCTCTCATGGAAAATCTAGGCTACAAAGAAATCAATTCATACAATATAAGCAACGTGCCTTAGTGGTTCAGTAAAACAACTGAATTACAGAGCATTAAAGGTTTCAAGAAACCATTTCTCTTCCAGACCCCCAACATCAATAGTACAAAACCAGGAAGCTGGTCCTATAAAAGAACTTAGCTTCCATGCTATGTGTTAGAGGACCAACAGCTTAAAAATCTGCAAAATGGACAATATACTTACAACAATTTTGAAATAGTCACTCGGGATCACCATGTCGCCATTCTTGATCCATTTCACAGTTGGAGTGGGTTTTCCAGTCACCTCACACTCAAACACAATGTCCATAGATTCATGAGCATAAATATTTGCAGGCCGCTTCAGGAATTCAGGAGGAACTTCAAATAAAATGGAAAAAAGACAAAAGATGGTGTTAGCGTCCACAAAAACATACCAATTGTGCTTGAACTCAAAACTACAGTAAGATTCAACACACAAAAAGATGGCTTCAGGGACTCCAGCACGAACAGTAGCAATATTGGCAGAAATTTTCAGATCAGGGTTTGACAGAAGCTGATGCAAGCTCTGTGTTATTTCAAAATTACATCTGGGCCAGTTAAACAGCCAGCCATTTTAATTTGAAACGACCTCTTGAGGATACATGAAAGAACAAATCGAACCAAGATATAAAAAGTGTAAAGTTAAAAAGTATTTTAAAATCAAGACACATATATGCCATTTGGAAAGAAATATTTCTGTGGTTGAAGAACACGCTGCAGTCTCTTATCTGCCGTAGGCATGTTGCTGCATGCTAAAAAGACCACAGCAGGCAGTGGTTTGCAGACATTATTCACACTCTTCCTTTACCAACTCAGAGTTCATCTGGGCAAATCATTCAGTGCTTAATTGTTCAACAGTTTGATGCCCCTTTCACAAATAAAAGAATCTTGTGGGATAGGCTGCCCAGCAAGACAATGAAAGGTTATACAAAAGCCTTCACCCCCTCCTGCAGCAAAGTTTATTAAATTATAAAATGGAAAGATAGTAAGTTAGATCTGAAATTTAAAAGTCAGGCTATGATGAAAATGGCTGTCTAGAACTTTTTCAGTAATCTACACTTTGATGCCCGGTAAGTCCATCTGAGGCTCCATAAAGCACAGACCAGTGGGAAGTGCAGTCAGGCAACGTTATACAAAGGCATATCGTGATTAGCAATAATTTGTTTATTCACAAAAACTCTGCAGTTTATACAACAGAAATTTTTCAGAGAGTTCTCTGTATTCAATACTTGAAGTCAGCAGGTAACCAAAAGCTAAAATTACATAAAAAAAGACTTTTTAAAATGAATGGACATAAAACTAAGAGGAAACTTTCCTACGGTACCATTGTCTTGTGTTTCTGCGAAGAAACTCAGCTTACCAAGGAGGCAGGGCTGTACTGATCCAAAGATTTTCTTTTCTGGTTTGTGGAAGCCCAAGAAACACTACGTACAGCACTACACACACACCCCTTTGCATCACAGTGATACTGTATTACAGGTATGTATGACCGAAGATGGGTACTGCACAACACAGCAAAACAGACAGGTTCTTCATTTAAGACATGTACCAAAGTTGTTATTGCTGGCTCTTGGCTGCTTTTTTAAATGTCCTTATATACTCAGAGTAAGATTAATTAAAGATATTTAAAATCCACAAAATTTCAGAGACGTAGAATTTTTTGGCAATACAAGCCCTAAACTGTCTAACATACAGACATGTCAAAAATCTTCTGTCAACAGATGGGCCACTAAGAAGCATCCAGCTGCGTACTAAGACTCTCTGCTTCTTTAGCTCAGCAGCAGAAAGCGCCGCTGTTTGCAGGTACATACAATTTGACTGTCATCTATTATGAAGAACATTCAGCTATTTATTTGTTTTTACTACACTCACCGACACAAGGGCGATTTGCTTACTTATGTTGGCAGTTCTGATTGTTCAAGTTCCAGGAAAGTCAAAAGTGACCTTCTGCCCTTTAATATTTATCAAAAAGTCAATATGGAAGGGCTACAGAGTTTAGGCAAACATTTTACACGCTTCACCTATCAATGAGATTTATTTCATGCTAGGGAATAAGGAATACTAGATTATGTTTTCCTTCTTCCTGTGAAATGATTGTAAATGTTTGTAGGTGGATTTGACGCTTTTAAAAACAGATAGCTGCAGACAAGCAGCTCTCCAAAAACTCCTCAAGTTTCAGATTATAAATTAGAGAATATTAACATATGGAAATATTTATTTATAGAGTAAGAAGATGGCTTAACTCTCAGACAAGCACGTAAACCTATACCACAAAGTACATGAAGATGTACCTATATATTCACTTTTCGAACTCATGTAGGAGAAAAATCTGGATGGGGCTGAGTCCAGCTGCCTACAACTTCAGACATCCACTTCATATAAACTTTCCATAAATTTACAAAACATGCCATGACCTCCACCTTAAAATGATTTAGATATTTTTGTATTTACTATCTGTATCAGATGGCTGTTATAACTGTACATAACTCTGACATCTAAAAACTGTCTTCTGAATTTATTTGTGACCAAATTGCCATTACTTATACTTTATGAAAACGGTGCCTTTTATTTTAAATTTTTGTTCCTCCCTGTCATTTATCATCAGCATTTTTATTTATTGTGAGCTGCACTATTTCTCCACTCCCTTCCCATCTCCCAGCTTTTACTGTGGCACGCTCAACAAGTCACGTTTGCTTAGTTCTAGTGTGACAAGTCACCCACACCCTCCTCACAGACCCTCTGTATTTACTCTAGTTTGAATTAATCTTTGTAGCCTGTAGACTTTCAATTATTTGCATGCAATTTCAGATTTCTCACCAGTGACTTGAAAAATGGCATAAATACAGTGTTATCACTACAGCAAATATCTTGCCCGATTCATTCTACTACTGTATTTGCCCTTTCCCAGATGCATCATACTGATGTCAGCCTGTGATAGATCATTGCTCTCTCATCGTTAGCCATTTTTAACTAATGAGTAATTTTGTTCCAGTCTGCTTGATCAATAGTTTATGTTCTCATTTCCTTTCAATCTCTTTCTCCATATGTATAGACACACACACATATCGATTCCTGAAATGCTTACATAGTTGAAAAAAGGGACCATAAAAATTGGAAACATGAAAAGTTTTTTCCGTGAATGTACAATTTTCCATGAATGTACAATTTTCCATGAATGTACGATTTTCATAACATTTGTCACAGGCTAACATTTAATTCCTTAGCCACATATTAAACTTGTCACAGGAATCCTAATAAACACAAGCCAATAACATTCACTGTCAAAAGCACAAAACTTGTGTAAAAAAATTCATCTGATGGCATCAAAATACAGGCAAATTGCTACACTGAGTAGCTACGCTGTAAAACTCAAGGATGAGAAATGGGATAGATAAGAGAAATTCAATAAAATCAGGAGTGGCTCAATGCAAAAAATACCTGCTCGGGGTTCAAGACTGTCTTTGCCAAAGGTAGTTACTTTATCAAAAGAAAGGTAAATTTTATCATAATAATTAAACCACATTTTTACACAGTTTTCCATTTACTTCTACATGTTTAATGTTTACCTCTTTCAAAAGCCTATTTAGACACCCTTTTATTTCAGAAATGATGAGCATAAACATCACAGAGGAGACACAGCAGACCCTCCCTCAATCACAGAAGCATCAGCAAGGGCAAGTCACTACTCCTCGGTATAGACACCTTGTCTGCCCAGCACAGACTGTACGATGGGAGGATCCTATCACTAATTCTTGAAGACAGATGTCTCTAGCAGTGTTCTGCATATTTCCCTCCTGGAATATGCTGCCAGCAGTTTAGACTTCCCTCAACATCCACCTACTGGGTAAGAGACTTCCATGATGCCTAGCAGAAAATAGGTAGCTTTTTAAAAGCAAACCCAAAATTGAACCACAGAAGATCGAGCAGAAGTAGCTTGGGAATGGCCATTGCTAATCTGAAAGGTTGAGGGATGAGTAAAGGGTGACAAGGAGGGAGGAGCATCACAAGGGACCTGATGGACCATCACATTTGAAGCAAAATTAGTGCAAGGTAAAGTTTGGGGATTATTTCTATTTTCTACACTAATGTTTAACTTGTAATCACAGAATCACAGATTGGAAAAGACCTTGAAGATCATCCAGTCCAACCATTGACCTAACACTGACAGTTTCCAACTACAGCATATCCCTAAGCGCTAAGTCAACTTTACTCTTAAACACCTCCAGGGATGGGGACTCCACCACCTCCCTGGGCAGCCCATTCCAACGCCCAATGACCTGTTCTGTAAAGAAATGCTTCCTAATATCTAGTCTATTGTAATTGCAATGAAGACATTTGGAAAGTACTCAAATATCTTTAGCAACCGTTACAGCTTTAACTTAGGGCATTGTCCACAAGCAAGCAGTAATATTGAAACATTCAGTATTTTTTTTCCACAAAAATGAAAGTTGAACTAGATATCCTGTTACCTGCTCTCAGATATTTTTGATTTAGGAGACTGAGAATTTGAAACATTATTTTTTCCAAGTGACTTTGCTTTTCTGGCTTATGGAGCAAATGTCAAGCTGCCTACCAAGGGATAATAATACGAGAAGTGCTCGCTTTATTATCAATTACTTTCCACTTAATGAATTAAAAAACGCTTTTAAAATACACTTTTATACTTTAACTATGTCAACGTTTAGCATTCACACAGATTAACACAATTCAAGTACAGATGTTTGTGACAGAGAAGTTAAATTGATAACCAGAGAGCAAATGAGCCAATTACCATATAAAATAAGATTTGTAACGGAAGATTATGTGTTCTGTTACCAAATAGACAATTAAACTTCAAAGAAGACTCAGCAGCTCAGCCCACTCTTCTATCCCTCTTAATGTTAGCACACAAACAACAACTATTTAAATTGCAAGATGCTTGCACAGGATTTCACATGCACTGTGGTACCCTTAGAGAGTCCCTATCCAAAAGTATCTTCCACCCATTTGTAGATTTAAATGACAAAATATTTTGATCACAACAGTGATCAAAAAAAGAAAAGAAAAAACCCTAAACTACATCAGCAGTTGATTCAAATGCCTAAGCTAAACCCCAGTAAAGGTGAAATATTTCAAAACCAGTATGTTTTTTTAAGCCAACAGTTGTAAAATGATGGGAAGAGCCAAGGAACTGCACATACGCAAAAGAATCTGCACCCAAGTTGAAGTGGAAACAGGAACGGATGCTGGGCATGGATCCCATTCCACGAGTACAGGGGATCAGAAGAAAATGGAAACAAGTTGTCCCAACTCTCTGCTCCTCCATCTCTTCAGGTGTAAGAGCAGTGAAGCCAACACACTGGCACACAGGACTGAAGCTCTGGTCATCTTCATCCCTGTGCACCAGCACGAGCCAACAGGGTGAACTCACAAAGAAAACCGTTGGCTTAGGAACACTTGTCTGTGTGTTGGGTTTTAAATGCTCAAGGATTAGAAACATTTGAATAGCTATGTGGAGAGTATTAAAGCAGCATCATTTATTCTGAACTTTACAGAACAACAGTTTCTTCAAATGTCTTTTCAGTGGTCAGTAGCTCTTGCCTGTTCTCTCTCATTAAGAGAGAAATTTTGTGGCCTTCAGGGCATAGTTGAAAGAATCTACTTTCAATTCAGCCATCTGTACTGCTTCAAATGAGAGAGAAATTAATTACATTCTGTCCTCCTCTCCATCTCTTGAAGAGCTTTTCTTTCAGGCTTACATTCCCTGATGAAGAACAAAGGTTTCTGATTTTGCAATCCCATTTCAAACCTGAAACATCAAGCCGAGCTGTAACTACACAAGGAAAGGAAAAATTCAAGTTCTGCACAATTAAATAATCAGAACTTTCAACTTCCTTAGTTACAAACACAACAAACCTTCTCCTACAATAATCAAATCAAAATGCTGCTATTCCAGATAACATCTCATTTTTATGCATGTTAACCTTTCCCAAAAGTCAAATCCCCTCCATGTTGCTCCCCAAAAGGAGGAATAAAACCCTAATGGTGGCAAAGCAGCGATTCCTGATAATCAGACTTGAACAACAAAGAAAACCCTGCAGAGGCAGAGAAGTGACCTCAAGCAGGCAGACCATTTAGACCACCATAATAAGAAAAAAAAATCTGAAAGTCTCAAATCTTTTTTAAAAAAGTATTCAAAAGACAACTAGGTGTTATATATCTAGTACTCCTCAAAGGACAGGCAGCTGCAGCTGCACCATTATCTCACTTCTTCATATATTTAAAAGTCTGTTGTACATGAATCACATAATAGTCTCATTTTAACACAACAGAAACACAGATCGCAAACTATACTTTAAAAAGACTTATTCTCTTTTTTAAAAGCGTTAATAAATATGCTGTTGGCCCAAGCATAGCATCAGACAAAATCAACATTCTCATGATTACTTCTAAAAGGTAGATATCATCTCTATTACACTGTTTTGCTGTTTCCCCACGTCCTCTATCAGCTTCCCTGTTCCGTGCAGATGAATTACTCTCCTTGCTCCCATCAATTCACCACACTCCTGCAGACATGACTCCACTGCTCACTCCAAGTCCCTCAAAAGCTATGTGACTATATAAGCATCTTGTATGGATAACATGCTGGCTCACAGCACAGGTGCAACCCTCACTTTGTGGTCCTCCCTAACCTCAAGTTAAAACTCATTAGCACCATTAACCAAAGGAACTTTTGACTAGTCTAAACAGGTCTCTGGTACGTCTGGAGTGGTGAAAAGCATCATCTCTAAGTCAGCAGAACTTCTTCTACCTGTGACTGCTGTCCTAGCAATGACCAGCTTGAAGCAAAACCCAGGATCTCACTCAGCATCGCAGTATCACAAACTGACAACTCATACCAGGATTAAATTTCCTGATTAAGTATGATGCATATGTTTTGTCACCTGCTGTCTTCTATAGCATGAGCAAAGAATATGCATTAACCCCGCTGCAGGACTATTCCCTTTGCACACTGAAGTAGCATGATAACTTCTTCAACTGTCTAAGGCAGCCCAAGGACTGAAATGCAACAACTGAATTTCCAAATAGAATTTGTCAAGGACAAGACTGAAGTAGCCATTTCTGCTTCCTCAGCCACCTGTAAATGACCTCAATCCCTCCTCAAAGTTAGGAGTGTGTTTTCCAAAGTCACACAATTAAATCACAGGTCTTGTCAACATCTCTTCATCCTCTTCCTTCGATACGTTTGTCCATGACAAATATTTCTTCAGCAATCAATGCTTATCGTTCAAATATAAAAGCATTTTCTAATTCCAAAAGTTTTTGCATACTTCAAATAGCAGATACAAAAACTAAGCAGACTGGATGAATTTTCATAGTATATCTCCGATTGATCACGACTTTAGCATTCTTGGCCAAATGACTTCCATTTTATAACTACATTTCTGATAGATGCTGTGTTGGGTTTGTGTGTGGTGGGAGGAGGGCTACAATGAGAAGCCTGTGAGAAGCCCCTCCAGCTCCAAGTCGGACCCACCTCTGGTCCAGGCTAAGCCAATTAGTGATGGTGGCTGTGCCTCTACAATGAAGTATTCAAGAAGGGAAACGTGGGAGGAGAAGGAGGAGCAAGGGAAATACCTTTGCAAACACCGAGGTCAGAAGGAGGGGAGGTGTGCTGGAGCAGAGACCCCCTCAGCCCGTGGGGAGAGTGCCCTGCGCCCATGGAGGTCACCGGGGGAGCAGATGCCCTCCTGCAGCCCATGGAGGACCCCACGCCGGAGGCTGTGCCTGAAGCGGGACTCTGAGGGCAGCCTGCGCTGGAGCAGTCTGCTGCTGGGAGGGCGCCATGCTGGAGCAGGTTGGGAAGAGCTGCAGGCAGTGGGAAGGACTCGTGTCTGAGAAGTTTGTTGAGGACTGTCTCCTGTGAGAGGGACCCCACACTGGAGAAAGGGAAGAGTGTGAGGACTCCTCCCCCTGAGGAGGAAACAGCGGCAGAGACAACAGGTGATGGACTGACCGCAACCCCCATCCCCTGTGCTGCTGGCAGGGAGGAGGGAGAGAAATCGGGAGCAAAGCTGAGCCCAGGAAGAAGGGAGGGGAGGGCGAAGGTGTTTAGAGGATGTGGTTGTATTTCTCACTGTCCTACTCTGATTTGATTGATAAATTGCTGGTGGCGGTGTCGCATTAAACTGATGTTCTTTCTTCGCAATCGAGTCTGTCTTTTGCCTGTGGACCACGACTGGTAAGTCATCCCTCCCTGTCCTTGTCTCGATCCCCAAGCCTTCTGCTATATTTTCTCCTCCCCACCCCCCTGGTGGGAAGCAGTGAGCAAGTGGCAGCGTGGTGCTCAGTTGCCCTCTGGGCTTAAACCAGGACAGGTGCTGTGGGCAGAATCCTTGTCTTGTATTTCAGTTAACAATCAGGATTACCAATAGTATTTAAACTGGACATTTTACTATAAAACCCATTTCATGAGAGCCTGAAATGGTAAACCCAGAGGAATTTTATTTTCTCCTCCAGGGAGAACAAGATATTCCATTAGGATATGTTACAAATCCTACCAGAATCCTTGTAAAATTAAATTTCATTTTAACAACTGCAAGTTTGTTTCTCAGAAGGATGCAATGCTGCAATATGATGACCACCCTGTTAATCCATCCAGTCACACCTTGAGCCGGTATTAAGACATGCAGTGGTATCACTGCAGTACATAAAACCTTCTCCAAAGCTACATGTCAAGTGACAAACCCTTCTATTTTAATATGATGTTTGACAGGATTTAAAAATATTTGAATTTTTTTGTAAATTTGCTAAACTGGAGGGTGTTATAGTGGATAGTTCCATCTCCAAATCAGGTCCCAGGACATCATTTCCTTGCCTGGGATAAGCTTGCTTTTCAGTGCTAACCCCAGAGAAAAGACTGCATTACATCCAGAGCGCATTTTATTTAAACTAATAGCAATTTCCTTGGTCAGTTAGCTGAAACCAACTAATTTGTCAGCCAGCTAGCACAACACATAGGGCAGACTGATGAAAATGTTTTAAATTATTTGTATTATCATAGTGCTTGGGAGCACCCATGGAGCAGACCCACTATGTTAAAAATAAAGGCAAAGTGTTTAAGTATCGCAAGGGAAACAAAGAAATTAAACAAATTCATGATAAATTAGAACATTAAATCATTAAGGTAAGAGCAATAGCTGTCAAACATCTCAGTTATATTTTATATTCACTTAAGTCTACAAAAAGGGTTTCTGCTTCATGGTATCAAAGTGCAATTACAACCTAGTTAGCAAGCCCACCGGCCTTCTAAATATGTTTTTCCGAAATTTTGATTCTGCTCCAAAATGACATGACATCCTTCACCTCCTGCCATTCTCACCAAAACACAGATAAAATGCATAGATTGATGTACGACAGCAGAACTTTCAATTATCTTTTAATTCTACGCTATATTTTTTTCCCCAGCACTGGACACTTTAAAGATTCAGCTGGACAGGGTACTGGGCCATCTTGTCTAGACTGTGGTTTTGCCAAGAAGGGTTGGACTAGATGATCCTTCAGGTCCTTTCCAACCAGGCCCTTTCCAACCTATGATTCTGTGATAGTTGTACAAATCAGCTGGTTTTCAAGTGTATCCTGAAAAAGGAAATTATACTTTAAATGGAAATGGGGAATTATAATGTTCTTCCTTAAAAATTGCAAAGGTATATGAATAAGTACTCTGGAAAAAAGATTTAAAACCCAAAACTATGTCACAGGCAAGTCAATAGTCTTCCCAACCTCTGAGCAGGGCTGTCATGTCCTTAAAACACACTTAATATGCAGCTGGAAAATTTGCAGAGCAAACAAAAGCTGACAAAAAGGAATCTTTTCAGAGGAATATCCACAGCATAGAACACTGTCAAATAAATATAAAAAACCCCCAGTGCACCAAGACACAAAAAGGTTATAAAAATGTAGACTACTATATGCACAGCATTTTTTCATTGCACAAAACCCAAAGTTCCAGTTTATGAAGAGAAACTGCAGATGGAAGTTTCTGTGGTAGTGACACTATATTGTTTTTCTTACCTAGTAAGATAATGACTGCATGTGTCTGTTTTTAACAAGTAAACAATTGACTTATTTTATATTTCAGAAAATTAAAGCTAACATACTTATAAATAGTTCTCTGTCTATGGCATCCTGACCACTATGAATTCTTCCCCACTTCTTGAACAGATGAAGCAGAGAAAAAAAAAAGGGGGGGGATTATTTTTTTGTTCTGCTAATGGTATGTCTGGTAGACTATGTTAGGCCCTGCTGCTCAGCTGAAAAGGCCCAAACGAGCACTTAATCTTCTTCCATGTTTTTGCTCACGTGGACGGTCTGGTGCTTTACAGGTTCCTCCACAAATGATGAAACATCTACTACATGGAGATATGATTTCAGTGGTGGGAGAAGGGCAAGGGATGACCAGAGTGCATTTGAATTAATTTGAAAACAAATATCTTACATTTACAGTGAAAATTTTTCATTCAGAAATCGCTGAGGTATGAACTATTCTTCAGAGGCCAGCCCCTAAATAAACATTTCAGAAGCAGAAACTAAAATAAAATTCAATGATATTACAACTACAAAGAAACCATATGAGTAGTACAGAACAATAATAAAGTAAAATTATATTGATTAATTAGAAAGGTAGAATAAAAACATCAGGATAGAATTCAATAAATGTGTATTTCTTTTTCAGGGAGAAATAATAAAAGGTACATTTACAGACTAGGAAGTAATAGCAACAAACTTTGCACAAAAAGGTCTGAGAAACAAGGACTTTATCACAGATCAGAAATACGATCGTGAACTAAACCGGACTCTCAATATCACACTGGTATGAAAAGAAGTGATCATACAAGGAGGTATAACAGCAGCCCCTGCGGCTCCTCTGCCATCCAACACGCACTAATGCCTCAGCTGACCGTGTTATCTAGCATCACATTTCAAGGAAAAAATGAACTCTGATTTACAAGAAAACAATAAAAAAGATCAATGTCTCAGAAAATTGGCTCCAAAAGGAAAACGGATTCAGTTATTTGAGCAAAGGCACGATTAAACAGTTATGTAATTGGACACTTCAAATAGGTAAGAGAGCTTAATACATAAATATTCACTGAAATAGAAAGAAAAATCATGTACGTGTATATATATTTGTATCATTATTGCACAGGAAGAACTACATAGGAACATCTAGATTCTTGCCCAGTTCTAGAAAACATAATGCTCCAAATTAATTGTTCACTCTTCTACTTTGGTATGAAAATGAGTTGTTCTTTTCAGCACGAGCTTTAGTAAAATCAAAAAGCTGTCTTTTAAAGCAATTGCTGTGAACTTCTAAATAAGCAGGAGACTACATACACAGCAAAAACTCTCATTAAAAGCTGTGAGCTGTTAGCTTGGCACATGGATTTGGATTGTAGACAATTAGAGGTCATGGACACATACCCACCAATGGAATTTTCTGGGAAGTTTTCCAGGTGCAGAAACATACAGTGAGTTTTCCGAGCACCCTATATACTAGCAGTATTTCTCTTTTCATTTTTCACTTGTGGAGCACCTGAGCAGTTGCAACCCAATTCAGTACACTAATTGCATGCTGGCATTAAACCTGTGGCAAGATTGCAACATCATCCACACCTCCCTTAATCCTATCTATACAGAGGTAAGCGTAAATAATGTCCATTATTGTCAGCTGATCTGTTCAGCAACAGTGAGAAGTGTTTAGAGAACCTACCTTATCTAACCAGTATCTGCTGAAGATGTAGCCTCTGCTTTCACAGTAACAATACCCTGATAACTGGTGAACAAAGGTTGCTTATCAGCAGGACACATCCAGGAACATAAAAACACAGTGAAGCTTGCACAGTGCCACACAGCAGCCAGTTGCAGGTGTCAAGGATAGAAGGAAAGCACAAAAGCAATACATCTCTATATATTCGCTCAGCATCGAGCAATCCCTGGACAAGGGAATTCCTGAGAAAGAGGAGATACCTTTGTGTTTGCCAGTCCTGCCTAGATTTTGCCTTTAAAGAACTGTTCTCATTGCTTTCTGGATCCAGGTAAACCTTCCGCAGCCCTAATGCTCACAGCAGTGAGTCCCACGTGATGCTCCCTGAGAAAATTTACCATGTTTTTGCATGTCTTTGAGTCAATCAACCACGTGATGTCTCTTGGTTCTTGCAAATGAAGAGAAACAAGCATTCATTTCCTATTTGCTGTCCCCATAGCACTCATGATTTTACAGAAAAGAACAGTTTTGAACACTCCGCGTGTCTTTGATCTTCCTTGTTACATTTTACACCTTCTTCAGCTTTACTAGATCTGAGAGCTTTGCTACATGTAAGAGGGGAGGGAACAAGAACTGCTCACAGCATTTGATATATAGGACCATCACAGATTTAGACAGTGCCATAATGATTTTTCTGTTTAGGTCCCTATTCCTTTCCTAACAATTCCTAACATTTAATTTGGGTTGGTTTTTTTGTTTTTTTTTTGGTTTGGGGTTTTTTTGGTTGTTTTTTTTTTTTTTTTAAAAGATCTTGCATTTTCCAAAGACCTGCATGTTACAACTCCAACATTTTATGTCCATGCAAAACCCAGCAGTTCAGAGACCAGTGCTACATAAATTTCTAGAACTATGTTTAACTGCATATACCACTTCATAGTACATTGAGCTTCACCTGTCATTTAATTGCTTAATTGATTCTTACACAACAAGGTGTTTCTGAGGCTCTTCAGTCAGCACTCATTCTCACAACCCCCATCAACTCAGAAGCAACAGCAAAGTTTATCACCTTACAATGCCCTTTTCCAGATCACTTACAAAAATGCTTAACAGTGCAGACTCAGCTCCACTGATGAAACTAACTTCTCAGTCCCACTCTAATTTTCTATCTGTTAAACAATTTATTTATTCTCTTTTATCTACATGAGGCCATTCCCTCTGACTCCACAGCACCAATCATGTTTGAGGCTCTTAAGAGAGACTGTTAGAAGTGTTCTGGGAATGGAAGAGCCATCAACACCCTTCAAAAGGTTCTCAACAGTAAAGCATGGCTTCTCCCCCACAAAATATACACAAATGAATTCAGTACAGTATTTCCAAGTGTCTAACAACTCTACATTTTATTATAATTTTTATCATTTTAACCGGTCCAGACATCAGATTAACTCATCCACAGTTTCCCAGATTTCCCCCAAAAAAACCTCATGTCACATTGACCAAGTATCTTTAGTCTGATTTTTTTTTTTTTTAAGACAGATTAGCCAATTTAAGTGATAGGTTACACACCACACTTGGTAACTCAGGATTTCACACTTAAACTCGTTGAGAAATTTTGAGTGAATACCATCTGGTCATGATGATTACTTACTGTTCACTTTATGGATTTGTTTTGAAATACATTTTACTAGCTCTACAATTTCAGGTAGCCCTCCCCCCCCAAGCTCCCTCCATTTAAAAAAAAAAAAAAAAGCTTCAAATTTTGCAGAGAACATGTGTATCAAGATTTCACCTCTCTGCTTCAGGCCATCTTCTCACCCTTTCTCTTTACATTCAATCACCTGCTGACCCCACACTTTCTTTTTTTACCTTTTTGTCTGTGCCGTCTCACATTGGTTTTAGTAAGCTCCCTTGACATTATGTAGATCCACCTTTTTCTAAGACTAAATGCTGACAGCGATGATCAATATCACCACCCCAAAGAAGCAATCAGTTGTACAGCCCTAACACTGTGGTTTTCAAATTTAAGTCTGGCATCTCAATTTGAAGAGATTCTGTGTTAAAAATTTCAAACATACCCACTGTATCACCACCTTCATGAAATCACAGCATCACATCTCCTCTGATCTGTGCGAACTTCTGGCATTTGGACATTAGTTGATCAGGTCATGGGGGGAGGAATGAACACTCAGCAACACAACACAGCTAAGCTGAATTTATTAAGCAGACCAAAAGCAAGAGAGAGGCTGTGGCTAGGAAACTTCTATGCTCATGCACATTATCAACCCCAACCCACCCAAGTACCACCGTGGTGAGTGGGTGCAGTAGAGCTCAAGGGAAACTCAGCTCTCCCTCTGACCTGTTTGTCTTGGATTCTTCAGCAGCAGCTCAGCTCCAACACATAATGGTTCCTCCTTGGGCACTCTGCTCCTGCGTAACACCTTCCCAGGGGCAACTCTTAGACTAGATATTAGGAAGTATTTCTTTACAGAACTGGTTGTTAGGCATTGGAATGGGCTGCCCAGGGAGGTGGTGGAGTCCCCATCCCTGGAGGTGATCAAGAGGCAGGTTGACATGGCACTTGGGGATATGGTGTAGTTGGGATCTGTCAGTGCTAGGTTAATGCTTGGACTAGATGATCTTCAAGGTCCTTTCCAACCTAGATGATTCTGTGATTCTGTGTACCAATGCACTAGACTGATATTTGGGGTATGTCTCAGTTTGAGGAGACATGCATGAAAATGCAAGTTAAACGCTTCCCCCAACATGGTCAGCTTAATAAACTGAGCATAGCAGTATCACATCGTCTGGTGTTGGTTCCCCATCACCCTCCACAATACAAAGCGGTGAAGAACACAGGCAAGCCCGTGTACAGACAGTTTTTGGGACAGCCCATGTGGAAGAATTTGAGTTACATGTGCTGTGTGATGTCACGCTATCTTCCATACAGAAAGAAGCCACCCTCAAGGAGCCTCATCCCACCTCACTGCAATAAACAGTTGGGGCCCTGGGAGGTGTGGCTCAATCGCTGGTCACGCAGCAGACACCAATACTGTAGCAGGTCGGTGTGCATATAAAAATCTGAAGCAATGCAACTGGGATCACAAGGCAGCTGGTGAAGGCTTCCTTCAGACAGCAAAGCAGCAGCATGTGAGCACACTACAGTGCCTGGCATTGTGTTTGCAAGATGGTGCATATGAATATGGTAGAAAATTAAATGCACAGAATCAAAGAATCATCTAGGTTGGAAGGGACCTTGAAGATCATCTAGTCCAACCGTTAACCCAGCACTGACAGATCCCAACTCCACCAGATCCCTCAGCGCTATGTCAACCCGCCTCTTGAACCCCTCCAGGGATGGGGACTCCACCACCTCCCTGGGCAGCCCATTCCAACACCCAACAACCCCTTCTGCAAAGAAATCCTTCCTAATATCCAGTCTAAACCTTCCCTGGCACAACTTGAGGCCATTCCCTCTTGGCCTGGCGCTGGTTCCTTGGCTCAAGAGACTCATCCCCCCTCTCTGCACCCTCCTTTCAGGGAGTTGTAGAGGGCCAGGAGGTCTCCCCTCAGCCTCCTCTTCTCCACACTAAACCCCCCCAGTTCCCTCAGCCGCTCCCCATCAGACCTGTGCTCCAGACCCTGCACCAGCTCCGTTGCCCTTCTCTGGACACGCTCGAGTCATTCAATGGCCTTTTTGGAGTGAGGGGCCCAAAACTGAACCCAGTCACCGACGTGTGGCCTCACCAGTGCTGAGTACAGGGGTAAGATCCCTTCCCTGTCCCTGCTGGCCACGCTATTGCTGATACAAGCCAGGATGCCATTGGCCTTCTTGGCCACCTGGGCACACTGCTGGCTCCTGTTCTAGTGGCTGTTAATCAACCCCCCCAGGTCCCTCTCTGACTGGCAGCTCTCCAGCCACTCCTCTCCAAGCCTGTAGCACTGCTGGGGGTTGTTGTGGCCCAAGGGCAGCACCTGGCATTTGGCCTTATTGAAACTCCTCCAGTTGGCCTTAGCCCATCGCTCCAGCCTGTCCAGGTCCCTCTGCAGAGCCTCCCTACCCTCGAGCAGATCAACACTCCCACCCAACTTGGTGTCATTTGCAAATTGACTGAGGGTGCAAATCCCTGCAAACATTAGTCAGAAGGATATATATTGGTAGACGCTTTTTCCCTTATTTTACGAATCACCTGTATTCCCTAGATTTCCCTGAAAAAATCAGTGTGGCTGTCTCTGCAGCTGGCAAGCCCCTGGTGACAAAGCTATCCTCAAACACACTAGCTGGCTTGTGGGGTGACACTCTGGGCAATGGTCAAAGCCTGGGATTTGTTATTGGTTGGAATTTGTATCTGGCTTTTCCTATACTGCCATAGTCTGCAAACTGCCCTGGTCTGGAAGGACTGTTGCTGTGAGTGAACCACAACTAGAGCCCAACAGAGATGCAAGAGCAGGTGCAGTAACAGCACAGCCCTCTTGTAGTTTTATTTCCAATGTGTCTTGGGATGACGGACATAAGGTGTGTGCTGTACAGCCACTGCTCTCTGATCCACAGCATCCCTAACAGATCAGGGGGTGGAAAATGGCAATAACTCGTACACTTTGAGCTAGGGGAGATGTGCCAGAATCTCCCCAGCTAGTCTCTGCATGGATGAAACACTGAACTTTGTACAAGGATCAGTGAAAAGCTGCTTTCATAAGACTTAAGAGTATTAGGACCCACTAGCGAGCGTTTGTTCTATACTAACCTAAATTGTAGTTGTTTTGCACACAACAGGTGAATGCACACATGAAGGCTTAAACTATTTGTAGACTAACGATGTACAATGTAAGTCAATGAAGAATTGTGCACACGTACAAACCTGTACGTACCGGATGTCAGCAAGAGCAACACATGGAATGACGCGAGACTATTACAGCTTCACTCTGGACAACAGGTAAGTAAAGCACAGAGGCTGAGTGTGGTGAACCACAGCCGGGAGGACAAGGCAAACAAGAACCAAGTGCCATGAGCCTTGATGCAGGCCACAGATCAACAATGGAGAGGAGAACTTCCCCAGAAACAGCAGGAAAGGCACCTCATGCTACCGTCATGGCCTGACATGATGAACTGCACCTGCTGAGAAAGACCCTCGGGCAGACATCCAGCCCCACACAGCCAAGGCAGAGCTGCTGGGCTTTGCAGCTGAGCTACTGCTCAAAAGCTTGACCCACGGGCTGGTGAGGGGCATGCTGTGTCCCCCAGGCTCACTATCACAGGCTCCCTGGAGTGATAACTGTGGCAGGTCTCAGCTGCTGGTGTCAGTGGGTGTCAACATGTAGCACTCCCTGACATGCCTTATCCCTTGCTTGGCCCACTTAATAAATTCAGGCTAGCAATGGCATGTTCTTTGGTGTTCCTTCTTCCGACACAAAACTTGTTTCCACCTCTGCATCTGCTTCAGTCCAACACTGACTAGTTAGGTTTTGGGGTTTTTTGTCCTTCCTATTCCTGTGCTAATGTCTGTTGCCTTTTATGTGAAGACATGAAGTTTTTGCCCCAATACCTTTTGCCCTTGTTACCTCCCCTCCAATGCTTCTAGTAAAACCCCTCTGGAAGCATTTTTAATTTTAGATACCAAAGCTTTATTTCCTTTTTTTAAGACTGAGCCCGCCCTTTTGTGTACAGACACCCTCTGTGAAAAGTGGTGAGTGGGTGGAAAGAGGCACAGTCTGGGATTAACATGCTGCTATCAGGGTGAACTTCTCAATTAAGGAAGAACTCATGACAAAGAACAGATGACAAAATAGATTTCTCTATTAAAATGAGATAACCAGTTCATATGTAAAAGCTTATCAATCACAATAAACTAAAACAGATCTCACTCACACTGTTTATCAGTGGATATTACTATTATTCAAAGGAAGCCTTCTAAGCAACTTCTAGGATGACTTTTAGAAGTAAAAACCTTAATCTAAGCATCAGTAATGTAAAAACGTTACATTCATTATTTGTGTTTTACTAAGCCCTCCTTCCCCAGTCCTTCTAGGAGAAATCAAGCCTGTTTGACCCTGAATCTACTTCGAGTACCATGGAAACATCGGAATAACAAGAACGCTCATCAAAATTTAAACTTCTTACAGCAGCGCCAAAGGCAATGAAAATTTTATTGAATTCCAGAGCCCTGATTTTCTACACAAAGAACACATGGTGAAGAGGCAGCAGAGACAGCCCTCTGCAAGACAGAGACCTATAGGCTTTAAGGCCCTTGTTTCCAATTTTCAGTGCAAAGCTACTTCCAACTGAAAGCCTCAGCTTCAGTTACTATCCTGACACCTCTCATAGCAAGGCTGCAAGAGAAACTTGGGAGACGATTCTGTTTAGATTTTCCCCTGCCCCTTCTAAAATGCCACTCTCTAAAACAACTAACATGGATCCTCCATCTATACTGAGACTATTTAATGAAAGAATCTGCAGCACTTCTTCAATCACTGAAAGATAAAAAACATTAATTCTGGCATTTATGGATATTTATTCTGGATATTCCTGAAAGGTATGTTTAAAGCAATTGCCAGCATAGCAGGTACATGTCGTGACATTCAAGTTCAAACACATCCACCAAAAAGTTTTAGTTCTCAGTAAAATGCGTTACCACATTGTTTATCATTACTGATTCATTATTGTATAAAGCCTTCTTAAATATGTTTACCACACTTAATGCATTTGTAAACACTGCAGTGTTATCATAAAGCTAGTAAATAGTTATGACAGCTAAGGATGAGCCTTCCCAGCAGACTGTAAAACAAAGGTTTGGTTATTTTCGGAATTATTGTTATAGGTAAAGCTGAGTCCTCCATCTACAGTGGATGACACCCGAGTGCCTTGGTAAGAACAAGTTTATAACTTGCCAAAATGGGAATGTGGCAAATTTTCCACAGGTATTTTCTTCCTTGAATTGCATTTTTCAAAACCTGAAGTCTTAAGTTTACAATTGTTCAAATCTTTTTGATCAGTAAAGGAAAAAAATCGGACTTTATTTTTAAATTTTTTATTTTGTCAAAGATGCACAAGAGAAGGAAGATGCCTGGAGAAAGGAGAATGGACTGGAGAACAGAAGGATGGGATGAGAAAGCTGGGACAAGCAGGATAAATTCAGGCACAGACAGGTACAAGGTGGAGGGAAACGGCACAGTAAGAGACATGGCCTGGCTGGACAAAAAAGGAAAGAGCAATGGGAGTGCTGATAGCACTATGATTTGTAAAAGATCTCAGGAAGGTAGAGGAACTAACGGAGACAGACAAAGAGGAAAGAGGTGATGAAGGAAAAAGGGTACAAAGCCATGAACTGACTGAAGAGTCAGAGTAATAGGGATCAACTGAGCAAAGAGCAGGCATCTGAAGGGATCCAAAAACTGAAGAGTAGGATTTAGCAGAACACTAGAGAAAGTTCAGTAGAAAAAGACATTGATGAGTGTGGCATACGAGAAAGGTCAGGACAGGCTGGGCCATCAGAGGAAGAAGAGGACAACACTAGAAGAAATTCTGCAAGCATTGCCCCCTTTAGAGGCTGGAGGTGCCCAGGAAGGCCAGCCTGATCCCTCCTGTATCCTCAGAAAATGGACATAAACCTCCCACTTCATCTGCCTCTCCAGCCCAGCAAAGAGCCCCTTCCCAGCTGGGCACACAAAAGAAGGGTGGCTCTTGCCCTCCCGGCTCGAGTGGCAGAGATCAGTGAAAGCTTCTGACTCGAACTCATTCACTGCCGGAGGTGAGCAGAGGCTGGAGAAGACACCACAAAATGGGAATGGATAGTTCAGTATCTAACAGGGCCCTAGAAAATCAGATGCCTTCCCTGTCTCTGCCTCACTGGTGGGTTGGGGTGGATGTTTAAAAAGCAAATCCCATTTTTGACAGGTGACTGCAACCTGTCAGCTTTGTGATCTGGGTCAGCAGCGGGACAGAGCAGCAGAGCCACTCACGCTTCTCCACTGCATATCACCAATCACAGCTCTAAAGGGACATATTAAGAGATGCATATTCTGAAAAATCAATGTTTAAGTGTCTCACACTGGGCACTAAAACAGCTGGATACATTTCATCTTAATTTTTCTGTGTCTCAGTCAATTTTTAAAATGGATTCAATACCACTTCATTTCAGCCGAGTGCAAAAATACATTCATTAGTGTTTATGAATGATTCAGATCCCATGGTGCTGAATACAAAACCAGAAATAAATATGGATTTGAACTAAGCATAATAAATAAATCATAGTACTATCCCCTAAATAAGAAAAAAATCAAATACTGAATATTTTCTCAATAAATTAGTACTATTAAGTTTCTGCACTGCACAAGACAGTAAGATCCTATGGAGAAATAACAGGAGAACATGTATTTTAAGATTTTCATAACTTCATCTCATAACAAGGGGGAAGGAAGAGGCGACAAATTAAAGACAGCTAGCCTTGAAACGTCTTATTTTTCAATATTTGCCTTCGTAGCCTTCACAGTGGGGCCGTGTATTTGCATGTCAGAGACTGAGAAGCTGACAAAGGCCAAAAAATATTAAACTGTTTGTTCACTGCATACAGATTGCCTCAGACCACTTTGGAAAAAAAACCAAATTAGCTCTGCAAACAGTAAAATACTTGATTGGATCCACTGCTCCATTAAGCCTAAATCTTTACGAAAGCATGATGTGAACTTCCAACAGGACGCTACTGTGGGAACCAGGCATATCCCTACAGTAATCACCCACTAGGAAGTGTACTTTTTTTTCTGATCAAGTCAAAAAAAAGATGGAGAGTTTATGCTTTTCCATTTTTTTTTTGGCTTGTGACAACAAGTTGTGTACGCTTGCTTTACACATCAATTAAGAGTTATCCAATCGCTTTCATTTCCAGATCAATGAATGCAGGCCTATCTTTACAAAGTCTCTTCTAATTTACAAATCCCCAAAATAACCTTAATTACCATCCACTTCAATAATAGCTTCCATATAAGGAACAAGCTAAGACTTCAGTCTGAAAAGAAACAACTAAAAAGGATACAATAAAGGCCTATAAAATTATGGCTGCTGGGGGGGGGGGAATAAGGACAGACTGCTTCAGCCTTTTCCCAGGCAAGCTAGGAAAAGAAAAATCAAGTCATCAACAGAGATTAGGTTCAAAAGAAACAAAAAGAAGGTGCTGTTCCTCCCAGAGTCATGGGATGCTGTGAATACAAGATGTTTACACAGGGCGGAGGGGGACAGGAGCAGTAGACAGATTCATAGAAATCTACTGAGGATTGCTAAATAATGTAGAACTACATGTAGCTCAGAAAATCCCCAATCTGCAAATGGCCAGAGAATGAGACATTACTCAAGGGAAGCAACAAATATTCTTGCCCTTAAAATTGTCTCAGCCATCTGCTTTTGGACACTGTTAGGAACAAGACACCGAATACACAAGCCTTTCGTTTGGTCTAGCACAGCTACTGTTGCATTTCTGCACTCAAACAAATGTGCACATAATAAAACTGAAGTGCCACACACCTTTGTTTGCACAGTGCTGTTATTAAAATACGATGACTTCAAATGCATGGGCATCCTCCAGCCCTGACAGCAGGCAGTTGTTCAGCATCCAGAGCCCTGTGTTGAAAAGTCCCCATTCCTATCCATCCCACGGGTTGCTCACTGCTTTTACTTTCCCATTTCCTGGCCCCGTGTCGGCCACACTCCTCTTCATTGAAGCAAACAGGAGGACAACTCAGGCATCAGATCTGGAAGTGGCCATATCTTGCAATAAGAGGTTTAACACATATATATGATACTGATGAGTGTCAGGTAAGGTGAAGTGGGTAAGGTGAAGACTCTGATGCCTCTATCAGCAGGGGTTTTTTTTGCCAAGGGAGTGCACTAGGAGAGCTCTTCAAGTAGCACTGAGGTAACTGCTCTCCTGAAGCACTGTCTGCAACTAAGGGGAGTAGACCCACTCACATCTTGGATAATCTGCATTACATCTGAGCCTGTACAGCAAACCTTAAAAAACATTTCACTGTGCTGAAAGATCAAAAGTCTTACAAACTTAAATATGAGCTGAGTTAGAGGCAGGATGGATTTGGAGTATCTTTCAACTTCTCTATGGCTGAACAGAAATACCATGCCACTAGAGCACTGTGCTGCACCAAAATATTATGTTCTAATTTCCCTTTTAAATTTTTTTTTTTAAAATTGGATCCTAACAACTGAAATACATAAAGATACAAGATAAACTTAAGGCAATCTTTGTAAAGTGTATGATTAGTTGCACAAAAGCACATCTAATTAATCTTTCAGCTTTCTAGAATTACTAAAGTTGGAATCTAGGGATGTGTTTCTCATCACACTGCAAGAATCAATCTCAAATTGGCATCTTATGTGAATACAGAGAAGTCTTGCTTGTGTTATGGTGCTTTCCCCTCTGGCAGGGGCTAGCTGAGAGATGGCCACAACTTAGATGAAGTCCTCTGCCAAGCCTGCAGTCTGTTAGGTTTAAACTTAAACCAAAATAACTAAGTCCCTGGCTCTATTTCTGCAGTCTAAAGGGAAAAAAACCCCACAAAAGTAAAACAGAAAACTAGCATGATTTCAAAGCACCATTATAAATTTGCCAGGCTCTTTTGCCTTTACAGTTTGCTTATCTTGAAACACTACCTAGTGCAAGAGTCATTGCTTTTCAGTTATAGTAGTTCACAGGAAGTAACTGGAATTCAGGAAAGCACATACCTCAGTCTTTTTTCTTAAATAAAATCCACTAAAAGTTGTGGGTTTCTTAAGGTAGATAAATCAAGGCAGATATTATACTTGAGGAGTATAAGAAACTTTGTAAGTTTGCAATATTTTAGAAAACAATTCTTCCCAGCAAACAGAAACAGTAGACTGTGGAGCATTCACACAACACTGACACAAACTAGTAACTGTTAATGGATTAGGAAGAGATGATTTAAGAGTCTCAGTTACTCATATTTCAATTTAGTAAATTAAACAGTGACCACTAAAGTAAAGCACTGGAGCCTCCCTAGAAAAAAGCTGGCATATAATTCTAAAGAGTATTTTATAACACTTAGTAATTTTTTAAGGTGGTACAATAATGGATCACTATTTTAATAAATAGGGAAGAGTGCTCTTTCAAATAAACTTTTACATATCTGAGCTATTCTAGGCAAACAAAAAAATTAAGTATTCCCCTACACCTGTAACATTTTTCTTCACTTTAAAGAAATTTCTCTTTTATTTAGAAAACAATGATCAACAACTATAATCCAATATGAAACTAAAGATATCAAGTTTAAGTTTTGCAAGCTTAAGATTTGAAGTCACCATATTTTGCCCAAGTACTCAAACTACTGATTTAATGTTACTGTACGATTAATATGATGATGCAGAGCTTTACTAACAGTAATACAGCGAAAACAGTCAATGGCAACCACCTAAGAGGCTTCATAAAACCTTTATTACTTGTATTCTATTGCACTTGCTCACAATCCAGCTGAATTTTACATAAATTAAGAGGTTAATTGTTTAAATCCTCAGTTCTCTTGTAATCCTCCAAGTTGATGCCTATACTATTCCAGTTATAATCAAAAGTAGCAGCAGGGAGATTAGCAACTCTGAACATCACTCCTATAATGGTTAATCACACTAATGATAATTTAAGCAAATTAGTAGAGCAATAACGACGCAACATTCAGATTAAGTATATGACTGGAAGGAAATCTACAGTCAGTGCCAAGGATACACACACTATGGTTCATGAAACCTCAGAAGCCTGATCTTATACAACAAAACCTCCTTTTTCCTCTCCACAAAGCCTCCAGTGGTTATTTTCCCTTCCCACTCCATGCAAATTCTCGGATAGCTGTCCAATGCAAAGTTTCGGCTAATTATTTAAAGCACAATGATTTGGGCCTTATGGTTTTTTCTGCATCAAAGAGTTTTAACACAATAGTGCTCATGCACTCTGTTTTTCTATGATCTTCTCACTAGAACCACCTCCCTAAAATACTGTTTGTTCTGTCTGTGGCATTTCATGATGTGCTAGAGAGGAAGCAAACAGGCAAAAGATAAATGCTATAAATCAGAGCTATGTTATTGTTGACATTGTCAGTAAACAAAGTTATTAATTATACATGTACTGGAAAAGCTGAAGAAAAACCTATTTGCCCAAAGGGGATAGGAGTGGCAAAATTGTATTTTTAAAATTCTCTCCAATGTGTCACACACAGCTTATAATAAAACATTTGAATTTACTAAAATGCATGCTTAACAGCATTAACTCTCAGAAGCTATGAACTGCTAAACTCATCTCAAAAGAGATTTTCATTACAGAAGACTGACATATTTTAAATTGCAATTCTAGCCTCTTAACTTCATCGCTATGCATAAAGCCTGCCTTCAGCTTCTCAAAAGACAGCGTGCAGACTTGCAGACGTGAAGTGCGTCATCCATTTCATAAAAGATATTCCATTAGACTAAACAAAGAAAATTTGAAGATGGAGCTCCAAAATACTATTGAGCTTGACGAGTTTATAGAGCACGAAGCACAATTATTACTAAAATTTTCTTATCTCCAAGCACAATTCCACTCTGCAACATGCCTATGCCAAAAATGCATTGACCCACTTAAGTGAGCTGCTCCTTGTGTTTACAGATCCAGGTCTTTACTGATAAAAAGTACTTTGGGGAAGATTCTGCAAGTTGCACGTCTATCACCACTGCAGGCAATACACATATTCTTTTATAAAAAGAAATCCTTAGTAAGCCTACATTCTGTGTATTCACCTACCAATGATGGTAAGGTTACAGTAGGCCTTTCAAGTATTGTAACTTATTATGAACACAGAAAACCACTTGTACTTAAGTTGTATTTACAGAACAAAATACTTTACTGAAACTAAAGCCACCTGATGTGAGAGGCACATAACCCGTGGAATGCCACTTGTAGAGCACAAGGGTGCTTTGAATTGCCATACAGCATAGCAATTTATGTCCTCGCTTGTAAAATGCTTTGTTTAACAGTATACTGAGACTATACCTAACCTCATAAGAATGCAAAAAAGGAAGACCATAGAAGAAATCTTTGAGTCAGCACTTGAAAATAAACAAGACTAGCAACGCTGCCAGAAGTCAGGACTGTTCAGAAAAATATTCAATATAAAAATATCCTTCTGCCATTTACCAACCATTAACTAGCCTGCTGTGAGCCTAGTTTCCTTCTATCTAGTATCTTGGATCCTGTTCACATTTCCTTATAGTCCTCCTTCCAGCACCTTCCTAAAGGGAGAGCCTCAGAAGTGTCACTGCAGAGCATGGAACAACTTTATTACGCAGATCACACCTGCCTCAAAGGTCTTCACATCTACTACAAAACAGTATGTTTCACTTAAATTGACACTAACTAAAGAAACTGTGTTTACTTAAGGAATCAAAACTCCATGGTGTTTTTCTTTTAAATTATTCTCATCATGAAGACAAACTAATTAACTGCAAGACTGTAGGGAGTAAGTCACCACAGATAACAGCCCGCCTACTTATAACAAATTACTGAATTGTTTCATCTTTGTAACTTTGGGATAAACTTTCCTGCCAAGGACTATAGTTTTTCTAATGAGACATCTAGTAACTGCAATAATCTAGCTCCCATTAGAGAAATAAATTATCCGGTGGTATGAGAGTCAGCTTAACTACCATAAAAATTTAACTTGAAAGAAAGTATATGGATACTTTATGGCATGGCGTCTCTCAAGACTTATTTAAGTAATGCATGGTGCTCTTCAGAATTTCCATTTTAACATCACCCTCAGATTTCGTCATGAAATTTTGAGGTGCAAAAACAATGCAAAAGTCTCTGTTGGAATGGAAAAAACTTAAAACCCATAAATCCAAGAATCAAACTTAAAGCTTGATTCAACCAATTAAACATGGAAGGATGACCCTGATATACAGAGAAAAATACTTGCCATTTAGGGCACGATTTCTATAAAAAGAGTTCTCACTTAAGAGGAAGAAGGCATTTTAATGAGCTTCTTAGTTCACACATTCAAAATTCTTCGAAGTCTTTGGCATATGCAACTTAAAAATTACTACTAAATCTTTCAGCTTTTATTTTTTAATTTAAATTCTGTCACCTCTTTTTGATAGGGAATAAAACCAGTAATAAAACCCCTATAGTCTATCTCTAGTTTATGGTTATATTTGCTATATCCTTCAATCCTTTACAAGTATTCAAGAGCACTTGGAACAATAACCAGTTGGGCTACCTGACTGGCTGACCTTTCCTACATCACTGTATGAAAAACATGCGCCATTTACAGTATCACGTCAGTTGTGCAGAGGATGAACTTTCCACCCAGTATTAATTATTCCTCCTGCCTAACTCACAAGAAACCTAATGGCATGCTTCATATAGAGTACCACGCATAGTCATGCATGACATACATATGACATGACAAAATTAATGGAATTAGCACTTTTTGTACCAAGCAATCTAAAGGAAAACACATAATCCAGAAACAAGCTGACACTAGATATAGAAAATAGAGATGGCAGACTTCACTGCAGGTGTCCCCAAAATTAAAAAGTCATCTCAACAGTATCATTTTAGATGGGTATTTTAGTGCAAGGAAGCAGCATAATTAATGAAAACCTGGGAAGGGGAGTGGAAGACCGACCCTAACACAGCACTGAGCGCCCTGTACTGCAGCACGCATCTCTTGTCTAATTTGCAGTGTTACATCATCATGTAACTGACTTCAGAATCAAGTACGTACATGCTGTGTCAGGTAAGTCCTGCTCCAGACTAAAAAGTACATTTTTAATTTCGAGACTACACAAACATATCTAAACAAGAAGCTCAGGCAAAACCGTGTGTTTTCTGTAACTGATTGTCTAGGCCAAAGGTTTCGATAGCAACCTTAGCTTATTTTTTTAAAAGCCATTTTGCAGCAAAAAAGTATTTCTTTCCATAAAGCAGCAGCTGGTTCAAACCTCCATTAATATGATCTGAATTTATTAGAAATTCTAGCCGAAAGAGAAACCCGCTTTTACAATTCCCTTAGTTCAATATCAGTTTCTACATTGTAGATATTTAAGAGACTGCTGCTTAATTTAGTAACATTTTCATTATCCCCAAGGATTACTCAAGAACATTTACAAGGAAAACCATTTGTGTGAAATGTATGGGTTACTGATAATTTGGTTTTGTCTATCTTAATGGTATTTTATTTTTTTTATATATACACAAAAATCCCAAAGCTTTTTTTTTTTTTTTGCTTTTTTTTTTTTTTTTTTTTTTTTTTAAACGATTCACAGTGTACCTCACCTTCCTTGCATGTGCAGTTCTGAAGGCATTCCCTCCCACTCCCCATGCAATTCAGTTATGGGCACTTAGACAAAAGGATCTCATCTTTGTCCTCCTTAACACTTAACCACTTTGGGCTGTTTTGCAAATGTTTTTTGGGCACCACAAACATCTGTTTGAAAACTATGCACTGCCTACCTAACACACATTTTTCTAAATATAATTGTCTAGGGAATTGCAGATGTTTCATGTAGAAGAACCTCATGACTAATGGTTATCAGGTACTCAGAAAAGATAACTCTTAAGAGAAAAAGGCAACCTTGCCCCACTATTGCTACCTACAGCCCACTGTGGCTCCACCTGCACTGCCCTGTCACCACTGCTGGGTTGCTTCAGAGAGCTCCTCCCCAGGCCGGTGTCCAAGTCCAGAGAACTGCCACATCCACGGTCCTTCCTGCCGGTCAGTGGGAAGTGACTGCTGCTGGGAAGAGCACGTGCTGCCAGCTGATGTTTTTGGGTGCAGCAGGGGCATGACATTCCCAGCCACAGCATGATCAAAGAGTGGGATGAATGTCAGGTTGACAAACGTTGCTTTTCACATCCTGAGCCAGAAGCTTCAGAGAGACGGTACACCCATTTCCAGTTCCTCATCCTGGTCTGTCGGTGGACATTATGCTCTGATAGTTGAGCATATCACACTCATACCTCCACAGCACAACAGTTTAAACCAAAACACACCTATTATTGTAATGAGTGCCTAGTCTGTGAAGCCTCTGCAGCACCTCATCGACCGTGAATGGTTCAGAGCAGATGGGATGCCCCTCTACAAGGCACACGCATAACCCCCATCTCCACTATCAGGTTTCAATAATCTTCCTGTGGGTTTCGGTACTTGCCCTGACCACAGGAGCTAAGACTCTGCTCACATGCACAGCACAAGGCACTGACGGCAGCTGTCTCTGCTCAACCCTGACCCCAGGTAAGGTCAGAAAAACCACCCCAGCCCTAAGTTTCATGGAGGGTTTGCACCATTTGAATACTGGAAAACAGGAGGAAGCAGCAGGGCAGAGATCACTGCTTGTGAAGGCTGCCCAGTGCAGTTCAGTTCTTGTTCTGTAACACCACCAGCAAATTTTAAACATTTGCACTGCTACAAGGCAATCCTTCAAAACGCCAGCAAAGCTCATTCATTATTTTTGGAAATATGATTAAAGAAAACACATTTTTGTGCCCCTATTAACAACCATGCCAAGCTCTCTTCAACAAGCTTTATTGTCCTATGCTGCTGAAATATGGCGAGAACTGGACAAATGTTCTGCCTGCTCTTAGTAAAACATTTAAGACATACCAAAAAAATTTACACCGGTTCACCAACTACAGAGCAAGATTTAGAAACTGAGCAGCTACAGGCAGAGGCAATCAGAGGTTCTGCTGAACTCAAGTCCTGAATAATAGTAGTGGGCAACAGAAATCAGATCATAGTATCTTTAAACACCACAAAGTGTGATGTTTTGCATAATGCAAAGTATTACTTAACTTTGTGAAAGTTTGCATTTAGTATGAAAAAATCATGCACCTCATGTAGATGGACATTTCTGGTCTCTAAGCAAAGCCTGAGCAAGTGATGTAGTCTTAAAATAATGCTACAATCTCCTTCCTCCCCATTCCATGTATGTTTCTGAATATTTATAACTTATCCTTGAACATGAATGCGATAGAGGCAAAAATTACTCCAAAAGTATCTATATTCATATTTAATTGAATTCACAAATGAACTATACAACCCCATAAACATTAAACTATACTTAAGAAGAGCAGCATGGACTATTAGAAAGCCTCCTGACCAAGATTACAGCGAGTTCAGCTTATACACCTTCCCCATGTTAGACTCCTCTGACTTACTGTGTTTCTTTTGTACCACCCTGGGACAAAGATCATTAATGAAAGTCACATTACAGTTTCAAGGGAAAGAAATTACGTGTACAAAGCTGATGTGTTATTTTTACCATTATCATCTTACCCCAAGTTCTGAGATAACCAGAGAAGACAATACTTTGTCCCAAGTACGAGCCCTTGACAGCATCAGGTTTAGGGTAGTATCTTCTGAATCTATAATTGAAGTGCAGCCTATTATCAAGATACAGCACTGAGCTTAATTAGAAACAGAAATCGATAAAGATCATCTAGAAGATATGAGAAAGGTTTTGGCAATTTTCCGTGTTGGTTCAAATTTCTTCCCTAGAATTGTTTCCAATAATAATGAAAGCTTAATGCAAAAATAAGAGTTACCCTGACATATTATTCTGTTGCTACAGGATTTAATGCGTTTTTCAAACATCTACAATTTCCTGATAAGGACTGCAATCCCTTTTCTCAAAGCACCTCCCGCAGATGAAGATGTGATCAGATGTTCTTTTGAAAGACGACATAGGACTCTTTATGTTAAGGCTCTTCCTTCTATGGCTGTTTTGTTTTGATTTTAAAGAAAGCCTTAATAAGTTTAACTCAGGTTGGTTAGTAAATAAAACTGAATAAAACTGCTCTTTGTGCAATACAAGGAAACTAAATGGACAGGCTTGAATCTTCCCCCTCTTTGCAACCTCTACAGCAAATAAGGCAACTGTGACTGATACAGATTATAATGATGCAACAAAGAAGTCAGCCTGTTTCCCATGAAGTTTAGAAACAGTTCTTTTTCAACATTTTTTGGGATTTTAAAAATATGTTTAGAAATATGTTTAAAATCTGCTTAAAATAAAGCTACAGGGAAAGGGCCACACATTTTGACTTACCTCACACTTCCTGATACATTTTCACCTTATTTTAGTGACAGGAGGGGAGCATTTGACTCAAGTCCTGTCTCTCAATAATACTGTAATGGGGAGCCATTTTTCAAACTAGTTTTAAAGCCTCATCAACAGCTTTAGACTATCTCATCCCAGAGTATAAACCACAGTAATCAAACCCATAAATAAAAAGGAATTCATATATTAATAGAGGCATAATCACAACTAGTTTTAAAGCCAAGATCTTAAAATAAAAAACTTAAAATAATTACCTGATATGAATAACCAAAGTGTTCTGTGTGCTAGAAACACCCACTACTCCATCAGCAAATAGAATGGCTAAATGAAAAGTACAGTGGAAGGACTACAAAGGTTACAGAGTGCTTCCCAGAAAGTCAGACCCACAGATACCTTTCATAGACTTGGGAAAACTAAGTTACTTTCCTCTTTCGGGTGTGTCAAACCTTGCTTCAAGTGTTAGAGAACATAAATTTCACCAGCTCAGCTGGTGGTGTATGTGACAATGCATTAGGTACGCTACACTGACAGAGGAATGTTTCAGCTGGTGTAGTCTAGACCACCAACCAACTATGGTTCCGCTGCATTGTAATAACATCATCTTTTCAAATCTGATTTGTGTTGCTGACTATTAATTTAAAACCTATTCACTAGACAAAATGTGGACTTCATCTCCCTTATTATCTAAATTACTACCCCACCCTTGCATAGAAAGCACAAAAAATGTTTTGTACACTGCACAACACTACAATGCATATATTTTTTGCTAGAATAAGCATTTACCATTAGCATAAGGCTTTTCAGGTATACTGGGAATATTTCCAGCATTTCCTTTCAAAGCACAAAATTGATAATTCATCAAAACACTTCTTCTGCGTTGGTTTTTTCCATACAATTTGCTCTGGCAACACAAACGAGGTAGTGATCAGCCTACTGCTATGTGCAACCTCTTATTTATCACTACAGATACACCAAAATAAAGCTTTCCTTTTTAAATTTTAATTTTAGCCTGTTAACACAGCAAGGCATTTAATGCATAGTATTTAAGATATGCTATCAGCCACTGGATGATGTCCTAGATGACTCAAGAACCAACCTTCTGCAATTCCAAAAAACTTTGAAAGGTAGTAACGTAGACAACAAAAAAGGGCAATTCTGACTCTTTTCACACAAATGCAGCGATTCATTTATTTTAAAGACTTCAGACCTGCCATATCAATTTATAAAGAAAATGAAAATGGAAATTTTTTTTGTTTATTATTTTCAGGTTCAGTATTAGCTGCAGTAAATATTTCAACAGAAAGAGAAAACTCCCTCTAAACTCATTATCTACAACGTAAGTACCAAGACAGGCGACAGGAAGCGCATGCAGTGATCTAACCCGCGTCACAGTATTTGCAGAAATCCCAGGGGCGCAGGGCACAGTAATAAATTTGAAATATTTCCCAGATGAAGAATGAACTTACAACCTTCTCAGTGTTTAACTGCCACTATGGCTCTTCCAGGCCACAGGTTTTAGACTGAACAGAAGCCAGCCGACTACATTTTAAATACATTTACTACTTGTTTCCCCAGATTTTCTTTCATCACTTTCCACTCTTATCTAACGGAAATACTACAGATTCTTTCATTGCTGGTGAGAGCAAAACAAATTTTTCCAGTGCTCTCAATTTATTACATGTGTTGTAAATAAATGTGGTACCCAGCACCATTCCTCCTGCTGACAGCACGGGTAAGGAACACTGTCAACACAGCTTATAGAAATGGGACTTTGTACTGAAGATTTTCAGACACCAAATTACTGCCCCCCTTCACGGGAAGTAACCTGCCCTGGCAAAGGTTCCTTCAAAGTGCTTGGCCTGAGACCATGATGGCATACGCTTTTTGCATCCAGGATTAACTCAAGGAAAAGCGAGTAGGTACAAAGCTGTACACAGATTTATCCATTTGATAGCTGTCCCTAAAGACTATCTCAAATGTGGATGGGATTCAGAAATGTCGAGCTTTAAGGGTCCGGACTCTCTCAGCCACAGATCTTCCTCCAGCACATTTTATGTTATCTTCCATATTCAAACCACTTCACAAATGTGCAAGTCAAAAATTTGGTGTGTGACACATGGGTACATGAAATCTCCAATTTGCACACACATAGCTAGAAACTTTTATTTTCTATAATTCTTTGATGCAGAATAGTCTTCTGAATTTGCTTCAAGGTGTCTCCTCGCTTTGTGGCAATGTGCATCTTCCCCTTTTCAAGGAAAAGGCCTGAAAATTGTACTTCCAATAGATCCATCACTAAGCTGTTCAGTCAGTTGCTTCCTCACCCATTTTAATCAAAATGATCTGAGAGCTCAAACCAGCCCATAACAGTCTGGTTTAAGTTAACTGAAGTGCCTTAGAGCTCACAAAGAGCAGCTGAGCCAAGAGATGACAGAGGGGGTGTGGGGAGGAGAGATGTGGAGATCGTGCCCACCTTTTCAGTGGGCAGAGCCACGCTGAGGAGGTCAGAACAGTTTGCGTCACCCGGCAGGAACTACAGAATTAATTCCAGGTGGTTGATAGAAGCTATACCAAAAACCATCATCTTCCAAGATGTACTTTAAATTTTTAGTATTTTGAATTCCCTGTGCATTTTTCAAAAAATCTTTTCGTACCATATCAAAGAATAACCAGGTTTAACAAAGGGTTGAAATTCAAATATGTTTCAAAGGTAAAGGTGTAAAGAATGTTACTAATGACAAAAACAGGTGCTCACTTATGATTCTTTCTTTTGTCCTCCTTAAAAGCATAGGCTATATAAAAAAAACATACTCTTTCTTCTTTCCAAACCCACCTAAAATTTAAATTCTTTCTCAACTAAAACCACTTTCAATACCACTATTTACTTTCACCAGTAGTGAAATACTATTTTACCCTGTAATCTAGGAACGCCTGGACTGCATACCTTTTGCATATTCTTAGAACAGTCTTCACCAAAATATTGCATTAATTTTCCATCATCCTCTGAATAAAATTAAATTCTCGTAACTCTAGCTCCCAGATACATTTTGTAGATAAAGAGATAGAGGAAACAAGACCCTTAAGTACCTTTCTAATTAAGTACACCTCTCTAGTTAAAGCCATTTTTCCAGATTCAGTCCTTCTGCAATGTATGTAGGGAAATTAAATCAAGTAATTTTTTTTTTTTTTAAACCAAACATTAGGGCAATAGAAAGCTCCTCTAACACCTTTTTTTTTAAAAAAAAAAAATAATGACGCAAGGTAGCTTGTTCAGCGGACTATCTCCAGGTATGTGAGACAGATGATGTCCTCGAAGTGTCACCAACAGGATCCGAGTAAACAGCATTAGTTTAACATTCATCTGAATTCAAAATGGTGCCAAATTTAACAGAAAAAAACCATGAACTCCCAGGGCTGATCACTTCACATACTTGTATAAAGTTGGAAATAAGCAATCTCTCATTTACCTTATGCAAACACACAAGCAGCACAGCAAAAGGTACCTACTCCTCGAAGGCTGAGCACAGAACACACTCGATTGTGAGACACTTCACAGTACCCTACCCTTCAGTGATGAAGGTCAGCGATTTCATCCTTACCACCACACAGGTAATCGGTCCAACGCAGCGGATGCACAGCAGCTTGCTGCCACTGGTACCACATCAAAGAGAAAGCCCGTTAGCTTCCAGGTTTTTACATCCTTGTTGATGCAGAAAAGCTGGTCTTGGAACGAACTAACAGCTAACATTGAATAAGCATTCTTTTTAGTCAGTGCACAATTCAAGCTTATAACTGGATCAAGCAGGTTGTTTCTAACTACCTGCAAATTTCAGTCAATCTGTACCTGGCACTGCAGGGAAATCTCAGTTAAAAGGCATCAACAGGAATGCCGTTTCACTTTAACTGTCCTAACATTGTCAAACAATGCCATCGTACCACACTCAGGTAGATTCACAAATGTCTCACTGAATTGCCATCATGAAATGTTAATAGAAGGAAAAAAAAAAGATTGCCTTAGTACAACTTCTAGTATGCTATTGAAATCTCCAAACAAAAAACCCTAGGTGCTTCAAGAAAAGAGATGCAGAAAAACAGATGAGACAAGGGAATTCAAACCTCAAAAAATGCATTTCTTGTATGAACTTCTGCCAGACTAATTTCTAAAAATGACAGAAGAAGCTTAAATTAAACAAAATCATGCAGTTATTAGGTGGGAAGAGATGAAATTTCTTCTAGTCCAGAAGAAAATGATACAGTGATCAGATAACAGGTACTCAAACTATTCAACCCTTCACCAAATTACAGTAATGCAGAAATACAATTACTCTCTACAGTGACCTATCAAAGGAAAGTAGAATTAAGATTAGAACTAAGCAGTAATATCAGAAATGCAACCTTCCAAAATTCGTTCTGTGTAATCTTTAATATATTGTAATACTCAAGCATTAAAAGAAATCTTTTTTTGTGTGTGTGTGCTAGGCATATAAGAAAAATTCAGCATAAAAGTACTGACAAAACATATTCTAAATCTTTACAACCAAATAAAGAAATCACTTACATTAGTTTAGATAAGGAGCAAAGAGTGCTCTCCAGATCACTTTCATCCCCCAAGTGACCTGGCTGTATATCCTACATTAAGGCTATAATCTCAGTCTTATCTATCACTTGCTTAGCTTAATTGCATCATATCATTAATATTATTAATTTCTGCCATTGCCCATAAAACTCGAAGCCTCATGCCAATTCTGTAAAATATATAGGTTGGAACTGAATTAAACACAGCACACAGTGAGTTGCATAAGACCATCAAAGTGCTACGAAGCATAAAGGATCTAAGTATTTTAAAAGACAAGGCACCTATCTTTCTTCTTTTGACCCAAGAAACAAGGTAAGAAAAACACATGACCACAATTTGTGGGCTTTCAAAATGCTTTGAGTCAAAGTAGAGCTGTGTTGCATTTGAACAGGCCTCGCAGAGAATGGATTCTTCAGATATTCTTCCCCAACTTTTAAAGAAGGGCAGAGCTAGCTAAAATGTTTCTGTACCAATAACCTACAGAAAGCAAAAGACATGCTCAGAAAGCTAGTCCCAAAACCAGGGGGGGATAAAATACAAGGTGCAGCTTAAGGTACAGGTAGAAAGTAACAGTGCAAAGCGAGCACTGACAATGTACTCTCAGGAGAATATTCCCCCAATATGTCAGTAAACAAACGCTGCACCTTGTTAATGTTTTACACAGGCATGGTTAAATATAGCTGTGATGTAACGCAGAAGCGCTGTGGATGCTAATATAAACCTTCCTTCATGCTCCACTTTCCTAAGGAGGAAGACTTTAGCTGTTCAATACTGAGCAGCTCAATGATAAACTTGCTTTGAAAACCAGTTCTCCCTTCTTCGTAATTTTCTTTTAAACCCAACTGACCTTCTCCAGTTGTTCTGCACCAGAAACATACCTGGAACTTCACGTCTCTTAGCTGTATTTCAGAAGCATCACCTTCAGTATTTATGCCCGGAGTACTAAAATTTGTCAAACTGTCATACATTGTGTTGATAGAGAAATAAGAACTCTGCTAAGACACCTTTACATAACTATTCTTATACCATGAAGTGTTATCACACGATGTAAACTAATACCTTATTTTTTTGTCATAAAGGTTTTGCCTATAGATAAGCCTTCCTTTATGGTTGTTGAGTGATTAAATTTATCCCTTCAGACCTACTTTTAAGACAAACCTTCCAGTACCACAATCCGTTCTAAAACAAGTCAGTTAAGCTCTTACAAGGATACTGCATGTAAGAACCACTCTTACATGCCCGTAAATTCTAGCTGAAGAATTTTAAACCAATATTAAGACCCAATTAATAAAAAGTGTGACAGATTTCCTCATGAAATGTAAGAAAGGTCAAGAAGCCAAACTTTTACCTTTATTTTTTCTGGCTCCTTAACAGTTCTACTTTATTTGCACAGGTTATGGAAGATATTTTAAAGTCAATGTTATCAACATTTCAGTGCTTTTTCTAGTGAAAATAGGTTTCAAGAATAAACGAGACAGTCATACATACAATAAATCAGGGTATTACTAAAGTACTCAGCGTTTGTCTTCTGTCAAGCTCCTCAAAAACAACAGTGTATTTAAGGACTATAAAAAACACTTTATATATGTCCTTTTCAAGGAAGACCTAAGCGGTAGTAGTATAGGTCAATTTTCAGATGTGATTAGCCATGCTGTGACCTTTGTCCTCATTTAGAAAAGTGAATGGCATTGACCATATTTAATATGAGCACAGCAGCTTTTAACCATGCCCAAGATGTATTATATAAGCAAATTCCTCATTTGAATATTTATTAAATTATAAGTAGTTTGAATAATAAGTCAGAGTAGCACATAACACAATATAACAGAATTGGGGAGTTGGGGGTTTTTGGGGGGCTTTTTTTGTTTGGTTGGTTGTTTTTTTGTTTTCTGTTTTAAACGGGGCACAAAACCAACAGGGTCTTTAACGGATCACACAATAAAACTCTTGTGAAAAGTCATCTGGAGATCTGTTCTCTCTGAAAATGAAATATTCGACCTACCTTGAACCGTAAGCTCTGCTTGAGCTTCGATGGTCTCATTTCCGTTATCTGCTATGCAGGTGTATGTCCCGACATCCGCTTCCGTAACGTCACTGATCTCCAGGCTGCCTCCCGCAAGCAGAAGGTATCTTTCATAGCTGTGCAAAAAAGGACATACGGGTGATCTGATGGACAAACTGACTTAAATAAAGTGTTACCAGAGAAGCACACACAAGTTCTCTGCTTGAAATGTCTACATAAACTGAAGAAGTGTTTACATATAGTTATTTCTGAGCATCATTGACAAGGAGCCCCGTTAGAGAGGAGTTTTTAACTAGATGGTCAAATTCCATACTTTGGCTTCACACTTAAAATTAAGTTCAACTATATCAATCCCACAAGAGTAGCTCATCTTTTTGCACTTTCTGCTTCAGTTCTTCTTAATTAAATGCGATCCAAGCTATTTAGACAATAGGAACTAAAACTTAAGAAAGATAAACCAACACTACATCATGAAAACAACCCAAACATTTTGCAGGTACAGCTGGAATGACTTATTGCTTGAAAAGCTAAGTAGACTATAACATGCCAGACTTATGCCTGTACAACATAAGGAACAGCAATGTCCATCGTATAACGTATAGTAATTGAATTTTTGTAAAAATATAGCCATTTCAGTAAAACGTAAGATTTCAGAATAAGATATAGGTTAAAAAAATTTCAAAAGAAATTCAACAAGTTGGCAAAGTTTCTGTATAGAATCTTCTCCCTCTGACTTGTAAAGGGTGAGGGGTTTATAATTCAGCCCTCAAACTATCTCCTTTTTATGCTAAATGTAGTAACTAAATGTAGCATTTTGTGCTACATGTAGTACCCTCAGCATTCTTCTCCCATTGCAACCCTTTTCATGATACAAAACCATACAAGAATTTTCCAAGATTCTTCATCCCTCCAAGCATTCACAATAAAATGCCAGTAACATCACCAAGCTGAGACAATAATCACAACCAGATGCTGATCCAGAACCACTCTTATTTGTATCTGAAATAAAATGAAAGAGTCTACCTGATGGCTTCCTTTCTGGCATTATCAAGCAACGGCAAGAATGGATTGGATTCTTCCAAAAATATTAACTGAACAGAAGGCTACAACAATTAACTCTTTTGGTCTCTATAGAGTGGCCAATGTACAGAAATCAACCTAATCGCTTTCTTTATTTGAAATTTTACTAGAATTGTATTAGTAGAACCAATGCTCTTACCTGCTTGGAAAGGTAAATTGTTAGGACACAAAGACTTTTGACTCATCTAATTAATTACTACATTAATGTCGATTTATGATACGATTATAATTATTGATCAAATTTCCTGATTCAATACATGTGAAAACTGAACAAACAAAATCATTATTGGAATTAAGCGAAAGAAACCAGTCTTAAAAACTTCCAAGGAGATGTCCCACCCAGGTATACTACAAGGAAGAGAATCCCATTTCTGTGACCTAGTAACAGGAGGACTACAATGAGTTTGTTTTGTAAGAAGTGCAGGAATTTCAGTGAAGATATAAATAAGTTTGAAAAAACGTATTAGGAGCTTTGAAAAGAAGAATGTCTGAAGAAACAGTAGAGGAGTATATGAACAGGACTGCAAACAGCTTCTACCTATGAGGAAAAGAGTAAGAAGTTTGTCATTAAACATTTTTTTTGGAACTGTTCAACAGTGGTTCAAGGACAGAAAGTAAGACGATGAGAAAATACATCTTGGATTATTTTCATAGTATTTTTATTGTCATTGCTGACAAAAAAAAGGCAGAAATATCCTATCATGGATCAGATGAAAAACTAATATGTAGAAAAAAAATAGGAGCTTTAGTGATAATCAGATAGTGAAGGCTGATCTGTCTTATGTGTCAAGTAAGAAAAATCTGTACAAAGGATATGTGAACAGGAGCTGCCAAAACTGTATCACCACTCCCCCCCCCCTCCCCCTTAACTGTATTCTATTTATTTAAGTTAGCACCAAAAAAATGAACCTAGAAGTCTTGGACTACACCGCCTCCAAGGCAAATCTGACCATCTAAGAAATTTCTAACTATATAAAAAGATCTAAGAAAACAGCGCTTTTCACAATTCTCCAACCTCTTTGTTTACATTTGGACACTGTCAGTCCACAAACACAGAAAAGCTTTGAATGTTGTTACAGCGAACAGAAACAATGCTACTGAAGCTTATTTGTGAGAATGGCATGTTAGACATGTTAAGGCTGCACTAAAACCATGCCTAAAGAAAAATAAATTAAGACAAGTCGGGACCTTGACACATCCAAATATGCAGCTTTGTATCTCCTTTTATTATGTAAAATAGCTTCTTTAATTATTTGTTCTAGCACTCACGGTGAATCAAATTAATGTGAGTAGCATATAATCTGCTGAAGGCAAAGATGAAAGCAGAATGGAATGGAAGCCGATTGGTAAAAGCTAGATCCATCAGTGACAGGATACAGAACAGGAAGGAAGGCCATGCAAAAAGAACTGACTGGATGAGAGAAGCTGAGACTAACAAAATTGCAAAGGAATGATAACAGGCCATACAGAATGTGAGTGTAATTTTGATGACATATAGTGCCCTTTTCTGGATATCCACCAACTTCCATCGTTATCCATCTAAAAGCGACACGTGCCGTATGACGGTCATCTTCGCACTGCCAGCTGCTGGGAAGTGAAGCAGCATGCATGGTGAGGCAGCAGACTATTATGGTTACCAACCAGCAATTAAGAAGTTATTAGAACTATTAAAAATTACTAGATGTTGTCACGTTAGGCAACAAAAGTTTGTCTTATAGGATCTCAAACTACTTGTAACATGGCAGCATTTACATGAGTTCTCCCTTTGGTCAAGAAACAAGGTTATAATTTAGATGGCCAAAAACTGTATATGTTATGCTTCTATTCTCTTTGATTATTTGCCTCAAGAAAACCTAGAGGAGAGTCCAGAATTTACCAATATGAGATCCAAAACAAGTTCACTGCTGTTAAAAACATGGAAGAAAATTCATCTGTCAGCCTCCTCAGTGATTCCTTCTGTATGCACTAGATGTGGAAGAATTCTGGACTTAAAGCAAAACTGCCTTCGTAATAAAGTAAAAACATCTTAACTTTGTAAGGATAATAAAGCATTTCCACACAAGAGTGAAGCAATCAGATTTCAGACACTGGAGACAGAGAATCACCTTAATATAAAAGTGATAACATAATTTAAATTGTCATTAAAAACAACAAAGATTGATCATTCAAATGTCAGGGAACAGCAAAATCAAATTCAAGCCTTTTATATGCATTCCATACAGCCCTCAGTTACACACTCACAATACACAATTACTTGAGCTACTTTGGATACCTAACTCACATGCTTTTTTGTGTTTCATTATCACAAAATATAGTGAGCCTTTATTAATTTATTGTATTCAAACAGCCAGTTATACCCTGAGGTTTGGGCTTTTTTTTTTTCCCCTCTCAAATTACTATTCCCAAAACATCTTATAATCTATTTGCAGTCTTGGTAAAGTACAGCAGATAAAATTAGACAGTAAATTAGATTATTTTGTGGAATCTACTACCAGAAAAATCTCCATAATTACTCTGCTATGTTTAACCTTTGCTGAGTTGGGCAAGTGTAATTCACTTAACACAAATCACTCAGAGTGCCTGGCAAACAATAATATGCAATAATTTAAAATATCACACATTTGTGTGAAGTATTAAGGAAAAAACCCTGCATTAAGAATATGTATATGATCATACAATTAAAGACTTCATTCGAACACATACAGCAACAGCATAAAATTAATGCTGCACATGCAACCTCAGCTTTGTAATCTCTTTACTTTAGGAAATTCTTAGTCATACAACCATTTTACAGTTTTCTGTAGACATTTTTCAATGACAAAGTTTTACTAAATTGAACAGCCCCAAACCATCAAAGTTAGCTGTACTTCAACAGCCTTATTAAAATATAATGTCATTGTCCAGGGTCCTTTCAACTGTTTATTTTCAGATGAACTATCTCATTTACTGTATCTTTTTAAAGTGGTAATGGTACATGCATTTGTAATTTCTTTCATATAAGTGTCCAAATATAAATCAAGATACACAATATATGCTGTTTGAATACTGATCCACACACTGGAAAGGCTTCCAAGAAGAACATCATCTTCCAAACATCTGAAACTCTGTGCCCATTTTCCAAGCTCTGAAACATCCATCTTGGCAGACACCTCACCTGAAACTTCACTTTTCAACTTCAGATTCCTCAAAAGCACAAAATTACTCCCGCATTTGCTAAAAAACAGACCCTCACACAGTAGAATCCTTAGCCAGACGCAACATTTAAAAGTAAAAACTCTGAAAGGCTCAAAGTTGGCAAAATCTGAAAACCTGTTCAACCTGTACACAACACTTCTATTATAGCCTTTTACATCAGGTAATACTGCCAATATGGCAGATTTTACTTTCTAAAGTTTTCTGTAAAGGACATAACTTTTAATCAAATAGCTGTATACTTCAGTGGCTTTTCCTGCTTCCTTCCATTTCTCTCAATATTTTCTATGTTCCTGGCAGAGACATTACTCATTCTGAGTTTCAGAGGAAATCCATCTGAAAAAGTAGGATCTATATTCACGTTACTGAATCACATGTATGGCAGGGTGGGCGTGCATTCTGTAGTACCAGTCTTATAGAACTATGAGCACTATACCCCATATCACAGGATTATAAACACAGGAATTCACAGAAGTCTAAAGGCTTGCTTCTTACCCTGAAGCTCCGGTTTGGAGCTACAAGCACCAGCACCATAAATCTAGAAAAGCCTTTTCCTTTCTTTTCAAGCAATGTAGTTTTGAGAGAATTATTACATATTATCAAGATTACTAGCTTGACTAGTAAGCCAATTCAATGAAAAGCTTTCATCACAAGTCAAATGTTTTTCCCAGTGACAGGCTATCAGGTCCAATTTGTGATTTTATCTCTGAAATTGTGAATACAGTAAGAAGGGCCTCAACGGAGCAGACCAAAGCCAGACAGCAATGCCCAGAGAAGGGCATACAGATGGTGCAAGCCTACAGAGACCCTTCCTCCAAACAGTCTCTTACTCTTCAGCTTCTGAGGACTGAGACTTCCCCAAGACCCAGGCAGAACTTGGGTATTTCATAGTCTTTGATGGACTTCTTTATGAGGAACCAGAAAGCAGCAATAACTATTACTGATGTTTCTTTAAAATCTTTAAGTTAATTTCTGAAAGGATTCCCTGAAGTTGTTAACCGTTGTACTACAATGGAAACTTTTAGCATTGTGTCACCTCCACCAGTTCCTCACTCAACACTCAAAGCCTCCTTCTCTTTCACTCAAATTAGTTTAGAAAATACTGTATCACAGCAAACTAATTTCACAATACACTGCATTAAAGGTTGCTTGTTTGAACAAGTACCAAGACTGCCATCATTAAAGTTTACTTATATTTATCCATTAACATAAATCTCAATGCAGTCTTCGACAAATACACCGTCAAAATTACACACCTTCTCTTTTTTCTGGTCTTAAGTAACAAATATTTATTTCCCAAACCCATCACACTCACCCCTTAAAAATAACCTATTTTTCTTATAAATACAGGCTTCTGTACATATTCTCCTTAGCGATACAGCTTGAAAGGAAAACATTTAATCTTGTGTTAGATTAATACAAAGACAACTTGACACACAGTTCAGAGAGTGATCTGTACTTGCAGCAAAAGTCAAACAGAATCCATTCTTGTAACAAAGGGACATAATGCTAAAAACTAATACTAAATATTCTGAAATATCAGGTCATACATGGTTCAAATTGTGCGTATATAAAGATCAAATATGTTTACTGATGTTATGCCTCAGCTCTCCAATAAACTTTCTCACTCTGAATTTTGAAAAGAAAAAAATATTTGTGAAGCCATCAGAAGTTATTGTGACAACCTGCATAGAAAAGCTCATAAGGGAATTACTAGCACTGTATTCAGAGCAGGATTTGAAAATTTGGGCTTTCTATCAAAAAACAAGGAAGGAGAGCTCTTCAGTAAGTGAGCTTGTAACCTCCTTGTGCACTGAATGGACATAACCTAAAGAATGATGGGGCAGGGGGCAGCAAAAATTTATAAAGATATGACATGACATCATTTTACATACAAGAAAAACTAATTCAGATCTTACCAGGCACATACATTCTGACATTTCACCACATTTGATTGTGCAACTCTAATGAGCTTGTAGCATCCTTTGTACATGAATGATTTCTTGTATTTACGAAAAAAATGAATCTAAATCATGTGCTATCAGACTGACATCAACACAATTTCTCAGCGGTATTAGAATTGTTAGTCATTATCCCTCAGAAGCTAGCACTTTCCAGATAAAGACACTTCAAATTACAAGCCCCCGGATTTTTTTAATTTAGGAGTTGACAAAAAAGAGATGTATTACTATCACTGGTACTGTAGAGTGACTGGAATATTCCTTTAGCTGCTTTCTGTGTCAGCCATGCCACAATATAACTATACCTCTCGTTGTTTCACAATTAACTTGCCTCTACATTAATCTCACCACCAACTGTGAGGGACATTGAGAACATTCAAGTATCTGTTTGCAATTTCCTTGTTGTAGTAAGTATGATCGTTAGATGGAGAAAAATTTTCTTGATAAGATTTGCTCTGCTTCCTTATATGTATTTTCTACCACATTATTTTTTTTAATCATGTCAGAATCAAGCCAGAATAATATTCTGTTTTAATGAGAAATTAGGAAATTCTGCTTTAAACACTTATTCTTAAATTCTTATGGAACATTTAGACGTATACTGGACATTTCCACTGTAGGAAGAGTAATGCGAGTGCGGGGCTTCACATACATAATATGTCAACATGAAGAAGTCTTAGCTTTTCTACAGTGTCCTTATTCTCTTAATTGCTGCTTTTACTCCAGTGGCAATCTACAAGTAATATATTCTTAATAACCTTCTTGTTTCAAGTAAGATTTCTTTGTTTCAGATGTCTGCAAAAAAAATACTATGATATTGTTCCACAGTCTCATGAACTACTTTACTTGTCCTAACACTCAGCCTAGAAAACTAGCTTCTGTTCTGCTTTAAAATTAAGCAGAAAGCAAGTTGCGCGCTAATCTAAAATCGTAACTCTGGCGGGATTCCTACCATTATATAAAAATATATGTTAGCTGTTACTCACCCTTCTGTGATAAGCTCTTCTTCATTTCTTGTCCACCTGATAGATGGAGTTGGAAATCCTACGGCAACACATGGAAAAACCACACTTTGCCCAGTAATTTTAGTAAGTGAAGAGGGCTGCCTCACAAACATCAAGTTCTGTGACACCTCGGGATCTGCAAATATTTTGTAAATGACAAAGTTACCAAATGGAGAATCAGAAAATGTTCATATTAAAAAAAAAAACCAAATGAAACATCTAATTCCTTCCTGCATCTTTACCAGATTCAATCATCATACCTACATAAACCGTTTTCTCCAAGAGACTCTCCCAGCCTCCCACGTGAACAGCTCTTTACCATTTCCTCCAGACATGCAAACTGATTTGCCACCACTGGGATTCTGACTCTTCAAACTCCCTGGGAAACAATTTCAGCTAAAAGCTACAGCCCTGAAACGGCAACTTTCACCAGCTAGTAGAGATTTCGTAAACAAAGGACTTTGTCCAGCCATCCTCAGGCAATCACCTGACTTCATCAGGTAGCTGTCTGAGAAAGTGCTTTTACTGGGAAATTAAATTACTGCAGCAGAGTCAACCCTAAGCAAAATAAAGTAACTAGATAATTTGCACACTGAAGTAACACAAGCTTTATACTGAAACAATAACATACCATGGTTTTCCATCCTTATGGAAATAGTGAATCCTCTGAATTAGTTTTGGTTTTGCTTTGAACTGTGCTGGAGAAGGTTTTGTTTCTTCCCCCACCCAAGAACAAGCACAAGCGAAGTGCCTATTTACTCAATTTTTTACTACAGGAAAAGGCCACTTTGACTGTGAGAGCTGAAAACATACCCACCAATAAAGGTTGTCCAGCAGTGTACTCTGGACTAAACTACAACAAATAAATACTAAGAACAAAAGGCTACTTTTCTACTTTACTAAAAATATCCATGACTTCTCAAAGTGTAACCTTAGGAGAAAGGTATTAAAAATCAATTTTAACTAGAAGTGTCACCAATTCATCAAGGCACCCCAGTAACACCTTGACAAAAGATGCAGTTTGCACCCTTTGCCTCTGCAGTAACTTTAGCATGTGCCTCGCACCATTAGAGCAAATGAGTTCCTACATACCAGCTACGGCACTTCTGCCGTGTTAGCTATCCTAACTCTTTCTACCAAGTGCTCAAAAACCCCCAGCATTTATACTGCATTAATTGCTCTATTCTCAATACTCAGATGTGCACTTAGAAGTTTGATGACAGGTAAGCTCCAGAACTGGACAAGCCCTCAAATTATTTTTGGCCACCTAAATGGGGGCAGACTATTCTGTACCTACACTACTTTTGCTTTCTGAAGTACATTCTGTGTCTTATCACACACATATTAGGCCCCTGTCTTAGCTGGGACCTATGTGATATTCACAGGGATTTCTGGAAGTTGTTGGTTTGGGTGTTCTTCAGCTCAAAGTGCTAAAAATAATAACCGAGCGTTTCGAGCACTAAGCTAAGGACATGCACGTGCTCCAAGGTATAACATGATGAGGCTGCCAGCGAGAGAACCAGGCCCAATGGAAATCCTGTTTCAGACTCGTCCCAGGCAGAGGCAGCCAAACTTGGAGCAATCATGGATCACACCATCTGTCTCAGGCCCACACACAAACGATCGTAGCAGCTCTGCCCACACTCCCTGTTAGAGGGAACTAGTCTGCTTGCTCCAGAAATAAGACCATGTGTGAACAGGCGGGTAACACAGTGAGAGTGACCTGGAGTGGCATATGGAGCAAGCCAAGTTGCAAAAAATGGATGTAACAGATTGCCAGCAAGCAATCATTACACTAGGGAGAAGAGTTGGTATGACTCACTGGAGACAGAACTCATTAATGCTCCAAGCTCACAAAAAGAAGTTCAGTTCTCGTGTTAGTGAAAAGTGGATTCAAAAATTTTGGTTTAGTTTGGTTTTTGTTTTTTTTCTTTCCCCTTGCATTCCTATATCTGAAAGCACCTGCTGTCAAGTAGCAGAGCTCGGAAATGTACTCTCCTGCATGCTCACTGAACGCTCTAACGAAGCTCACTATCAGAAAAAGTAGAACACTGTCCATGGATGCAAATCTGTATGATGCAAGTATGTGTTGGGTGTATTTCCAAGATTTAGAAGCAGAGCAGTGAGGCTGCTGTCAAGCACAGATCAGATAACCATTTAAAAATGGAATAAAACGAATGAAGAACAGATTAATTCAAATCCTTCTTTCAAATACATCTCAGACCAAACAATCAATTATGGGGCCACTCAAGATTTAAGAGAGCTTTCTGTGCAACAGTTTAATCCCACTTCAAAAAAAAAAAGTCTGCTGGGAGGGATTTCACAAAACTTTGCTATCAACACTTTCAGACTCATCGCTAAGCAAGGAAACAGCTCTATTTGTATTCCCTAATAAAGTTATCTTTAATCACCTTCAGCAAAACATTACAAAAGCAAGTAAACTGTATCTGAAGCCAAAAGAATTCAGAAGATCAACACAATATGGAAGTTTATCAGGAAATCCTCACTGACAAAAATGAGAGAAGTCTTAAGCATTCATGTGAGGGGCTAGGCTCACATGAAAGGTGAAGGCAAACCAAATTAAAATAGTTAAATTAAGCATCTTTTCCGAAAGTGCTCCTCTTCAAAAACTGTATCCTTAGTTGATGGAGAGGTAAGCCTTTCTTTTCAGAAAGTCTAAAGAACTTAATGAAACAAATTCTTACTTTAAGCATGATTAGTTTCCAAAGCTTAGCAAACACGTCAATTTTAAAAGAGGGAAGGTTGCAATTGTAAAACTGGGGTATTTTAAAGTACATGTTAGCATTTTAAACATAAAAGCGGCATAGTCAAGAGAAACAGAAGTATTTATTGAAAGGGACCTTTGAAGACGCCTAGTGCAACCACCTGCTTGAAGTCCACCTGTTGCCAACACTAGGTCAGGCCAACCATGACATTGCTCAGCCTAGCTCTGAAAGCCTCCAAAGATGGAAATCTAGCAACCATCTCTGGCAGTTCTCCAAGGAGTAAAAATTGAATCAGAATTCCAATAAGAAGACTAACTCAGAAGAGACAGCATAAAGTTCTGGAAATAATTAAGAAAACCCATACAAAACACCACCCGTATTTGCCTAGTTTGGGAAAGTGTGATTCACATTCCTGTCTTGTTCTTGGTCAATTTTCAAAACTTTGTGTTAGAACACCTGGTGACACACAGCTCTGTGCCATAGTGTCATTTGAAAGAGAACACACTAAATGTAGAAACAGTTTACATCAGGACTGGAGTTTTGTTCTTATAAAAAAAAAATCTAAACATTTCAGCACAACAGGCATAGCTAAACTTTTCAAAAGAAAAAGTCATCCCCCTCTTTTTGGGATCTGGAGACTTCCCAAAAGGGTCCAACGGTTAAAGAATCAGAACTGCCTAAATATTGGGGCAATTAAAAGAGCCTCAGCTTAAGCATCCCAAGAGCAAGGGACTAAGCACCAATTTCTTTTGGAAACTTCAACAGTATTTTAAACATGGGATTGAAGCCTGAGCAACTCAGAAATCCCCAAACATTTATGCTCAAAGAAACCGTCAATCCCCTCTTTGTAACATGTCATAATGGAAGTCTATTACTAGTGACTTTTTTAAAGAAGTCTTTTCCAAAAAGCTAAACCATTAAATATGGCAAAAAAGTACATGTGTATGTCTGGCCTATCTCCAACCACTGCAAAGCACTCAGTGGTAACTGATTTTGATTTTGTTTCCCAACTGCAAGATACAGGTTAGTCTTCCCCAGGACCAAAATCCTGCAGCTTAAGTGCCCACACTCATTTGAAGATACACAGAAAAAAATAAAACCAACCCAACCACCAGCTTTCACAACACACATTACACTTAGTTCAACTTAAAATATACTGAAAAACTTAAAAAATGCAACAGAGCAGATTGTCATTTGTAAGTATTCTTGTTAGGTCTTTTCCGCCTATTGCTTGACTAATGTTTTAATTATTAGTTCTTTAAAAGAAAAACAGATCAATACCTGGAAGAATTTTGAGTTCTGCTTCGTCACTGTATTTGGGGGTTCCACCACTTTCAATGATGCAGCGATAGACTCCTCCATCCGTATCAGTAGCATTGCTAATAATTAGAGCTCCACTTGGTAATTTGAACACACGATCATCCAGAAAGACTGGCTGGCGATCCTGCTCCCACCTCACAAACGGTGCAAGGTCAACATTGACTTCACAGTTAAGGATTGCACTGTTTCCTTTATAGACAGATGATGATTCTGGCTGGCTGGCGAACCTGGGAAGGCCTGCAAATAGGAAAGTTAAAAAAGCAACAAATTAGAGGTAATTTGAAGATGACACCAAAGCTTTGAAAGTCCAAGTCAAGATTTATGAATGTAGTTTTTAAAAAATTAAGCTGCTCTTCCAACTCTTTAACAATCTTAACATTTGATAGCACAATGCTAAACATAGCTGGTGTAAAGGCAAATAAAACCAATAATAAAAGTACCTATTTAAAGAAAAAAGTAGTTTTAGAAACTAGCAAATGCTGACAACAAAATAGAAATCTTTCAAGTCCTCAAAAATGGGAGGAAACATGCAAGGAAACTGCTCACCTCTCCAGCATTGGTGCTATGCTTCAGGAGTATGTAGCACTGAAGTGGCAAAAATCAAGACAGTGTCTCTGCCTGGTACATCTGAATAAATACAGTTTGAACGGCATTCTGTAAGAGCTACTGATTTACTTGCAGTGGAACACAGATGCCCCCTAGTACTCACTAAGGAGATAGTAACAAGGAGAGAAGTTCTATGCCTTCCACTCTCAAGTTTATAACCTACACAACATCTTAATTTACCGCCTACAGCTACAAAAAGCCTTCTGTATAGCGCCATAAGGTAAAAACTGCATTTGTTCCCATGCAAGTATTTATCTTTCTCATGTTAGTGGACCTGAGAACCGAGTTTCTCCACAGCATAACACAAAGCTACCACTGCCACGCTGACATGGCAGCACTGCACAATGAACGTGTCACCTTTTGAGTGAAAATGTTCTCCAGAAATACCCAAAGTCCGCTGAATGGCTTCACATTTTGGGCAGCCATGTCCCGGTGCTCAGTGGGGGAGCTGCCAAGGTGGCCTCTGTGACAAGAGGTTGAGGACTCCCAGTGCTGGACACGGTTGGGGCTGGTTCCAGCCATTTCCACGTTGTCCCCCAGAGGCCACGGCTGAGCCAGCCAGCGAAGCTGGTGGCACCTCTGTGAAAGCATATCCAAGAAAGGGGAAACCACTGCACAGCAGCGAGGAAAGTGTTGAGAAACAGCCCTGCAATAGGCAGGTCAGAACACAAGGGGGGAGAGGAAGAAGGGCAGCTCCAGGTGCTGCCATGGGGAGACCAGGGTAGAGCAGGAGGCAGAAGAATTGGGAATGAAGGTGGGAAGTTGAGCCTAGGAAATGGGAAGAGGGCAGGGAGAGGTGTTTTAGTTTTTGTCTTTGTTTTCTTACCACCCAACTTTATTTTAATTGGCAAGAAATTAAAGTCATTTTCCCCAAGTCAAGGTTGTTTTGCTCATTACAATAACTGGTGAGTGATCTCCCTGTCTTGACCCACCAACTTTTTAATCTTCTTTTCTCCCCCTCCATCCTGTTGAGAGGCAGAGTGAGAGAGCAGCTGGGTGGGCAGCCAGCAGCCAGCCAAGGTCAACCCACCACAAACATTTTGCACAACAACTTCCCATAAGAGGGAAGGATCAGATCTTCCAACTGAAATACCCTGTCCACCATTACTGGTATAAGCAAATGGTTCAGTAAAGGCAACAGAATACAGTATGAGGGAAGAAGGACAAAGCAGAGGGCAGGAAAAAGCCTCCTCACTCTCCATTTTCCATGGTGGTTAGCTATCTTATCAGCCCTCCCTTTTGCAGCTTGCACAGAGGCAGTTGTGCAGCCAACACTGACACGGGGCAAGGCACAGCTTGCTCACTGCAATAACAGTCTCAAAGTAAAATTTTAATTCTTTTTTTATGCTTGCACTTAAAAACTAACATTGTTATAGAAACAGCTCCAGTACTCTTGACATCTTACCTTTCCCTCTCAACAGCGCACAGCTTCAAGTACATATTATGAATTTTGTCTTTAAAGTCAGTACACTGTGTGCCTTCCATATAAAAGAGGAAAAGTGGGACTCCGTGTTGCACAAATTAAACCATCCTAGTACAATTATTCAAGCACGAGAACAGAGCCTGCTGGCAAGCAGCAGGTTCTTGTAACCTCTAATTCAATGCTACTGCACACAGCCAAGACCCCAGATCAGAAAACACAAACACAAGCTCTCTTTGCAGGTGATACCTCATAGTCACGATTATATGAGGCTGGGACAGTTTAGGTCAGCTTTCACCTTTTCCACCTCTTTTAGCAAGCCTAAGGGTGAAACCCCTTATTTATTATCTTCTGTTTTCAAAAGTTTAACCTAATTGGAAAGTTTCTCATTTATCTCTTGTGAAGATGATTCTTTGGACATCAAGTCACTCATTTCCAAGCAGTTCAACCCAGCATTTTTACAAGTCTTACTACCTATCAAAAACACACTGAGAATTTAACAATAGTAGGACAAATTTTTCTATATTTTTAAACTTATTTATTGACACCTAGTTCAGTGCTTTGCAATTCTTTCTTCCTTTGAGAAGGGATAATAAGCAATCACTCAGATCAAGGACTTAAACTTGACGTTGAAGCATGCAAAATACACATGGACAAAAAATACTGCATGGCTCTTTAACGTGAAGGGGTGGAAAAGGGATGGGCAAGTTATTTATCTCTTGTGCCTCAGCTTCCTAACGAGGTATATTACCACATGCTGCTTATCATATACTGATGCCGAAATTCCATGACCTGTAGTTTTCTCTGTCCATATTCACTATATTTGACTGCCTAAGAAAGATTCTACAACACGTATTCCTTTAGTTAAATGGTACGTTCTACCATTTTCAGCTTGAATCCCTATTTACTTTCAAGAAAATCCCACGGGGTTTTTGTTTATTTTTTAAACTGTCTGATTGCTCTCCAATTTTTGTAGATCTTTGGAGAAGCAGCAAGAAGCAACATCTGATGTCACATGTTCAGGCTTTTCTTACTTGAATGAAAAACTTCTTTACTTGGACTGTAGAATTGTTCATTATTAGCATCTATATAAGTATAAATTTTAATACATACATTCCATAAAACTTTTATATATTTTTCACCCATAGAAAAGTAAGTGTGAACCAGACCAATGGCACCAACTCTGGTGCTCTGCAATCAAAGCCAACCACATAAGAGATTTATTTGAGCAAACCCACAAAACACCATCTTCACATCCTATATTAAACATAAAAGACCAAATCCACAAATTATCATGTGCCACCATGTGAGAGATCAAAAAAGTTAATGCAATGAGAAGCAGCAGCATACTTGCTCTCTTGTTGTGGCTAACCTCTGATGCTATAGAGAGAAAACTAATGGAATGTAAAACACATATATAATTGGGGAGGAGGTACAAGACTGTAGAGACCTCCCCAATCCTTCAGAACAGCTGGACTGAATTCTAACACGTTATTTTTCTAACATATAGATCACTTCAGTTTTGCCAAGCAATTTCTTACATTACCTCGTACAGGTCCATCTCCAACCATTACATACTTTCTCCCCTCTTGGAATACTATCTGGAGGCTCCTTCCACAACTTCATTCCTCTGAGAAGAAAGTTTCTAGCTTCCCCTCCCTCTTTCTTAGTTTCTTTTCCTCATTTCCCTAGCCACCCTATCCATCTTTAAAGACTCAGAATCACAGAATCATTTGGGTAAGAATGGACCCACTCAGAGCACAGAGTCAGCTACAAGGTCAGAGCAGGTTACTCTGGGATTTGTCCAGTCAGATCTCGAAAATCCCCATGGATGGAGACTGCACCACCTCTTGGGCAACCTGCCCTACCACACGACTGTCTTCACAGTGAAGAACTTCCTCCTTAAACCCAGTCAGAACCTCTTTTGCTTCAACTGATATCCACTGCCTCTTAACTCTCCCACCATGCACCACTGGCAGAACAACAAAGAGACAACAGACAAACTGAAGTGCCTATTGTAATTTAGGATCACAAACATCCGTGGAAATATAACAATATTGCTTCTCTGTGTCCACTGAAAAGATCTTCCAAAAAAAATGTAACCATCACATCAGTTCTCTGGACACTGGCACGTTACAATCAACCCTATAATCCACCAACTAGTCTTCTTTTCTCTTGCAAATTCACCAGTCCCTCTGTCCCCACTACATAAAATACCAAGTATCTGCTTAACTTTACACACTGTGCTAATAAGTTTCATCATTATTCAGTCTAGAGCATCATTTAATTCTTCCTGTAAGACCACTGAGGCCACAGCAAGAGTAACAAGGTCTCCTAAATTTGCCACACTTGCTAATTTTGTACGTGAGTACTCTGTTCTTATAGCAAAATGACTGATGAGGCTGTTAAACATGATCTTTCTAAACTCTAGTCTCTGAGGCATCTTTCCATTCTGAAAATCCCCCTCTCAATACAACCCATTAAATTTTCATACTTACCTCAGATTCTTATCTATCTCAATATTCTCGTTTAAATTTCTATCATTTTGACCTTTAATAATTTCTAACAGGACAGTGTATCGAAAGGCTGTGCTGCAGCATGCCCATCGTATTATTGTGCTCCAAGACATCAATTGCTTCATCAAGAAGCTCAGATGCAAACCGCAGACAAAAGTCATGTTACAGTTTAGCCTTCTTTACACTTTCCTCTGTCTTAATTACCTTCTCCTTCAAACTCCTTTTAAAAAGGGCACAGTGTTGGGATCAGACTAATTGGTCTATGATCACCCCGTGTCTTTTCAGACACACATTCTACAACAGTTATTCTTCAAGAAAAGTGTACTAGCCCTTGAATTCACAACTCATTCGAAATCTTTATTAAGACACCTGCATATTAAGCCAATTCCTTCACCAGCCTGGAAGGGAGTCCTGGATCTCCCTCATTTTATCAGATGAGCACTATGACTTCTGTTTCACCTCAGCTGTTGCAATCTCTTTACCCTATACAACTACAACTTGTACAGTCATTGTATCAGCAACTTTAGCATAAGTGAGACTGTTATTGGAGGACTAAAGCCCTGCAATTTCTAACATAAATCTCAACTATGCTTGATTTTAAATCCCTTACTAGTACTATTCACTTTTGGGGCAAGAGAGGCATTGTATATCTGTTGTGTGCAGGTGCTCCATTAAGGTTAAATAACCTTTATTTAAGACTGTTTCATTACTCACTAGCAATAAAATTACAGTTCATTTTCCAGGTCATCTTAAATGCTAGTAAAACCTTTACTTGATCATAGTTCTGTGTGTTTTTATATTATATATATTTTAACCTAGGCTATAATTTTGTCCTAAAGAGTAATTTTCTCCTATTCTACAATTATTTGCAATTTGCACTGCTTAAAAGCCTCCGCTGTGAAGGAGGACCCTTTTGCTTTAGCCAACAGACAACCACAAAACAATAATGATGTATTACAAAAGGCACCCTAAATATAAGCCTTAATTACTATTAATTGAGACCTGTTTATAAATACAGCAACAGGTCCCAGAGTGCTCACATACCTCCTGCAGCAGTATACTACTAGGAAATACCCCTTCACCTACGAGTTCAGAATCTTTCCATTACAGAGCTTCTCTTTTCCTCTTCAAAATATCAACCGATCACCTTGTAAGCTTGCATTTCCTTAACTTTCTGTATTGTTTTCGAATGCATTACCATGTAAGCAAATTCAGTCTTTTTATTTAAAGCACATTTAAAACTATTTTTTTAAGTTAAAATTTTAAAACATTGATACTTTTTTCTCAATGGTTTGTATTTCCCAGTCACTTCAATCAACAAGATCTAATGAAAACTAGTTACCTTTCTAATGAGCAAGTAGCACCCACTCTTCACCCACATGTTGCAGGGCATTCAGTTGAAGATATTACCTCATCTTTTGCTAAATGAATGTAATGATAAATTATACTTTGGGGTTCTAATATCAAAGACTATTTTTTGATGTCTGTATATACATTAATCATTCTGTGGCAGCACACATACATTATGTATTGATTTTAGGACACTGCAGGAAAATACTACTGACCTAGCAGGAACGTAGGTTAATAAACTTAATTTAGGAAGGATGATTTTTCCACTTGGGAAGTTCTCTAAACACTGGTAGGAGAACACATAAGCAACACTGCAATTCTCACACGCATACACAACAGGAATTAGATGCACCACAAATGTCAAATTTACTGCTAGGACAATGCAAATGGGGGAGGTGTGGGCATGCGTGTGTGTGGGTCAATTCTGTCCCTATTCTCTCCTTCCCTTTTGTCTCTCCACTCCCCTCATCAAAAGACCAGAGCAATGGTAAGAATGCGAATGAACAGTCTACTTAATGCAAATTTGTCCATTCAGCCAGCATTCCCAGTCTAAGCATTACTGAGATTTGTGGTCCATTGTCTCGATTTCTGAAAAAGATGTGCCTAGAAGAGCAATAATTCCCATGCTCCTGGAAAACACAGATGGTAAAAATTCTGGCTGTAGTCTCCTGCCTTCAATGGAGCCAGTATTTCATCTCCTGTACTCTCCAGAAGAAGAGGAATTCATTGCACTGAGCCAGATGCTAATCTAGCTCAGCAGTCCCTCTGCGACCATGGCCAGTGCCAGTCATTTTCAAGGAGGCTGAAAAAACACACTTCCATAATCAACAATTACTAAATAACTCGCTCATATGACAATATTCTAACTAACTTCAGAGTAAATGCTTGCCTTCTGCTCTAAATACAGACTGTCAGCAGCAACTGTAAATGCTCAATTTTATTTAACATGGATGCTATTTACACATTTAATCCTCTTTAGAATCCTACTGACCTTTTGGCATCAATCTTGCCAAATCAAGACTGAAAGAAAAAAAAAAATAAGAGAATAACTTCCTCGTCTCTAGGGCAACAGAAGGCTGCACAGGAATTCACTTTTCCCCTGCCTATGGCAGGGTTGTGTACCTTTACTACATGATCACAAGCCTGTCAGATAAAGTCTTTGTGAGCATTTTTGTCATGCACCTGAGTCTCCTCTATTTCTACTCCACAGACTGGTATTTAACATAATACTTCATATAAGCATTAAACAGCTCTAAACACACACACACATATTTACTATATGTTTATGCAATTATCTCTTTCCCAAAGCAGGTTTCAGGGGTTTTCGTGGCATCTTGGTGTGCTCAGCAAATGTTTTCCTTATTTTTTCGCCTGATTATTTCTATGGCAGTACAGAAAAAGTAAAACACAGGAGTAGCTGACGCTTTTTCCAAAACTGTTACCTCCTGTATTGCTCAATGTTACACAAGTTTCTCATAACTTACCCAAGTCCACACTAACTTTAGTAGTATCATCTACAAACATTGCCATCCTACAGCTTTCACCTTACAATCCCTCTGGCATTAAACTGTTCTGATCAAACACAGTCAAAAGAGACTGAATGATTACACAAACTGCTGATAGTTTCAAGACACTTTAATTTTTTTTTCCCCATTCTTGTTTGCCTAATCAAATTTGAACTTATAACAAATCCATAACTCTATTACTACTTTATTAAAATAGCCTCTTGGGAAGTGTGAAGATTTTAGCAATGCAAGTAGGTAAAGGAGTATAGAAACATGATACCCTATTGTTAAAATAGCTACAACATCTGTTATCCTTCAGTGAAGCAGCAGATCTCAAAGATGCTGCATATTTTGTTAGCACATCAGCTTCTCACCCGAACCCTGTTAAAAAATTAATAAGTCCAGCCATCTGTGGACACTTCATTAAATTATCACAGCTCCTTTTCTTCTCCTTCGCTTGAACATTATTCAGCATCATTTGTCTGAGTGGCAGAGGTGTGAAACATGTTTTAAAATACAATTTTGTTAATAAGACATATTTCATGAATCTCACTAGTGAATAGATTACACTTCGTAATTACAAAACATTCATGGAGAACAGAAGCCCAGCATTACCTGAATTAAGATAAAGGCCAGATGCTTCTAGTCCTTTCTACAAAGAAGAAACACCAACTATCACAATTTTTTCCCCTCTTGCTTAGGCAAACTAGACAGGAGAGGATGCAACCTGGCCTAAAATCTGGGCAGGAGACAACTAGTCAAGGGAAGATACGTTTTCTTAGAAGGATTATTACATGAAGAGTGAAAAATTTACCAGATGTCCTTGTTGGCTAAAGCAGGAAGTATGTGGAGTACACAACATGAATGAGAAATTTCAGTACGTAATCACAATCCTGACTTTGTTAAACACAGCCTTGGTAGCATAATTAACATGGCATATACTGTTTTTAAAAGGTATCCCTTAATCAGAATTAAGAAAGAGGAAAAGGGAGAGGATGTCATTGTACATATCAGTAGCATTACTGACATATCTACCTATATGCATATAATTAATACACACAGAGTCAAAACAAGCTTCTAACAGAGAAAGAGAAAAACTGATCATGTTCTGGAGCATAGAGTTAGATTACATGAATTTGAGGTTGCCATCATCCCCTCTCAGACTTGGATCTGAGCTTTGCCACAGAACCACAAACTAAAAACAAAACTAAGAAACCACACATATAAGAACTTAAGGAGGTGTTTGGACTAGTAAATCACATCAGAATATTCTAAAGTTTCACCTAAAAAGGCAAAAAAGTTTCTCTCAGTATTTATTCTAAACAAAAAGTGTTTATATAGTTGTCCTTTACGTACCAGTGGTAAACTTTGCAAAGCCTAATATCCTGAAAGCCCAAACTGAAATACGATGGCATAAGAACACAGCCATGTAGATGTCAGAAAAAACTCACAAATTGATGTGATCAAATCTGATACAGTAATACAGATCAATGCTGATTTTGAACCAGGACACAGAAAGCTCAGAGTACCTGTTGGACTCAGTCCGTCAACTGAAAAAAATATAGAGATCCTGACTTCTGAAGACACTTTGCTTAGCTTGGAACAACTCTTTACACCCAAACCAGGACACAGTAATCCCACGTGAGCCTCTCTCGCAAAAGCCTGACGAAAAGAAATTAGACAAAAGTCAGCGAGATAATCCTGGGGAAATCACTAGACTCCTGACTGACAGCACAGTATTGAGTACAGGAAGTCAAACATCTAGAAATAACTTTATGATGCCACTTTGCCAAACACTACCTTTGACAGAAGTCCTGGGAATAAGGAAGTTCTAAATCAGACCAAGAAATAAAGAGCAGACATGATGTACATTCTGATATTGTATCAATTGGGGTACGGGTTCCTAACCGAAAAAAATGAAACAGCCGAGTGTATGCTTGCTATACTCCATGACATTCCAGGTTTGTAGTGATGATCCAGGCTCACAGCCTGACCAGCTGTGGCTCCAGGAGAAGCGGTAGAGGAATTTCATGAATGAATTAGATTGGCTCCAAGAAGGGATGAATGGCTGGTGCCTGGTAACTTCAAAATGAAAGATAGTTGCCCTGCAACCACAGAATGTGTCCTGGCAGAGTTTCCAACAAAGATAACTGAGTATGTGTAGCTGCTCAAGAGGAGTGAAGCAGTTAAGGAAACCTCTAGCATCATAAAGTTCAGCTGTATCTAAAAAAAAAAAAAATTACAGAAAAAAGAAATGCTAAGCCAAAAATTAATCCAGCCTTCCTTGACGGACGCAGCTCAGAAACCCTTTGGAGGAAAAAACAAAAGGAGAACTGATCTTTGATAAGGTATGGAAAATGTTGAAAAACAAGGACAACAAGACTAGAGAATAGACCAAGGCTAAACAAACAAATCCCAATTCTAGTCAGGTGATATCAACAAGATCAATAAATTATTCCAGGAAAAAAATGGTAACAAGAAAGGCGATTCAAGGAACATCTTCAAAAATACACATGACAAGAAAGGTAACAAGGGGTCAGGTGGGGAATGTCAGTCTGTGGGGGACGTCAGTCCATGGCACAGCAGAAGGTCAGGCTCAGAAAGTGCTGCAAGAAATGGCACAGGAATACAAAAAAAAAAAATAATTCTGCTAATGGAGCAGGTGAAATAATAGCACCATTAAAATCAGAGACAAGACTTTCAATTAAAGGGCCAAAGAACAGAAAAGCTCCAGCAGCAGTTCAAGACAGCAGGAAGAGCTGCAGTAGCCACAATGAATCTGATCTATACAGACACTGAGAAACATGGTAAGTAGACATTTCTAATACCACAGAAAAATGAACTGAGGGCCTGCAAACTATGGAATAATTTATTTGGTACTGTTGAAGATCATTCTAACAGTGAGGACAATGAAGAAAGCACTGTGGGATTTTAAGAGAAAACCTTAAGATAAGGTATGCAGATTGCCTCAACATTTAAGAAACCTCAGGTCTTGATCAACACTCTGAAAAAAAAAAAGTACAGGCTCACAATTACTCTTTCTAAAACAAAATCAATAGCCATAACAAAAGAAGAATAAGATCCAAGTGTTCTGGTGAAAGAAAAGAGCTTGACAGGTTAAATAATTTTAGATCCAGGCGAGGCTATCAATTACGAAAGCTCATGTGAACAAGCTATTCAAAGAAGATTAATGCACAGAGAGGACTGTCATGATAAATTTACCAAGAAACTGGAAGAAAGGAAAGATCAGAAAAACTTTTGCAGGCAACTCTATTGACAGTGACAAAGACAGCTGGTACCTGACAACAGACATTTAGAGACAGGAAATAACCTAAACAGTTTCACAGAGAAATACTCAGAATCTGTGAATAGCAGAGAAACACACACACACACCCCAAAATAGAGTACTTGAAGACAGAAGAGACAAATACAAAGGAGAAAGAACTTCTACAGATACAAACATCTAGCTAAAAAAGATGATGCCTAGAGCCAACAAGGATGCATGGCAGAAAGAAGGAGAAACACTAAAAGGAGCGTAACTAGCAAATTATTTGACAAAACTGTTGAAAGGCGTCTGGAGAATAACAGCTAAACTGGGATTATCACACCACTGACCCTTGAATCACGGACAGTTGCTAGCAATTAAGCTCATCATATCAGAGTGTGTTTTAAAAGTCCCTCCATATTGAAGCCCGTCTTTGCTTTATTTTTAATGTGTTCAATTTAAAAACAAGTCACAAAAAGCAAACGGACAGTGCATCTAATCCAGGAATGTGACTTCAGAAGCTATTAGAGAAGGAAAAGCAACACCTTTATGGAAACCTATACATTATCTAGAGACATTTCCCCATGCTCCCCCCCAAACAGGGGTTTATATATGCAAATAAATAGGAGTCGCAGGGGGTTAAAAATAATTTTTAACATTTATTTCTAGTCTACTTATGTGAATGATGAGACATATACTATGCTTTTAAGAATGTTACCAAGAACTAACCTCACTGAAATCAACCACAGCAAGTTTCGTAACCTTTTTCCTTATTAAAAATATTTTTTCTCCGTTTTGTTTCCTTTTCAGTGTCCTTAAACTTCCTCCTGAATTTCTATTATGAAAAAAATAAATCATTAATCATACACACACTTCTGCCATGATACTTCTTACCCTTATTGCTTTTGTGTCATCTTTCATTTGGGTAGGTGTGATGGTACAAGTTCTAACCCTTTTCAAAATGCAATATTCAGTTGATCAAAAATCTGAACAATACCAGCACGAAGACCCTTCACTTTTACACTGTCTAACTAAAGCTGAAATGTCTTGTTGAATCCCACACTAGCAAATGCAGCGAGTTAAGAATACAGGCTGCATATGTAACTATCACTTGCCTGACAGTTTGGGATTTAGTGAGCAAACTATGTGAAAACTTGTCAAACAAAATTACAAAAGGGATTGCTGGTGCTGCCATGCAGAACGTAAATAAGGAAAAACACATATTTGAGTGAAAATAGTAACAAATGAGAAAGCTAATCTAAACAAAGTTCACCCAATTTTCTTGTTTAGGGGTGTTGATGCATAATCAATATGCTCTCACTTTCTACTTCTGTATCACAATCTAGAATCACCCATCAACAGATCATCTACTATAAACCCAAGTGATTTTAGAAATTTGGCACTGAAGCTCCGCTTTCACAGAATTCATGCTTCTCTAGAGATTATATTGCCTTCTACGTTTTCAAAAACCAAAGGTCAAGGTTTGAAAGTATACTGCAAAGAGCTTTAATTTTTTATGATTTACAGTAAGTTTGTATTTTTTTCAAGTACATTAACTTAAAGACAACTTTGTCCATTAACCAGACGCATAAAGAATACTTTCCTTGCTAATTATAAGACTTAATAATTTAAGTTGCAAGCTGGTAAACTGATAAAACCTAATCTTTTTGGTTTATAATGGCATGTAATGTTGCACCTAAGATAATGCCTTATTAAGAAAAAACTCAACTTAATGAATGACCACAGGATTTAAACAGTTCTGTGCTGTGTGTTTAAGAATCAAGAAGATTAGCTACCACAACCATCTTAAGATATCACAGCAAGAAGGGAGATTTCCACTACATGTAAATGGGATAGCTGCTAATGGACATCTGAGATTTCACCAATTTGGATTTTTTTTTTTCTGCATCTACCCACCTGAGAAAAAGATCCATAATCATCCCTCCCACCTTTTCTGACTGGGTTCAGTGGAGTATTTCTCATTGCACTAAACATTAACTCCATTCTAGAAAATACAGACTATTTTGGTTTTTTCTGAACAGTAATATAAAGCAGAAAGTTCAGGCACAAGTGTTACAGAGCTACTGCTGCCCCCTCTCCTATAGCTACATGAGAGGATTCGTTACCCTCCAATGAGCACAAATAAGCTTTAACTAGCTCACTGACCCACGCAATTAGGGACAGGGATAGTATTAGTCAAAATAGACTGTTTGGTTTTATTTGATATGAGGTGTAATAAACTTTAAACAAAAAAGCTTAAGAAGACCTGAATGTTAAATAGGAACAGTGGTTTTAATATCATTCAACTGGCAAATTAGAATCTCTTCACCTAGGCTATGACTTGATCATTAGATATCAATGAAGAGTTTAAAAACAAGCAGGTCTAAAAGTCTCCTGCTGTGGGCTTTCACCCAGGATTAGAATAATCAATTCAGCTGCAGACAAACTGCACAGCTATCTGCTTTGGATGTGGCAAGAAGCTGTCTGATACTAAATCACAACTTGGTAGACTGCTTTCATATGAGTTGTGGAGAGAACACAGCACTCTGAAAAACAGGATAATTTAACTGCATGGACAAGGACTTGAAATCAGGCTTGAGAAATTACAGAAAGCAATTCCTGGCATACGCACTACAAAAATAAGGGAGACGGACCAATTGCTGCCCAAGAGGGAACAGATCTTGGATCAGAAGCAACGCTTCTTCCCCTCCTAAATTTTGAGAAGTTACTATGTTGATATTCTACTGATCCCCCCAACACTTTCAGTTCATGTATGAAACAACACTGATTCAGTCTTGTTAGATTTCTACAGATTCATGTTAAAAGATTTATTTCAGTCATGACCAATTTCAAGTCCTCTCCTGCATCACCTCCTTAAAAAGCATTTAAGTTCAACCAAATTCTGGAAGAAAAATTGTACCCTAACTCTCTACAATCCTGTAAGAGGTGTACAGGTCATTCAAGATCAGAGTAACACATCAACATCATTTTGTTTTGGCATTTGGATTTTATTGGAAAGGAAGGAGGAAAGGATGGTATACCAGCAGCCTCTCAAAGGCAAGCCTTTTCAGGTTGCATACCCAAAAAGTGAAATGCTCAACATCACAAATTACCTCAGCCACTTCTGTTTCCATTTCCCAAATTTATGCAGTTACTGTTCAAAAGAAAAGTAAATGACGACAAAGTCTACGAATTCTTTTTTTCTAAACTTACAGTGAAAATATTTATAATAGTTCTGAATCTGGACCTTTGCTTTCAGTCCACATACTAATACAGGTCAGTCCAAGGGCTCTCACAGATTTTTTCCTACTTTAACTGGACAAATGTGGACTCTAAGAATTTAGAATGTCATATAAAAGGTAGAATGTTTGTTATCTTAAATGGCTAAACTCTCATGTTTTTAGTAACAGTTGACAAACTTCAGGTTTTTTTAAAACCACCCTTCCACTTACCTGTCATTGACAAGAAATGCATTTTTATCTAAGCCAATTTATGAAAAATGCAGATGTTCTTTTCATAGAAAATTTATTTTTGCAAGGAAAATTTATCACCCATGTCACTTAGTTTTACTGGCTAAGTGCTCTTAAGTACCTTCCACTGAAGTATCTACGCTCTTAGGGTTTTTCCAATTCCAAGGTACAGAAAGTTCTTTATTCCTGAATATCAGATCAAGATTTTTCTTCCTCTTGCTCTTAAAGGAAATACGTAATACTGAGTAAAAACATGCTGTTATTTCTAACCTAACTGCATCTCCAAGGAGCTGGTATATGCACATAGTTTGTTCTGCTCAGCCACCGAGCTAAGCTTCTCTCTTACCCTTTCGGGATGGCACAGACACACAGTCCAGTAAGAAAGAAAATGCTGTTCAGCTGTAATCTTCGACGTTAGGCAAACTTTGCAGGAGACATGCAATTCCAGGACGGTACAACTTGACTACTTTTATGCAGTTCTTAGTAGTTATGGTAAAAATCGGAGATAAAGTTTCAACCTGAAGTGATATTTGAGCAAAATTCTTAACTGTTCACCATTGTTTACTCGTAAAGAAGTGATTTTGATATTAAATAGCTAAATACTATAACATACCAGAAATTAAGCTCTCACAACCACAATGTACCTCTTTGATGGCGTGCCTTACAGAGATCTAGCTTTAATTGCAAGAACACATCCATCCAAGTCCTCCTCACTCCCACAAGCTGCGCTCAGGGAATGTCCTGGATAATCATTTCTTGGCCACAACTTCACCGACTGCATATCATCCAAAAAGTGTAATGGATGTGGAATTACTTATTTCTACATGGTCTTCTCTCAGCATACTCATTTACAGCATCTTTGTACATTATAGAAAGTAATACTCTAAATTTATTGAAGAGAAAAATCTTTATTAGCCCATTGAGAAAAGGCAAATCATGGAGATCTTCTTGAGACCATATAATGAGCCTGCAATAGAAGCAGGATTAGACACCAGCACCTCCTGGCTCATAACTCAATTAATTCCTCCAAGCCACATTACATTAAGTACAACAGTAGTTGCTCATTCAGACATGCTGTAATTTCAGTGGCAGTTATACAGACAGCTCTTCTAGTCATCAATTTGGAAGCCTAAAGCCAGATATATTCAAGATACAAATACACCCTGAAAAGGCAATCTAGTCCGCTAAAAATTGGACCAATTTCTCAAGTGAAGTTCATTCTCTACATCTGATGTAGAGACACCAAGTAAATCACATTGGTCAAGCACAACTCAAGGGCCTGAGTTCCTCGTTATTGAGAGGTTCTGTTTAATGCTATGCAGCAGGTTAGAGAATACACTTCACAGCTTTCCTCCTCTGGTCTTAAGTCTCCTGCTCACTAAGGAATCATCTTCACTTTCTGCAATCCCCTGACAAAGGGGTTATGTATCTTCCAAGCTGTACAAGACCCGAGGGAGCAATATCACGGAGCATTTCTTTCACCACACAACCCTATCGCATTTCCTGGGCCCTGAGTTTGATTCTGTACGTGGATGGAGACAGGTCAGCAGAAGGAATGAAAGTGATTATGTACTGCATACGTGTGGATACGACCATACCATATACAAAGGGACAGGTAATTGCATAGTCAACGCATTCTGACATTTAGCCTTCAGATACTTCACTTTAGACAAATATATTACTACAAAGGTTTTAAGTGAAGTTCTGAAAAAAAAAAACCCAACCAACCAGCAAAGACAAATTTTATTAATGAAACTGCAACAACCCCTCCACCATGCCACAGCAGCAGGATCCAAAGCCAGAGGCTTCAGCAGCCCAGAGGAGTCTGAGTTACGCGATTAACTGAATGAACTAGCAGAAGGAGGAGGATTTATTCACATCAAAAAAAGCAATGAGCTACACAGAACATCATGCCGAGGAGCACAAAGTGCTAGAGCATACTTGGAATTAAGCTCCAAATCTCTCTTCCAAGTACATACATGATGTGCCTCAACCCACACAAGTCACTCAAGCATTTCTGGTTGTAAAAACAGGAAGTGTATCAAGGTTTCAGTGTTTGTGTTTTCAACACAAAACAACAATTAAAGCTTCACCATGATGGTTTTCAGAATTACTATTCAGGAAGAAACAGTGCTCATTCTGGACAGTGCTGCACTTACAAAATTCTCAGATGGTTCTGAAAGAAATATTACATCTTTACTAAATACAAACCTGCCTTTTCTGATTATTGAGCCCTTTTAGATTTTGATAGTACATGGTAGGAATATTTCTTAGGAAAAGTGATTTGCCTGTACTTTTTCTAAAAGTAATTACAAAATGAAAGTTTGAAAATAAAATTTCTATTAACATTTAAATGAGAATAAGGAGATTATTTAATCAAGATGGGAGAAAAAAGGGATATCATAAGTTATCACCAATTGCTTTCTGAATTAATGAAACTCAGACATACCTAGCAACACAGCTAACCTCATCACAACCAAGCAAATTACATACAGAGCTCCAAGCCAAGTATTATCACATGCAGAGACAAGTTGAAGAGGAAGAAAAACAGATGGATTCACTTGGGGAAAAAAGACAACAGGTGAAATAAATAATTTAGTGAACAGTCTTTAAATGGATGTATAGAACTGATAAATCCGTATGAAGAAATTCAGTGCCACTGTCACTCCTCAAACCTTTTAGATATTTGTATGTCTGTTCTCTCAATAAAAGCTTTATGAAAGCTTTAACTAAGTAATAGTAAATAGTGACTGGAAAAAGAGATCATCTCAGGAATATTTTAAAGCTAGTATCACTAGACTTTTTACTAATACTTACAAATTTATTTTTCCAAGATGAATTAGACACAGTTCCCCAAAATTTTCTAAATTTTTTTTTAATCCATGTTTTGTAAGAGCTATTCCAACCCTTCACCCTTCTTAAGATCTAACTGGCACTTAAGTATCAAAGACAGATTTGCATTTCAAAAGCCAATTATAAAAAACATACTGTACTAAGGCACTGATTAAGGAGTGTTGTGGCTTTACATAAATTAGGCAGTTCCTCTGACTTTCCCTAGTTCAAATCTATCGTGATAATGGCAAAAACGTATACATTATACAGACTATATGACCACCATACCATCTCCCTCCACTACCCTGATGTTTGTATGGTCATATTCTGGTTTCAAAGCAAGCAAACAAAACCACTGTTAAAAATGAGTTATTTCACAAATCCAGTTTAGAGCATGATAACATGCTTAAATTTGCACAGCAAGAGGACGTAAAGAAGAAGGAAACACTGGCAATGACAATCTCAACCTTCATTTGCTAGAACGAACCAAAATGTGGAAGCACACACTTAACAGGTAAAAGAAATACATGTATCCTGAAACTAGTGATCATTAAAGAAAGCTAACAAATTTCCTGCTGTTTGCAATTTCTAGAAATCAAAGATTACTACTAGAAGTCTGGTAGAACAATAACCAACGTACTATCAAGGTGCAGTAGCATACAATTTCAAGTTACAGACCAATCATGCTACTTTAAACTATTCTTCATAATGTAATACTTTATTATAACTTCTGACTTGTTTTTTTAAATCACATGAGAAACTAGATTACAGATGGAAAAGATCAATTTCTATAGGAGTCTCAGTTGCCACAGAAACTTTGATTCTCACCCCTCAGAAAACCTGAAGAGTAAAGGCTTCTCATGTATTATCACATATGGAAAAGGTTCTTTATAAGCCCATTGTCAAATGCACTACAAACTTGCCAATCCACAGCTATCATCAATTTTCCCCTGCCATGACACGTTTATAGCACGGTGTCAAAAACATAAATTGAAGCAAGAAGCCAAGAAAGTAGGTCTCTAACATAGCATTCAGTCACTGTCTGAACAGTCCGCACTCAGGTATTGAGAGTGTGTGTTTTGGTTTGATTTTTTCATACAACGGTTGACTAAGCCCCTCTGTCACCTTGCAGCACCTTGCATTATCAATATCTGTCACCCTATGGCAATAAAAGAGCTTCAGTCTCTCACATTCAAAAATTTTAGATCCATCAAACTGTAATATGTGAGAAGTCCTTTAAATAATTTGAGAGGTTTATCAAAATTTAGCAGCCTGTTAGATCTTTATGCAAGACTCACGACAGGTAGATTGTTCAGCATTACCTATCAGCTGGTAGGGAAAACGGTGCAGTTAGACTAAAAAACTCAAAACCTGTATTCATTCATATATATGATGGAACACAGCATCTATGTACTGGATTTTCTTTGCCCTGGCCTACATTACTCACCAGAATTTGTCACTTTCAGGCAATGAAGTTATTTAATTAATAAGAAGCAGTTAAAACATGCAAGCTATGCTTCATAATATTCTCTTTAAAGAGATCAGGTGCATTGCAGTACAACATTCACACACCCCATACGAATTCAACATACGACTGCTCAATTAAGAAGGGAATTAGCTTCCTCTCACTGTTATCTTGAGGCTGAGGAGAGACCTTACTATGCCAACTATCCCCACACTTATCGCAGCCTGAAAGCTTCCAATTAAAAGAAAGATGGGAGAGGAAGAAGTATTAAAAACCACTGATAAAACTGAGGGATTCAAATAAGGTCAAGAAAAGCAATATAGTTAAACCAGAATTTAAATATTCCATCTCTTCTTCCAAAGCCTTCAGCAACCAAAGCTACCCTTCCCCCCAACTAGAGGACTAAACTCTGTGTAGTCTTGCACAGCTCTTGGCAGTTAACTGAGTTAGGTTTTCACACACCTACATTTGACAAATCTTTTTGAGCAGCAGAACAACTTATGCACACTGAAGCCAGAGGATGCTCTTCTGCAGGTTTCTAACTTAACAGGGTGGCATAAGGCAATGCAGAACACATGTCATGAGCATCTCCTCTAGTTCTGAACAAAAAAAATTACGATTTTTATTACATGGAATTGATTAATAATCTCTTAATACAGCTGTTAGGTCAACATGAGACAAAGGGGCAACTATTTATGTGGTAAATGTTCATATTGGCTTGGGTTAGACTATATTTGTTGAGCAAAGATTTTTTGAAAACAAAACTCACCAGAACTGCATTTTAGGGGGTTTTATTTTAAATAGTAAAAAGGCTCTAAGATTCCATTGTTTTAAAAACTATCAATTAAAATAGTATCTTCTATACTGATACAGGAATATTGAACTGGAAATTTTGAAGACATTTTGGATTACCTTCATTTTTAACCCCATTAACCTTACCTAACGATCATATAGACCAGAAAGATAACGGAAGCAAGATGCTGAATGATCTCATGTGGAAAGCAGCAGAATTAATCGTGACAGCAGCACTGTACTAAGGTGGTAATTGCCTGAGATAAGTGTGTGAGAACTGCTTTTATTGTCCTCATTGCCAAGAAACTTAGAAATGTATTTCTCAGAGACTCAGAAAGTCACTCCTTTACGGTATAAAACCCCGATTTTTTTATTTCTGATGTTTCACAACAATGCTACAAGCTAACTTAATTGAAACAACATCAGAATATAAATGACAGTAAGCAGCAGCTCTGGGAAATGCTGTAGCACTAGTCAGGAAGAATTCATTACCTCAAGACATTTATTAAGCAAAGAAAAAAAAAAATGTTTGAAAGAGGCTGGCAAACATCATTAGAGAAACAGAAGAAAATTGCTTTATAGGCTTTTTTCCTGGTTACATTGCCTTAGTTTACCTTGGGTTTTTTTTCCCCCGTTAGTTTTCTCACTCTAAGTAATTATAAGTCTCTTCCAGCTATACTTTTACAAGACACACACAATCTGACACTCCCAAGCCCTAAGATACAAGCAAATGACATTCTGAAAACAGATCACTTTCCCCAGCCTTATTCTTTATTTTTACATGCCAACTTCACTTACTGCTTTCTACCCCTACATAAAAGCTATTGCTAAGTCATATCTAAAGGTTACTCAAAATACCAACGGTGAGGTTATGACTTGGGTTTCTTAATGTCTGTCAGGGAAGTTTTAAGCACTCCGTTGGTTGTTACTTCTCAAACTTCCTTGTTCACACCTGATACTCAAGAAACAGAAAAATACAAAACCCCAGCACTTCTGCTTTCTCTACCGCTCTTCTAGTTCTTTAGGGATTGTACACTTCACTAGCTTTTAGGAGCTTCCCAAATGTTTCATGACAGAGGGCAGATAAATCTCAGCATATAAGCAGGCAGCAAAAGTTCTTTTCAAGGGTATTTACACATAAAGAAAGTAGAATCCTGCTTTTTTTTTTTCCCCTTCTAAGCTGTGGTAAATCTTTACTCTGATTACATGCACCTGATCTTTTTTTTTTTAATCCATTCATTTCAGTTTTCCTGATCTTCAGCATTTCCTGAGAAATACCCACACATTAAGCCACTTAGATGAATAGAATATATGACAAGTTTCAGCTAGTAAAATGAGAGATACTGTTCCAGTTTCACTGATAAAACAATCTTTTCCTTTCTTGGAATGCACCTTCTTTTTGCAAGGGCAGAGTATACATCTACATTATCATGCTGTTAGTTATACTTCACTACAAAAGAGACTTACCTGCTACCGTGAGCTTTGCTGTTCTGCTGACAATGGTCCCCAGGCTTTCCACAGTTGCCACACATTGATAATATCCTTCATCAGGTTTATTATGCTTGGAATGCACCACACTGTTTATTAATAAAGATCCATCTGGTAGCAACTGGCGACGATCATCTGACACCAAGTTTAGAAAAGTTCCATCTTTTTTCCATTCAATTTTTGGAGAAGTTTCACAATAAGCTGAACAGTTCATTATAACAGAAGCTCCACGAACTGACAGAATGTCCATTGGCTCCACCAGAAAGTAAAAAGGAGTGAAGGTTCTCACAAGGGATCCTATAAAACACAAATCACATGACAATTTTTGGGTTAGCCTTTACATTTTTTAAAACATAAAATGCATCCTCATGTCAAAATATTGTAATGTGCACAAGAGCTACCACTACTCACAGTATTGTCTCTCTGAACGTATTAGAACTAGCTTGGTCTATATGACAGCATAATCTGCTTTGACTATTTACATCAATGCACTCTAAAATTCAAAGAAGTTTTCATTCCTAAAACATATTTGTCTGCTCATATGGGAATCAATATGGTTAATAGTCCCGAGTAATCCATTGCAGACAAAAGTCTGCCTCATCAAAACTTATGGGAATGAATATATGTGCTTGAGTACCACCCTTGTAACAAATGATACGTACTCTCTTAAGGCTCTTTTCTTGGCCTTTTGTGGTGCAGATGCCATACCACAGCAGTGCAGTGATTTGTTTTGTATAACAGAGATTAAAGAATAATTCAGCCCTCAAGAAAAAAAGGATCTCCAATTCTGAGCTTAACTCATCTTGGAAATACCATAAAACATTTTTCTACTTACATTCTGGTTCAGGATAAACATGATTACTTTTCCATTTTAAGTATTCCCAAAAGAGTTCTATAATTAACATTTACTTTGCATTAAGAAGTGAATTTTAATTGCTGTATTTCTGGTGTATTTGGTCAAGCAGAAAGATGCATGTCAGTATCACTTTGACTTGTCTTAATAATCATCCATAGAAAACAGAAAGAAGAAAAATTCTTCTAGGGGAGAACACTTTTCCAAATCAGCAAAATGTTGGGTTGAGAGAAAACGGGGTCATTGTTTCTAAAGCCAACCTTACATTAAGGCTCCCCACCTACACTCTGACAAGCTCCACCTCGGCACTAGGAACCAAATACATGTACAAAACAACATGACAATATAAATTGAAATCCTACTAGCTGTCTACCAGCAAACAAAAAATGGAAGTGCACAAACTAGAAGGTTAATAAGGCTTTTGAAGCACATCACTTCAACCCTGAGCTGCAAGGATTCCTCCTTTCTTATATAAAGAAAGCAAGCTGCAAAAAACAAACACTTAAAAATACCAGCTGAAAACACACAGTCAAACTTACAAGGTCTTTTCACAAGGCCTAGAAAATAACTATTTTCCAAAGACACTACAGCTAAATGACAGGAAAATGACTGAAAAAAACCAGTCTTTAAAAGCCTCTAACACGTCCTTAATGATGGGGGAGAGGGGGGAAGGGTCTTGAACTTGGGAGGAGTGGACGTTGCCCCCCAGTTACATATAGTCTTTAAGATGAATGTTCAGACAACATAGAACAGTGAAGCCAGACCTGTTCTCCATCGTACTGCATGGGTAGATGCTCCACTGTTTTTATCTGACACTGGTAGCAAACCTACCCATGAACCAGTTCACCTGGCAGTAAGCAACACATGATACAGTAAGAATGTGGTCTTCCTTTCAGGCACTTTTAAGAATTTCAAGGTAATCCACAACACTTGTGAAAGTAATTGTTAGAAAAGGGTTAAAATGCATTCACAAATACAAAATTAAACTTCTACTGCACACACTAAACCGTTCAGAAAGGGTCATAAAAATACTCATCTCAAAACTATTTAATCTTTCACAGCAAGGTCAATAATGAAATGCTGAAGTATGTTAAGACCACCTTGAAGAATATGCATTTAATAACCAGATTTGTTCCATTAAGCCAGAGTAATTATGAAGCGTGTGTTTTTAGAAAAAGTATGAACATGAAGCAGACCTTTACTTGTAAAGAAAGTCTATCCTGTAAGCAGTCTAGCTTCTTCAATTGCTTGGTTAGTAGTTGGTTTTTCATTTCTGGTTTTTTGGGTTTGTTTTGTTTTGTTTTTTTTAATCAGATTTACCTTCTAAAATAGAGTTAATTAACAAATTGATATGATTCCCTCTATCACTGAATTGCACAGAAAGTCTGTCTCCAAAGAGACTCCAGCTTTCCCCTGGAGAGGGTCTCCAGCCTTCCTGCAGAAAGCCTATTGTTTTTGCTACTCAGAATTCACAGAAACTTGAAGATAAGGCAGAAAGAGTGGTGTGAAAGAAACAATAGATAAAATATGCTTTTGTAGGTTATATCATTCCAATATTCTTCTACCTTCAAGAATTCAAAGAGAAAATAAGGAAAAAAAAGTGTAGAAAGACTAAAGTCTTTCCCTAGTGATCCTGACAGTTTCAGACTGAAGACTCATTACACTGGTATCCAAATCCTTGAGATTATGTATTTCCTGGGGATAAAACAGACAAAAAAACCCAAACAAAATGACAAAAGTTCTATGTGCTGTTTATGTTACTTTGGTTTGTATAATCACACCTATGCGCAGATGTACTTGAGTCTCTGTGTGTGGAGTACCAAGTTTCAGCTCTAACACACCAAATGGCAGAAAAGAAACAAGAGTCATGAGCAGCATGTTTATTAGTATAATCTCTTCCATCACTCCTGAAACCTAAAGGTCTTCTCTAAAAATCAAAGATTCAGCTTTATTATCCCTGTGTTTTCCAAAAGAAAGCATTCTAGCCCAAGCTCTCAACCTTTTCACCCTCATTTACAAGCTCTGTAAGTCTTTCCAATATAGATCCAGACCCCTACCAGAACAAAATACAAACACTCTTGAGTTGTGTTTTTCTCTGCACTTCTTCTCTGTCTTTTCAAATAAAACCTAGGAAACCCTTGAAAAGGGGAGGCCAGCTTCTTGTCTTCCTTATCTGGTTTTGGTGCAGATTGGAGCAGATCAAATCCACTGACAGGCTAAGATTGTTCTTATCCTGGAAGCAGCAAGGTGCCCAAGGAAATAACATTGCAGAGTATAGAGCAGAGGATGCCAAGAGAGAGTACACCAAGAAGAAACAGCAGCACAGAAGGGATTAGAGACTTTCAGGAAGAATGGGAAGCAGATTCTCAGCCACGTTGCAGAGGTAACATAAAAAAAGGTCTTGCCAAGAGCCCTGTGAAGACACAGGACAGCCTGCTTCGACTCGGATACTACCACGCTCCTGAACAGAAAGCAGTGGATAAAAGAAGATGAAAGGGTTGGTAAACAACTATGTCCCATCTTGAAGGAAGTTAAACTAGAATTGAAACCCCTCTAGCCTACAGTCTCAGAGAAGTTTTGCAATTTAGAGTTAGGGTCACTCCAGAAAAGTGCTGGTGGGCTGCACCCACACTCCAGCCAGCTGAGTTCAGACATCATTTAAGCCTTGATTTAGCACAAAAAGGCTTTGTACACACAACACCTTAATAAACTTCTATTTCTGTCAACAAGCCATTTCTCCCACTCCATCAACCTATTGATTATTCAGTTAAATGACACCGCATTACTGAGGACAGAACTGGTGTATTTTGTGAAGGGAGTCCTTCCTCTTTCCACATACTTCTCTTTGTGGGGGTGTGTACATGGGTACATACACATCAGTGGCTTGATTTGTGTTAATATTGGCGCAAGAAGCTGATATAAAGACAAGTCTGTCTTCCTGCTCAGAAACAGAAGTTGAATCTTGCTCATTCCCAACAGATATTCCACCCTCCTCCACAACTCTGCTCTTGATGACCAGTGATAGGGACCCGGCAATTCTTACAGGCCTTCGGTTCCGGTGCTTCACACTCTCTAGGACTATCAAACAGTACTGCTGTGATTTAAGCACATTTCTTTTGCCACTATGGGCATGGAGAACAGGCTGTTCATCTTGCCCAACAGTCTTCTACATATTTGAGGACTTATATCTTTCTCTAGCCTTTTCTTTAAACTTAGCATTTCTAGTTTAGTACTAGGTAGATAGTAGGGCTCTGATAATCAACGCTCTGAATCCCCTCCAGCTGGCCCATATTCTTCCTGAAGCGCTGTGCCCAAGACCAAATGGAGTGCTCCAGCAGAGACAAGAGCAGTGTTAAGTGCAGGTACAGTGTCATTTCACATGTTTTGGAAGATCTACAACTCCTTTCTTCACCTCTCCCAACATACAGGCATTAGCTTTTAGCACAGAAGTAGAACACTACAGACTACATTGATCTGTAATCCCTTCTCTACCGTAATCCCTAGATCCTTTTCTCGGAAACTGCTGTAAGGCTTGTTCTTTTCCATTTAATGTTTGACTAGCTGATTACTTCTGCCTAACTGTATTAACTTTCACTTGGCTCCTCCAAATTTTTCCTCCTTCCAAAAAAGTTTACCAATTCCAAACTCTAACCTCATCCTCCCTCTTCCAGCTTTAAATCGTGTGAAAACTTAACAGATAGAGCTTACTCTGTCATTCAGGCTATGAAAGACATCTAATAGAAGTTTACTCAGAACACACAAGTGCAAAATCCCACACAGAGCAGCTTTCAATAGCATTGTCTTGTCTTCTCTCAACATTTACCCATCCCTTTCTGTAGCCATCCTATGTCAGTTAAGACCACAGTTTCCTTGTTTCCTTGTAAGAATGTAACAGGATGGTAGTGGTTGAAGAAACAATAAGGAAAATTTGGGGGTTTTTTTCTATGAAACTTTTAAAACTACTAAGGCAATTAGAATGGTCTGAAAAATATTTCCTTGACAATTCCGTATCAATTAACACTCCCACCCACATTACCTTCTAGAAGAAATTAGGAAAAAAAAAAAAGCTTGTTCCCTCACTCCTCAACTTTTCCAGGAACTGAAGCCAAGTTGACTACTTTTATACATCCCTAGCTCCTCCTCTCCTTCCATTTAAAACATTTTGGGTTTTTGTAGTCCTCCTCGTAGCTCATCTCTCCTCAAATTCTCAAAATTAACCAACAGTTCTGAAACTGTTTCAGCCAAGATAAAACTCATCACACAGAACTGATGTGAAGCTATTTAACAACCAAGTACTTTTAGCCTGTCCTTCGCTTAAGCCTAGCTGATCTCTTTCCTCTCAGGATTAGGACAAAGGACCAGAAGCAGGCAACTCTTCTCACTGAGAAAGGACCAAAAAGAGCACATTTGAGATATGACAAATTGACTGCCCAAACCTCTCTCCTTACAGCACGCCTCCCCAAAGACCATGAAAATGCTTTTAAACCTGAAAGAAGGCAGTTTTAACACAACCCTTTCCAGCTATAGGAAATCTGAAAGCAGCTAGGTAAGACAGAAAGAGCTCATCAGTCGCTCCTTCCAAAGGCTACATTTTCAAAGGGTGGTATACCTCAGTGGAAAAAAGAAATCCAAGCCTTCCTTTAGCCTTCTTTTCACTGCTACCATGCCTACAAGAAGGATTACTTTCATTTTCTGTACCTTCTGCTAGTTGCATCACATTTTGGGCAGTGGTACATCCTTAATAAGGCTTCAGGTGAAGAAATGCCTAGAATAGTAAATGCAAAGCAGCTGCACAAGTGGGAAGAAGCTTCCCTCTGTTATCCAGTTAATTTCTGAAAGAAACAAGCATTCCAGTATCAAGCTTAAATCATTTAAATGTGTGCTTTAACAACTGCCTGACAAATTATGGCATTTAGGAAAATAACTACAGACAAAACCACTCTGATCTCACTTCTACTTAGTACACATAAATTACCTCAAATTGGCGCATAGCAATATGTGTCAGAAGATTTCCCTACTACCCGTGCTATAAATTCAACTTTAACCCACTGTTGCCACCAGAACTATTGGGTAGCGATCCTGACAACAACCATCAACTGCATTCAAAGCAGAGGCCTTTAATACCAGATTCATATAACTTTTGGAAGGAAACTGCATTCCATTTTACAAGGGCCAAATGCGATAACTGTCCACAAAGAAAATGTGAAGCACAAGTATAATTTCAGAACCACTTTTTCCAAACAGAATGATAAATTAAGGCAACCAAACCCATCTTTCATTAAAAGTACCTGACTTCAGATTAGTAGTACACAAGATTTCAGTCACTGGAAGGAGTCATACAGGGCTTTGATGAAGAAAGATTACTTACTTGAACGTGTTGAGGAAAGATGTGTCAATGGGGGGGAAGAGATGATACTCATCCTTTTAAGTTAGACTCCAACGCAATTTAAGAATACACATAAAACACCACTGAAAACTGACATTTAAAATAAAAGCATTTGACAAAATCCTAATCAGACAGGCAGGAACTATTATAAAGCCCTTTTTATGTATTGCAAGTCAATGATAAAAGATCCAAGCTCTCTTGCTGCAGGATTGAACTTTTAAAAGGCTTTTCACCAGAATTTAATTAACATTCCCAATGGCCCTTGTAATCCTAAAAACAGTATGTCATGCCCTTCCTAACCTAGATCATTAAAAAAAAAAAGCTGTCTTCAAGAATTAGCCAAATGTATTTTAATTGAAGATGTTACAACGGCTATTGCAAGCTGCCAGCAAGAGCTCCAGCGAACTTGTTTTTGTGGTTTTGTTAAAATATTCATTGCTAAGGAGCACATTATCTATATGGATAAACTGCTACATGCATTAATCTCTAAATAAAATGTAAGTATTAGAAGGCTGGTAATTTTTTTTTCCTTGACAACACTGGAAACATTCTGTACTATGAAATAAGCAAAATTTATATATATCACATCACAATATACCACAGCAGAACATGTTTAGACAAAGATATATTTTCTGCTTAATATTACATTTTTCCCTTATAGGGGATATAGACTGTAGACCACCTGACTAAATTAAACTGCACATGACAGCAAAACACATCAGCCAACTGAAAGACCTTTAGGATTTTTTTTTTTCAAGTATATCCAAAGCTGAATCATATACATGGTGGCTGGCAAGTCCACTCATACTCAAAAACCAAAGCCAAATTCTCTAAACTGCATTCTCTAAACGCCACTGAATTTCTTTCTTTGCAAAGAGTCTACAATCTGTAAATTATGAGACAAAAGTGATATTGCACTTAAGCATCAAGACAAAAAAGGAAAATGTGTAAGAGCTATCCCTGACTGTGGATGTACAATATAAATCTTGCTAGTACTTTAATAATTCCAGCGGTAGGCTGACAGTGGAACCTACGAGAGCAAGTGATGTAACATTATACGATAAGTAATGCCATGTATAAATCCAGACTTTCCCAGACTTAGTAGATTCCTTTCTCCTTCAGCACAAGCAGATTTCCTCTTTTTTATGATTTAATACACTATAACAAAGATATTCATCAAAAAGAGTATCTCATCTTCACCCCAGCGTCATTAAGCGTTGTCGATGAGCAATGATGTCTGACGAACAATAAGGCGTTTCGGATTCATCCTGGCCCACAAGGGAAGGGGCTGTGTTCTGAAATCCGTAAGGGAGACACACCTTTTTCTTTGTGATATGGGAAAACAACCCATAGAGAGCCCCTTTCCCCCTTTACTAAAAAGGGGTTGCTTCTGTGCTGAGAGAGATAGGAAGAAAACTGCTTGTTCAGGCAAATTCTCCTGAAAGAGCAGCGTAAAGACGGATGCTTTTGTCCGTCTCTAGTTGTCAATGCTGTGCGCAGGTGCCTTCTTACAATACAGGCCAAGCAGACAATACTGAGTCAATATTGACAGCCTAGGATACCACCAGAAAACCTGTACCCTTAATCATGCTCCTCAATAAAATGGTAAGTTGACAGAAATTATTCTTTACGGTCCATTGTGAAGAGCACCTATCTGAATACCAGCAGGCCTACGTGCAGGCTGCCATCAGCACACAGATGGCAGCTTCTAGTTATAAGGAACTCTGCTCTGCTTTTTTTGCTCCCATGTTTTTCAAAAGGCAGCTATCTATAAATATTAAGTTGTGAAAAAGCCACGTATTTTTGCATATTACTCTCTAATGGTTTAACGTAACTGAGCTGAGAAGGTTTTTGAGACCATGTACTAAGAATAACACAAAAGTCAAGATACTCATCATGATCATAGGTATTACTATAACACAGAAAGAAATAATATTTTTTTTCAAGACTTTGCCTTAGGAGTACCCTTGCCTTTCAGGCAGCACAGTCAATAAACAAAGAACAAATTCAAGCAAAGCAAGCTACATTTTGCAACAATGCTTTTCGAGCTTTGTCTATACTTCCAATTACCTTCCACGTGTTAATAACAAATTACTGTTGGCTTAATCTTAACTGACCTTGCTGACAGACTTCAAGCACAAAATTCTATTAAAAAAATTAGCCCATTAAAAAAAAAAGTATGCAGAAATATAATTAAGAAAGAAGTATCCATATAGCGTACAGTGTGCCTGCAGCATACCACTGAAAAGTAAGCATCCGTGCATTTACTCTAACCACTCTTTCTGTAAGTGATACCATCTCCTCATATATTATTAAATAATGGGAAGGAAAACAAGATAATGATCAACAGCAAAATCCAAACACAGATTGTAATCTCAAATATCAAACATCTTAGGAGATGCATTTCTGTCTGGTGTTCAGTTGCATGGCCTTTCTAACACCTCTAGGGAGTTAGAAATTTTTACCTGAATTTTGAACGCATGGAAACAACTTCATTATTTGCTGCTTAATTGTCAAAAGTTCTGTGACGATGGCTCCCTTAAACAGCCAGCTAACAAGCACTGCCATGCTGAGTCACAACCCTTATGCCTCTTTACTAAGGGGCTGCAGTTCCACTAAGCTTGGAAAACTTAAGGAGAAAAGATGGCACGAACTCCTCTTGCAGCAGTTTCCCCTAAAGTACAACTCATTATAACCATTTCTCATGGTACGCTTGTGTAACTTGTCCTGCAAGTAATCCCCACCAAGGAGATGTTCCCTTGTCTGGTCCAGAGTCCCACTGTTAGACAGTCACCTTCTTGCAAGGATTTCTTCACCTGCCTTAAACCTACACTCAAACCTAGAAAACTCAACCAGACGTCCTTCAAAAACAAGTTCTATTGGACTTCTTATTCCTCCTGGTGTGCAAGAAAAAAGAATCCTTTATACCACTAAAACTAAAAAATTGGGATTTCTTTCAGGTTGCTTAAAAACAATGCTTGTGATAGAACTCATAACTAGGAACCAAGTCCCACAAACCTCACCTTCTGCAAGGATCATCCTTTCAAAGAGATTTTGCTTTTAGAAATCAAAAGGAAAAGCAAGTCAGAACATTTAATGCCATTCAAGTTAAGCCAATGAAGGAACTATTCTGAATATCCTAACTGCAAAATTTCTTTTCATAGCCATTTCAGAAAGAGAGTTTAAAGGATTTTATACACCTTTTCCTTTTTTTGTGGAATTACCAAAGCCATTTCTCTCATTTCAGAAAACTACCCATTTTCATTCAAATAGCCAATCTCTTTAACTGACAGATCTCTTTAAGCTTGCACAGGATTTAAAAATGGTACCGTGTTTTACTTGATACAAAGGACAAAACATTCTTGCACATGATATCCCCTTTCTATTGCTACTAATGGCAGAAATAAGCTAGAATGATAATAAGGTAAAACCTTTTTGATTTAAACTCCGGACACAGAAGTTACTTTAATCAAAATCTCTTGGGATTAGTTGTTCAATATATGATCTAACAGCAGAGGTAAGATGCTTCCAGGGTGATGACTGTCATCAGGGTAGCAAGCACCACAAACACAGATGTGTACTACACCCCCAACAAAGCCTTCGTCCAGTGTCAAACTTCTCTTTTCTGTCAAAATAAGCCAAAGTGATTACCTTTCATATGAAATTAACAGTATGCCAGCAGATTTTTTTTGCCCATTCCAGTCCATTTTTGAAAGCTTAGTATGGCTCTTAGTCCCCTGCAATTTTCTTCCTCATACTTAAAGCACAAAGATAAAATTAGTTTCTTTGCTTGTAACTTCACAGCCCTGGCTGAAACCCATTACTGGAGTACCCAATTTACAGTTGTCAGCTCTAGTAGCTTTGATAGCAATCTGACTTCAGAGTGCTTATAGTTTCCATATTCTTCCTGATCAAGTATGAGTAAGAAAAGAATAGCAAGTAATTGTTACTTATTTTTAATATCAGCACTGCTTCCTTTGGAACGCACATCAGTTACAGGGACCAGAGTCCAATTATTATTTAATTCTCCCAGTGACCATTTTCATTACTTTATCAAATTGTTCTGAGAAAAGATACATCTAGCATTTCTACAAAAGATTACTAGAGGGCACTGTAAAGACACCTAGAAAAAGAAGAAAATTTATTTCTGTTCATCGTGAACAATAGTACTTTGACTTTTCCATGGGAATAGGTACCATATGTTACGCAGTATTGTCCCTAGCTTTGTTATAGCAGGTAAAGAGGAATTTCCATTTTTTTCCTGGAGTAATGGATTTCCATTCCTAGAGTTCCAGTCTTCTGGGCAGTCAGACACATAATTTACCTCTTCAGTATGTACAACAGTAAAAACAAACAGTGGCTTTCAAAGGATTAAAAACCAGAAAACCCATTTGTAAGACTCCAAATACATATTGCACACAATGCAGGCAAGACATCTAGCAAAAGATTCCTCCGTCCTCCCCTACTTACACCCTGTTTGGGGTTTGGTCAAACCACCCCATGCTCACCCAGGGCTCCGGGTGCTCAGACTTGAGTAACTGGTTTGCCCAAACCCTCACCAGGACTAGACAAGCGGTTTAGCTCCCTACGGAGATTCCCTGTTGGCTTGCAAACCAAGCCAAGATAATCAGGGTGCAGATTCCTTGATTTCTTGCCTCAGTCTTTTTTTTTTTTTTTTTTTTTTTTTTGCCAGACTGGTACTTCAAAAATGGTTTAGAATATAAATGCAGAAAAAAATCCCCACACATCACAAGAGAATTATTTGCTGAAACCAATTACTTAAATATTTTCCAAGCAGTAAGCACACTGCGGTATCCAAGAACTCTGCATGAAGGGTAAAGTAATATTACTATTTCTCAGATGCCAACAAGGTTACGGGGCACCCAACAGAACATATCTGATGCAGCAAATTCATTTAAAGATGCACTTTAAGTGAGACAAGAGTTGCACTTCCATGAGCACGATCTCCTTGTGTGCTGTGGATTTCCTTCCAGCCCACCCATTCAATTCACCGCTTCAGGGTGATTACAGAGATTACACAAAGGATGCTTGCAGGAGAAGCGTGCAAGGGCAAGGGGGAATGCTGTTACAAAGTCAGTGGTGCTCCAATCACAAGCAACGGTCAAAAACGGCATACAGGAAAATGTATGAGGAGGAAAAGAAGAAACCTGGTTTCTATGGGAAGCTTAAAGTGAAAAAAGGGTTGAACATTAAAAAAAAAAGCTGCAAGGAAGAACTAAACTGAAAGTCGCTGAACATCGTTTTCAGTGTCTTTCTAATGAGGGAGACCTCTGTCATGCTTCATAAAAGAGGACAAAATTCTTCACAAATACCTTTAATGTTAGATCAAGCAAGGACTATCTAAGAGGACCTGGAAACAGAAGAACAGCCGCATCAGATCAGAGCAAAAAGAATCCTTTTAACTCAGTGTCTTGTCACAGTAGTCACAAGCAGATGCTAGGGAGCACCTAAGAGCAGAACAAACATACAGGAAAAACTTCCTCAAATTCAGCCTCTGAGCATCTTGCCACTTGCAACCGAAGGACTTCCGCAGCCAGAGTTTTTTTAAGGTTTTGTTCCTTGGCTCAATAGCTCTTGGAGAAACAATAACTACCAGCAACCTCTCCTGGCACCTCCGAGCTGCCTTGGAGGGGCGAGAGGAAAGAAGGAAGAGGAGAGGGCAAAAGAACACCAGTTTCAGCATTCAATTTGAGGGCCCCTAATTTAGGGGACTAATGCTGGAAGATCAAGGCAGCCGGTTAATTCTGTACACACAGCATAGCTAACTGTACAGCCTCTTTCACTCCTCTGGTTTCCTTCATTAGTAAAGCAACCACTGTCCAATCACACTATTTTGATCCACAATATATAAAAATGTAATAATAACCTTTGCAATTTATAAATGAAGATTTTATTGATCTTTCAGGATACTAGTGAAAAAATGAGAATAGTAGAAAGGTTAGGAAAAGATGCACATGACAAACACTACTATAAGCATACTGCAATGTTTTTAAGAACCTTATTTTAAAAACTTATTTACACTAGCTTTTCTATCCCATAAAATTCAACATTTGTGGCAGCGTTGATTACATGGGTAAATTAAGTTGTAATAAAACTGACCTTTCATAGATTTAAGTCATAATGCTACTCTTGTAAAAGCAGGCTAACTGACTATACAGTTCAAAATCAAGACTTTTTAGCAGAAAGGTATATAGCCACACGACAGGCTATGGAAAGGACGGAGATGCAGCACATGACATGGAAAGCCGTGGCCCATTCTAGCTACACCAGCACCAAGATAAATAATGCATCAGGAAACTGGAGGAAATAACAGGTAACCAGAAGTATCACCAATTTGTTTAGACTTGCTACTGAGTGGAAGGGTTTGCTGTATTTGGTGTTTGAGAAGCCCAAAATAAAAGCTGTACAGTCTAAAGATAAAACCCTTAAGAGATGCCCACTTTTGTTCCAGTTAGTGAAACGCAAGTGTCTGATACAGAGAGTGTCTCTGTCGGCCACTGCACAGCATCAGCACATCCACACTAACTGAACACTACGCAAAGCCTTCATCTGAGTCTGCGTAGTCCGAGTTCTCAATGTTTTTACGCCCCCATCCATCTCTCTTGTTTGTTTTTAAATTGAGGGTTGACTGTTCATGTTTGAAGACCCTGCTAGCGTTGTAATAACTGAGGTAGACAAATGCCTTGGGGTAGAGCATTTGATGGTCACTGAGGAAAAGCTACTGTAATTAGAGTTAAATTCCTCTCTAGCAAGAGCAAAAAAAAGAAGTCACACTCAACACTAACTGAACTACAGAAAAATAAGCAAGGCACTTTACACTAGACAAACAGAAGATTAGAAGTTTGCCTAGTTTTGACCCCTTGGAAAACGTAAGAATAAACCTTGTGATTTAACAAGTTGTCTTTCAATCAAATGGAGAAGAGAGGCAAAAAATATCTGGATTCTATATCTCAGTAACATGCCTCTACGTCCACGCACACCCACTCACAGATTGAAGCCTGTGGTTGCATCGACAAATCACACAAGTGAGAAGAGCCTGCCACACATGAAACATTGCTCAGAGAAAACACTAAATTGGCAAAGAGAAGAAAGGGCTGCTCTAATATCACAACCAATGTGTCTCAACTTCACAGTGAGTAGTAGCAATATTTTTGAAATAAGTAGTTATGCTTAATTTTTGTATTACTACTAAGAGCACTGTACAGAAGACAACAGGTAAACATACTAAACAGCCATACTATCCCCTTGCACTTTACAGTGTTATGTATGTGGTCGTAGGGTACGACTGCACCATCACGCAAACGTGAATCTTCTGGGGATACGATCTTTGGCAAAGATGTAGTAGCAACCATCTAGAAGTCTGAATAAAATACCTTGGTGAATTTTAAGCAACAAATCATTAAGTCATGTACCCCATGCCTTTTAATTTATATTTCCATATCCCCCTCATATATATAAAAGCTTTATCCATTCACACAACTTTTATATGTTATATATATATACAGACAACTCTACAGTCATGTACACTTACCACTGACCTCTACAACTGATTATTTTTCAAACCTCAATTATTTTTTCAAGGCATTTAAAAATTATAAAAACCATCAAAAACATCAAACACATCTTATTAGCACCATTGATGAATTAGCCATATTAACATAAATAATATGGCTTATAAAAACAGAATGTTACTGAACAAGATTTCAGGAAAACTTAGCAGATCCAGAATGGGTAAAAAAAAAAATGCAGAGATATATGCAGATGCAGAAAAATAAGATCTGATATCCAGATCAGCTCCAGTATTTAAAAAAGAGGGTAAGTAGTCACAGAATGAACAGCATTTTAACTGTGGCCAATAAGCAAAGAAACAACACTCAGCTATGTCACAGACCAGTGCCCACCAGGAAAACAGTTCAAGCAGTAACTCAAACACATGTCATTGAGTTAACAACTCCTTCATTTTTATTTTTTTTTTTTTTTACTCTGAGCAGTGGATAAAACTCTCCGTTTGTGTCATCTCAACAATACACCAGTTTTACAAGTTTCAAACATTTTTTTCATCCTCTCAATTGTGAATTCGGCGTATTGATCCTGGAAACATTTAATGCCTTTTATACAGTTTGGCTGGGTCAAGATCAATAACGCTCAGAGAATGTCATTGTGTTTGAAAACTGGAATAAGGCTTTGGCTGGCCTAGCACTCCCTTCCCAATAGGGAATATCTGTCTATGACAAAATTGCTCTACAGCAAACTTGAGTTACAGCTTTGCACCAGTGACTCTGGACTACATTCATGCATCACACAAGCTGTCCCAGGAACAGTACAGCTTACCTCAGAAACTTCATCATTATAAATTCACCTCGCTTCATTCCTCAAGCCAATACATGACAGAAATATTTGCAAATCTTACTGATCCTTTATAATGAAATGCACAAACATGATCTGGAATTAAAAAAAAAAATCCCCAGGTCTTACTGCAACTTAATTATTTTAAGTGCACTGAACTTACATGGAGTAGAGGAAATTACTGGATTTTTGTTTATTACTTTTTTATATATGAAATCAAACAGCTATACTTCAGGAAGGCAACTGCAGACTATTAACAACATATTTGTATTCAAAACAGATCTATGAAAAAAAATCTAATTGCACAAATCTTTTACTGTAACTTTGCAGCCATGTTATTTTACCCAGTTGACATTTTTCTATAACAGATTCCTACTAAGCTGTTAGTGAGCTCTTAATAACCTAAAAGAAAAGCTAAAAGAAAAATAGCCAAATGCCTCAACTTAACTCTGTATTCTTGACATCTTTTTCAGAAGGGGAGCAGGAGGGATACGGCCATCTCCACTTCTCTACTAGGGAAAGGGCAGAAGGAAAGCACCAGGGTTAACACTGACATTCCTGCACCTTCCCGGAAAGCTGTGGAGTTGTACGTCTAACTCGAACTGAGAATATAAACCATGGGATGTTAATGGAGCATGTCTAACTGCCATGGCTTTCCCTATTTGATCTCAGTTGAAAGTACAGTAAAATGAACTGAAAGACCAGTTTTAAAAGCTTTACACAGATTCTTGTCTCTTCTGAAAGTGTATTAATGAAACAGCTTCCTGCTTCATTTTCTAAAGACAAACAAAAGCTTTCATCTAGCTTGTTTACTGACTTAACCTCCTAAATTCCCATGAAGAACTGTAGCTTTAATTGGTGCTGTTTTTGTCAGAATAACATAAAAAGCATAACTGTAGCTTTGCAAATATATTAGCAAAAATATTTGCAAGTCTTAGCTTTGCAAATGTTATATAGATGTGCAAGGAAAAAACAGATTTATCTGTTCATTTATAATACAGATTATTTCAAAGTGGGAAAGTAAGCGTGTTTAAAAAGAACTTACATAAGAGTGGAAATACAAGTATTGCATATATTAACTAAATTATCATATAGATATGGGTATTACCTGAATTACTAAGTTAGTCAGAAATGCTTAAGAAAAGCAAAATTGTAGGTCATCATTAGAAGGAATTTGCTTATATCCCCCTTTTATCCTGATTTCCCCATAACTGTAAAAGTTCTCATCTCACTCTCACTTAATATGTAAAGGCTCCTAAACAATAATTTGACTAGGGAGTGCAAGATGGGTTTAGTGCACAACTTCTCCTTCAATTCAGCTGAGAGATGTCTCCCTTTAGTTATAGCCAAGCTGCCCACGAAAAAAAGGCCAAAAAAAGAAAAGTCAGCATAGGTCATCTGCTGTTATAGATGCTACAGACTACTGGCAGGATCAGACTGTTCATAAACAGCTGACAGTTCACTTCCAAGGTTTCAATTTGGGTTGCTGTCACTTGTCCTTCTGCCACGCATCCTTGTGAGAAGCCTGACCACATCTCCTCGATAACCTCCTTTTAGGTACCAGCTGGCTGCCAGAAGGTCCATCCCCTCACCCCGAGACTTCTTTGGGCCAAACAAGCCTCTCCTAAGGCACATGCATCAGCTCCCAGCCACGCTGGTAGAGGGCCAAGCAAGCTCGCTCCAGTTTAATAAAGGCTTTGACATTGACATACTGGGGAGCCCAACACTGGATGCAGTATTCTGGGAGCAGCCTACTGAGCATCCAGCTCGCTTCCCTCAACCTGCTGGCTCTGCTCCGGCTAATCCTGTTTGCGCTATGAATTGGCACGCGCAGACCGTGTTCGACAGTCTGACAGCTACCTGGTTGGCTATTTGAAAGGTTCCAGTCCAAGATTTTACTCTGCTTAATATGAAGCAGAATTTTTCAGCTCAAATAATAACAAAACAGGACCCAGATCTGAACTCTGCATATCACATTGGAGGACAGTACACAATTCACACAACTTCCTTTTTAAGCTGTTAAACAAACAGACAGACCTGATGAAATATTAATTTGACTAATTATGGCAACAGAACCCCAGAAGGAACTAACAGCTCCACAGAAACAGAGCAATACCTGTTTCCAGCATTGACAACTGCACAAATTTCAGACATGTAACAGATGGCTCAAAAAACCTGTGCAGACTGTGTTGATATCAGCCTTGGCTTTGGCTCTGCCTCCTAACTTTTTAAGATGCAAAGCTTACCTGACTAGGGAAAGCTAAAGTGGGAGTTACTGAACAGAACTTTTAAGCCAAGACAGGACACAAAGTATTTATATTTAACCTTTCTTCCAATTCATAGACTGTAACCAAATGTAAAGTGTTCTCACAAGAGAAACATTTACCTTCATATGACAAAAAGCTCTTCAACCTGCTTGGACAGCAGAATCAAACTACCTGACAACTTACTGCCCAAAATAAAATGTCACCTGATAAAGCATAATGTGGATGCAGTTCTTTGTGGAAGGGACCTCTGGAGGTCATCTAGCCTGGCCACCTGTTCCAAGCAGGTCTGTTTAGATCGAGTTGCTCAGAGATTGAGCCAGCCAAGCTTTAAGCTTCTCCAAGGACATACAACAATAGGAGGCAAGCAAGAAGCATACAAATATCCAAAGCAGGAAAGCATGGCAAGAGGTACGCCCCCAAGCTGGCTTTCCCTTATTTCATTTCTGACATATCACAACAGTGAGCTATGGCTAAATATCTTCCAATTACAAGCACAGAAATCACAGGAAGCAGCACATAAAGCCACAATAATGGCAACATTAGGAAAGGTCTTTTCTGAGGAATCCAGCAATAAAAGCTCACCAAGTGCCTGATCCATCTGTTACCATACACAGAAACAAGGAAGAGGACTTAATATACCAATACACTCAGAAAAATCACACCTTCTAGGTATTCAGCTTGGCAACAGGAAGGACAGCTCTGATTCTCAGCAGAATACCACTCAAAACTGCACCTGCCATTCATCCCAAAAGCAGGATTTTGCAAAACCTGTTAGAAAAAAGCAACACATTCTTGGAGGAACCATGAGGCTGTAACACAACCTCACCTAATCTGAACACAACTACTTGACTGTTGAGCTTGCTGACACTGTAATTAGGGTTTTGCTTATACTACACCAGTGATGTTAAGAGCATTGTTTTGGTACTAAGCACAAAGCGCAGAAGCCCAACGACCAAGACTCAGCGAAGACTTCAACCTTGACACAGAGCTATTAACTACTATAACGACCTTCAGCGTCCCCAAACGCATCTTTACATCCGTTCTTGACTGCAGGTAAGCTCCAAACTGCAGAAGTGGATTCATTCTTCTGCAGCGTAAACTGGTTCAGATGTTTGTGGCTCTGTCCCTGTCAGCTGCACTGCACTTACCATAACCAAAGCGCAGAGCAAGCTCTCGCCCCTCAACAGCTGCAGATCTGTAAGGACAGCGTGCTACAACTTCTCAGATGTGACTGCTGCCTCCAAGGTCAGCAGTGATTATCACCACCAACATGAGCAAGGAACACAGGGACCTAAACACCCTTCAACTGCAGTCTCTTCTTCATTCCCTTTCAATTATAACCTACTATACATCAACAGGCATAGTTTTCTCTATTTTAGCCTTCTAGCTAGCATTAAGGTAAGGTTTTTGGCATATCTTTCACATTTGCATCATGGTCGATGCCTGCTGCAACAAGCTTTCCATTTTAAATAATACATGTTGACAGAACTGCATTAAAATATAAAGCAATTTACACAAATAAGTCAGCTCAAGCATCACAGCATAAAACAAGTTCCAAAGGATGTTATAGCAAAACTTTTCCCAGATTCTTTAAGAATTTCTGCTGTAATTTGTCCCAGTCACCAAAATACTACCTTTAAGATAAAACCACAAACATTTTCAGTTGAAGGGCAAATCTGCTCCCCACAGGCATCCATCACTGACCACCGTCACACACTCTTATAAAGCTAAAAATTCCTTTAGTCTCATTTTCCCTGTCCATTCTGAGGTTTTATGCAAATCGCCTGTACAACCTTCTCCTGAGAAACTTTCTTAACTCAAACATACCTTAATCACAGTATAATCAGTTAATTAGATTGCAGTTCCTGGGAAGCCTACTATTAAGAAAAGCTATGTTTGGGGGGGGGGGGGGGGGGGGGGGAAGCTTTATTTCAATCAATTCACAGCACATGATGACTATCACAAATGGGAAGCTCTATTTTCTAGCAGAGTAATTTACACTTTTTAAACAAAAAATTCCAAGAACAAAAATGTTGAATAATGTGTGGCAGGGGGTTTCTGTTTAGAATATTTTTTTTTTTTTTTTTTTTTTTTTTTAAGAACTACAACCAGAAAACAGAACTACTGAACCACCTCCTTTCAGTCATGCAAGGGATGAAATACAGCTTTCCAGGAAAACCAAGCACTCATGTCACTGCTAACCATGAAAAAGTCCCAGACAAGAGCATGTAAAATCGTTGCATCAGCTCCATAACAGAAACATCCACGGCTACAGATAGGATTATAAGAGGAAGTGGGCAAGCTGAAGTCGGGAACTGACCAAGAGAAGCAGCATCTATGAGGTGATGCACTTGAAGAACAGCACCATTCTGCATTTACAAGTAAAACATTAATATGTTCACTTTTTTTTAAAAAAAAAAAAAAAAAACCCTGTTATGTTTCTGTAAAACATTATCTTAGATTTTCTGCCTTTGAATCACCCAATAACGTGCACTACTGAGCTCCTCCCTCACCGCACTATCATTTTGCTTGCACATGAGAAGGGATATAAATCACAGAATATTAAGATCCTTTGCCCTTATTTCATTAGGGCTTCTATGCAGCAGAGATTTCCTACAGCCAATATTAAAATGTAATTACTCTGTCTCCCAAAGTTTTAAAATACATAGCTTGCATATATTAAAAGTGGTTTTCATCTTTGTAAACATGAAGTAAAAAAAGGGAGGGGCAAGTTATTCCCATTTTCACACTTGACAGTTTTGGTTCTAACAGTATTTCCTTCCCAGACCAGTACATCCAGCCACAGCAATCCGTGCACGGTTTCCTCTCTGCTTCAGCTGAAGATGAGAGAAGAGTCAGGAGATGAGAGGACTGTTAAAATATCTGGCAGAAGAGTTTGTGTCAATAACAAAATCCTGCAAGAGTGCCCAGTGCGACTCAGCTGCTGGAGGAACCGCAACCAGGGCAGGCAGATGGGCAGGGCTCAGGGAGCCACAGGCTAAAGTGTGTCAGGAATCCTGTGAAATAAGACATTATATAACAATACCTACTCTGAGCACCCAGAGCTAGGTCACCTTCATTTTACCCTCTGCACACAATACTCACGGCTCAAATACAAGCATATAGAAGTCTTCTTATACAGAGTTATATACTGACTTATTTTATATATTCTTACATACATAACCATACACATCAGCACAGCTGTACAAATGTATATACACAATGATTTCTAAGCTAGAACTACCAATGGGGCAGATGATAAATGCATGGGTTTTGACAAAGCATACAATAGATCATTTAAGACCTAACCAATAATGGCATTAGAGCTACCTCAGCATTCAAATTCATTTTATTGCTAAAGTGGCCTGGGTGTTCTTCATAAATATGTTCAGTGAAGCAGGCGGTGTGCTGGCCAAGGGCATCTCTTACACAAGGTATGACTTCTTGCTTATTTTCAGTCCCACGCAATTTGGGGCAATGAACTGGGGCTTCCTCTCACCAGTTTAACTGTTCAAATATACAGAGAAAAAGGTAACCCTGGATGCTAGGGCCACCTATTTTAAATTGATCATTTCAGTGAATTATTTTTACCAGAATGTATTTAATCAGGGAGATCTTGGAAACTACAATGATCTAGAGACTTTAGAAAATACGGGGCTATGCTGCAGGACCCCATGGTGGAAAAAGACCCCAAAACATAAAAGGACACTGTCCAACAAGAGCTCTGTCTGGAACAGGTGAGTGAAAAAAAGCAAGGCAAAGCAAGGTCTCACAGCCACAAAGCACAACAAAAACAAAGGGGCAATGATGACACTGGAAGGAGAGCATCTTTTGGTGAGCAGTTAGGATTCTTTGCACAGATCCAAGTCAGTTGTTCAACAAGAAATGATTGTGTATTTGGTTTTCTACACTCTAGAAAGCACCAGTTAAACTGAAGCTTTACAACTTGACTGGAACTCCAGGTAAACGTAATGGCTGGAGAAACCTGCAGTGCCACCTCCCAGGTCTGCAGTACAAAGCACTGGCTGTCACAAGTACAGTCAGCACCAAAAGCAAATGCCTAAAAACCAAAAATGCCGAAAAATACCCCACCGAACCAAAAGCGTATCAGAGCAAAGGTCACATCCAAACAGCAAGCTGAGGAAAACATTACAAGAAGAGCTCATTAAGTCTGCATAAGTTGCTTTTAGTTCATAGGGAAAAAAAAAAAAAAATCAGTATCAACATGGTCAAAACTTACTACTAGACTAAGGTGTCTGTGGTATCTCATCGATTAAATCAAATATCATTAATTTTGCATGCAACTCAGATCATTCTCTAAATGCTATGCCAAAAATATAACTGGGTCTTCATTAAGTGATCAGGTGGGAAACGGGAGCTCTTTCCCCACTCTACAATCCAAGGTTAAGCATTAGCTCACTAAGGATTGTTCAGAACTGCCACAGACCCTCACCTTCAGTAACCACGCAAAAAAAAAGGTCTGTATTTTATTCACTCCAGATTTCCCCCTCTTATTATCCAGCTCCTCCTTCCAGCTTACTGGTAACCTTGAAAGAATGAGATAGGTGGAGCTACTAAATAAAGACAGACTTTTCAGTGTAGGCAAAGGGTCTTAAGAAAAAGAAAATTATTTCAAGCTACAATTAGAGTATACTATCAGCCTACACTACACTATTTTGAAGTTTAAATCTGAGTTAAAGTCAAAATAAAACAAGCTGCATTTTCAGCCATCTGCTTGTCATTTCATCTTCGTGGTATCAGCGTTAGGACAAAAAAAATTCCTAGCCTTACCTTAACAACCTAGTACCACAGCTATATTTGGCCACCCTTCTGTTATTTGTCTGTGGCGTTGGAATAAACGTACTTTCTAGTATTTCACAGCTAACAACTAGACTTACAAAAAAAGTGGGTAAGTTAATACAGAAAAGACAACACCACTGGTATAAAACAGAAATTAGAAGAGGCACTGGAGTGCCTCTGCAAAGAGGGTACACTACTACTTGCAAAGTAAATCTGGAAGGCCATTCTGCTTACAGTCATGATCTAAAGTTAATTTTTCTAACATACAGCACCGAAAAAGCCTTCAGCTAATATCAGGCAACAGAACGATATCGCCAGGTGATGCAAGAGGACAGGAATACAGCCAGGCTCCCGACTGGCAGAGGGATGCTGCTGGCTGCCTGCCACAAAGATCCAAGTGGCAAGGACTGGGGCAGGTGGAACAAGAGTGACTGGGCACAGCACTCAAGGTTTTGTCAAGGCTTTTAAAAATTAATCTGGTGCTTTGGCTGAATGAGATCACTGCTCTGGGGCATGGACAAGTGATGTCTCACACGTGGTCATTCCTGGTGGTTAATGGCATGCTTTTTTATTTTATTTAAACGTTAAGTTCAAGAAATGAACACCTGTCCTTCAAAACTCTCCAGAATTCTACAGACGCTTACAAATTGTATCTTTGTCTTCACAGCTACACTGTCTCCTTGGTTCAACCTTTTTAAGTACAACCTTGGATTTTTGTACCAGTTGCAAACTGCGTTCTCTTTTGTCTTATACTACAGGAGAAGGAATATTAAGAAAAATCTAAGTCATCACTCCAACGTACATTAAGATTCAGCTTTCTTCATCCTGTCCTGCAATTATGCCTCTAGTTCACAGGTTTCTTATTAAATCATTTCTTCAGCATAATTGGTTCAGCCATAAATACGTTTTTTCCATAAGAAATGTTTTGTACAGGTGATATTTTGAATCTCCCCAAATCATTGATCCATTAATGATCTAAGCTGAAAATACACTATCAATTTTTCACTGAACTATTGATCAAGCTAGGTCAACCCTAGCAAGATACCCAGAGTACTAGAAATCCACAAGTAAACAGCTGGAATGAGCTATGATATATCTGTTCCCATATAAGGAAAGGAACTTAGAAAATAATATTTAAACAGCTTGCTGGACTGTAGACTACTTGTACTTCAGCAGATCATGGACTGATTACAGTGAAAGAATGTGATTCCCATTTGCAGAAAATAATGATTTTTTGAAAACTGTTTCTAGCAAAGCAGGCAACCTCCCCCAGCTTCTGCAAACAAACAGCCTTTGACTCAGGTACCTCCATCTGATGACACTTTCTATTCCGATACACCTACCAAAAAAAAGTTGGTTAGGGCTGACTGATGAAATCTAGGGTTTTTTTAAACAGCTCCGAATACGCAATATTATTTTCTTCAATAATTACTAGAGCTTATTGTCCCACAATTTCTTTTAATTCCAAGTACCCCAGCAAAACTGCTTGCTAGATATGAAAGCAAGCCAGAAAGATTAGCACAAGATTTCCAGCACACTGCACCACCCAGCCTAACCACAGCTGACAAAGTAGGAAGCACTGATTTTCTATTTTTTTGCCTGTACCTAGAGGTCAAAGAAATTGCTTTACTTGGAAGCCTTCTAATGACAAGGGCAGGTTTCCCGGGAGCAGTCCCAATCCCCCCGCCCAACCAGCCCTGGACCAGCAGCCCCCGGCCACAAAGCCCGGTAGGGCGGGCGAGGGGGATGGGGCGCCCTGGGAATCCCATCCTGCCGTTTCCATGGCTACACCAGTTGAGCAGGGAGCCTTCTGCAATAACCAGGCTGCGGATGCTCCGTGGTCACTCTCAGAAAGAAGTGCTGAGAGAGCAGGGGAAGATGCCCAAACAGGGGTAAATGTGGAGAGGGTCACGCAAACCCCCACTTAAGCTGAAAGAAGCTTAGAGCCTTGCAGTTGTTCTTCCATCACATGAATACAAAAGAAAAAAAATAAACACAGGTTATCTCAATTAAGGTGAGCCACGGAGAGTGGTGCAAATCGCAGGAAGTCAGAGGAATTTAAATATTAAGGGTAAGTGTCAAATATCAACTTCTGCTTTGCCAGTGAGGCATTTTCATTTGCTATGGCAGGAGTGGAAAAGAGAACCATTTTATACGCACTTGTACTCTCCTAAAAACTGGTTTTCACCATTGTTACAGTCAAGTTTTAAAGGGCACACGTACAAAGTTTAAATAAAGAGCACACGTACGGGCATGCTGATCACTAACTGCCGTGCACAGAGCCATCTCTGGCTCCAGCCCGTGCTGTGTAGTATTTGAATTACCCAGTCGCTCTCTGAAAAAGCTTCTAGTTTGTTTAGTCTAGTTTCTGAAATTAAAATAAAAACAAGAATAACTCACCCTCATAAAAATCTTGGTGATACAACTTTGGATATTAGTTACCTTTTGAAATGCTGGTATCTGACTATTTTAAAGAAGTGTAGCAGAAAACTAGACTATTATGAGATTTGTATTGAAAAATCAATTGCTAAGAGCTGCAGGTAGTCCTGGCCTCCTTTTGTGTTACAAGGCACATCAGTCAATCTGAAATAAAGCATTATCATTTGACTTGCAGCCTGCGCCATGTAAATTCTGGATGCATTGTGCTGCAAGTCCCAAAGACAATAACATCACTCGTCTCCGTGTGGGATTTGTTGAAGGTAAAAGCGCTATGATTCCTTTTAACTATTATTTCAGAAACTACAGCTAAAATGTGAGTGTTGTCCTCACAGCAATGGTGAAATAAAAAGAATGACGGGAAGAATAGTTTTTCAGTCATGCCACTCTAGCGGAATGTTTTTTCCAACTAAGCTTTCAGCAGTCAAAAATGGGAAAGATTATAGACACAGAGCCTGCAATTCAATTCAAAAAGATCTTTGTTAACAGCAGCAATGAAAAGAAGAAAAAAGCCCACAAAATTCCTCCACTTAAAGCACAATCTCAAAACATATGCTTACAATCCTGGAAATCTTTGAGAGATTCAGTGTGTTAAACAGCTGCAGCTGAGCTTAGAATGAACATTGCAAATAAATGCTAATGAGATGCTTATAGATCCTGAACAAATTGATTTACTGAGATCTTGTTGAGTGTCTCCTATCAAGGGTTTGTCAGAGTAAACAACCAAATCCTTATAAACAGAAGTGACTCATTCATTACAACTGGAAAAAGAAAGAAATAATAATCCGAGCTTTAGTTCAGGAAGACAATAAACAAGCTACATACACATATATTGCACATGTTATTTTAAAAAAAAAATAATTATACTTTTGAAACCACAATTAAATTTCCATGCCTCTGAAGAAATTTGTCAGCAAAGGAAGTAGTGAAGGGTATCAGTAAAAACACACACATAGTTTAAGCTCACCAGAAAGTTACAGATCCATTTGCAATGCCATGACTACATTTAAACACTCAAGAAACAGTTATCAATATAAGAACTGCCCATACTAAAAAAATACTCACATAAAGCTTTAGAATAAACCCATGTAAACCAGATGTACGAGTTCGTATTCATGTGTTGAACTGTTTTATTACACGTTGTTTTAGTACAACCTGTGTGTAACCAACGCCTTGGAAATCAAATAGATAGTAAATCCATTCTCTTAAAAAGGATCTTATCATTCATAAGATTGCATACAATTATGAACGATAAGTTATGGAGAAGTGAGGTAAAACTTCAGCAGCTACATAACAGAGTAAGAAAAAATGTTTCTAGTTCAGTAAAAAGCTTAGATGATTGCATAGTATTGTAACTGTTCAGCATGGAAAACCAGGATTTCTTTTTGGCCAGACACTTATAAAATATGAAATGTTTAATAATTTTATAACGGTATGCACAGAAGGTGGTAACATGTATCCTCTGATGAGTACAGCCCAAGAGTTTCTCTTACAAAACGTAAGACTGAGAAAGTGAAATTCTCCAAACTGGGATAAAAAGTAAGGGACAGTTTTAGTAACGCTAACGCAAGAAAAAATTAATCCCTTCACCCCTTCATTCTCCACAACTCCACGAAATCCTGGCAGCTTTTAAGGAAAATCAAATTCACCAGTCTCAACCTCCTACTCAAGCAGAAGCAGCCCCAGCCCTACATCCCATGGCTGCCTCTGGAAAGTGATTTGCAGAAGATCCTCATGAAAGGCTGCTGTACTCTACTATTAGTAGATACTCCACAGCTGCCTGAAGTTATTCACAGAACAATGTACTCACAGGGAAGCATCCTCTTCCTACTAGAGGAACTGCAGGACTGTGGGGGGTATTTTTCCACAGATCTCCATCGCTGACATCTCTCTTTGTCACTTGCACAAAGCAGAACAACATCAGTTGACATTCAGAGAGCAAATTCCCTTTGAACTAAACAAAACCAACTCCTCCAAGGTTTCAGATTCTCCATTAGGACCAGGAGAACACACCCAAATTAAAGTACAAGTCTCCAGATTTTCTATGCTCCTCATTTTAAGCAACGTAAAGTGATTTCAACGTTTCTTGTAGCAACATTAGGAGAAACAAACTCAAGGTTTTCCCCAAAGAGACCCAAACCTCCCAAGTGAATGACAAATGCAGTTCTAGAAACTGCAAGCTGTAAAAAGGGGGGGCGGGATCTATCATAGGAATTCTCTTCTAGGGAAAATATAAAGTTCCTACTTTTCTGTGTGAATTCTTGTCAGGAAAGTTCCTGTTCACGCTCAATCACGTTCGCATGAAGGTGCATCACTGGCACGTTATGACTTGCTTCTGCATCTCCTATTCTCCTTTTTGCTAGTTTTTAAGTACAGTAAGTCAGTAACAGCCTGCCCTCTTACAGAGGTAGTGATCAATGGAAAATAAACAAATCTTTTTAAACCTGAGTCATTTACAGAATCAGTGCAAGGATGTGGAAGTAATCAGGAAGCTATTCTAGCTTCCTTCAACCACTTCACAAGCCAAAAGTACAATACAGCAATACAACGCAATAGGAGGTGCCCTCTGTGAGAAACACTCATATTGCTGCAAAACAGCTCTTCTGGGGAAAAAAAAAAAGATCATAACTGACTCCCCACCCCTGAACTGTGGAGCTTAAAACCAAATCAACTCACTGTTTCAGACACAGGGTCACCTACAATTTCTGTGTACTATGCCTTGACCAGATTGATGATGTTTTGCTATTTTTTTGACTCTTATAAGCTGAAAAACACATATGGAAAAGGGGTTTATACAGCTATGCACTTCCCAAGACAACAAAAACCCCCAACTATCTTCAGGCAGTGGCTCTCATCTCTTGCCAGGCAGGTCTCCCAGAAGTAATCCTATTTGAGAAAGGCAAGAATAAGAGAACAAGGAGAGAGAGGGTAGTGTCAAAACAGGACAAAGTATTTAAGTAGTTTACCAAATCCCTGTCTCTCAACCTGCAGGTAGTAGTCAAAATTAAAACCAACTTACTCAGAGTTTTAGAAAATGTCAAAGGAAACCCAAAACCACATACTCTAACAAAATTACAGTCCTCCATATGAAAACTGACACCGTTCAGAGCAGTACTCCACCTCCAAGAAAGGAAACAAAATAAGGCCCACAACATGAAGAGGATGCATTCAGATAGTAAGATAGTAAGGGCTAAGAGCAAAGTTTGCTGTATGAAATCAAGGTATCCACAAAACCATTTAATTTTAGAACCAATTTTTTTCTCTCCCTCATGCTTCTTGGCTGAGAGTTGTCTCAGCATGTACCAGTAAGATATAATACAAACTCACGAGATGCATCCCAATTACTATTAGAAAAGGCTACTACTGCGAGTTGTTTAAAATAATCAATCTTCCCTTCCTAATGCTGGACAATAATCTCTTTTTTCTCCAAGGTGTGAACAGAAATAGAAAAGGCTGTGAAGAGAGGCAGAACTTTTATTCATTGTTAACACAGTCACCTTTCTGCAGCTACCAACCTAAAATGTCCATGTTTGCTTGTATTAGTTCTTCCACTTCACCTGCTTTATTTGGTTAATTTATCTGTTCCTCTTCCATCACATTTTCACTGTCCAGATGGAATGGACCAGACTTGAAGGTATGCAGCACGAGCAAGCAACAGCTGGAACACTGCAACTGCCTTAAGTCTCTCTTCAACTGTGATCAAAGACGAGAAGTAAGAGGTGGTGGCTCGGAAAACAGAAGTGTCAAACACGTTAAAAGTAAGTCTACTTTCTTCTTTCAACAATCCATACGTTATTAACTGTAATAACTATCCAAAAAGGCACCGACTAGTTTTTCAAATGTAGTTTTTATGCTCTGGAAAAACGGTAGAGCACTAACAGTGAAGAAAGACCAGAGGAAATTGTAAGATCATTGAAACCAAATAACTGGGTTTGGCTATTTTAAAAAAAAAAAAAAAAAAAAAAAAGGCAATTCTGGGAAAGAGACAGATTAAAACATAAACAGGTATTGACTACAGTAAGAAGACATTCTGGAAGAAAAGATAAAGCTTAGAGTTTTCCATTTGAAGTTACAAACATTCACAATGATATCTAGCAAGTTGAACAGGTTTTTATAGCTTAAATAGTATTTTATAAAATGGGGTTAAAGTGTACAATTTCAAAAAAAGAAAGAACATACAGATTAGGAGATATCAGCAGTAACCTTCTGGTGGTAGAAGTTTAGTAATAGTGGTCTGGATACTTTACTTTCACCCTCCCCAGAACAGTAATGGCATTTTAACTGTATACAAAAGAGAACTACCAGCTCTGGATTAACAATGCCACAACACACTTAAAGGAAAACTATCTCTTAAATTCCTGGATGCAAACTGAAGGCTGCTGTGAGCTGCTCATTTCCCCAGGATGCCCCTTTGCCTTTAAAAAAGTCCCACTGAAAAAGCTGAAGCTCTTATTTAACCAATTGTAACAAAAATAAAAATGAACCAAACATGCAAGTGTTTCTAAACAAGCAAGCAATCTGGAAAGATGGGATCACTAATACAAACAGCATTAGTTTTCCACATTCAGGAAATAAGTATTCTTGAACGTTGAGCATTTTGCAAAATAAAAGTAGCTTTGCAATGCTGCAGTTGAAAAGTTAATCCAGTATCAGTTAGAAAGACACTGCTGGAAGTCATGTATTTTCAGCAGTTTCCAAAGCCAAGCCTTCCTTCCCCAGGAGAAAACCCGTTCTCTACACTCAGCTAAATGTGTACCTGAAAGATATGCTTGCATTAGAGTGCCTCAGACCAAAGCAGAACTTAACTCCACTGAACTTATAACTCCTTTTCTATCATTTGAACCACTTCAGTATGTTGCTTTGTCCTTTAAGTAGCCCAGAATAAATACCGTCCCACACCAGAATCTAAGCGTTTGATATTGGAAGTACACTTCCAAACCACGAGTCTATTTCTTTTCTTAGAAGTACAGTGCAGTCGCATACAGCTCCAACTTTCTCTCATGCATTTCAGACTTTCCCATTCTTTTGTTCCTGCAAGAAAAGAATTCACAAAAGCCTCATAACTAGCTCTTCAAGAGCAGTGCTCCACAGCTATATGCAGCATAGAAATGGTTCGAAGTTTGTGTTTTTCTTCATTTTAATTTGCGTCTTTAGGGAAAATTTAAATAAAAGCAACAAATGCAGTATCTATGAAACTGCAACAGCAAAGAGAGAACATCCAGATGTTTAGTCATCCCACAAAAACACGGGCATTTTTCTAAATATAAAAGGAAAAGATTTTGGGGTTTAGCCTACGCTAAAACTCTTATTATAGAACTGCAGTGCCTTGCCTGTGCCCTATCCTTTCCATATTTAACTCTTTAAAAGTTAACCATAAGCTCTTTGGCAAAGATATGATATGTGGGTATACAGGGCCATACTTTACACAACACAAGCTTAATTGCAATTCTTACACCTTACTTCGAAACAAGTACATTATTTGGTTTTCCTGAAAAGGAGACCCCACAAACATCAAAGCAGTGGTATTTCAGTAAGGTTAGACAATGGGTAATTCTGACGTTCAGACTCACATTTTCTCCCTTATAAAATGCACTGAGCTTCAGAGGGTTTACAGCTGCAGTGTGTGCAAGGGGTAATGCACTGCCCATCATTCAGTTACTTTGTAAAGCATTTGCCTACCTAGCACACTAAACACAAGGTACTTCCAGAAAACAAGTTTCTTTTCATCCTAGTCTAGATTTAGAAGCTCCATTTCAAATCCACCATATCATTATCACCAATCACTTGAAACTTATCTTATGCTTCTAAAGTGAACTAAGCACTGTTTCAAGCCTGAAAGGTCCAGATGAAACAGCATCATTTCAGATCTACCCAACGCCAACCTCCTGTGATATGTATTTGACACCACTGCCACACCTTCCCACCTCCTCAGAAAAAAATGTTACAACAGGCACTTCAGCCTAAGGAAATATGCAATCTGCTGGCAAGAGAGGTGACCACGTACTCTGATGCCAGTGTTTCCACTAACTTCAGTTGATAACTTTACTCATTTTAGAGCTCTTGCTAATCAATTTCTCATTCCTTACAGATGGGAGTTATCTCTCATCCATTTGGCCGTGAGAGACTTCAGTGACTTTAGCCACCTTACAAAGGGCACAAAAAAAATCTGCAATTAAAACAAATACACATTTCAAAATTTTTAATGAAAAACATGGCAAACATATTCCATGTCTCTCCTACAACGTTGAGAACACTGGCATTATGCTGCTAGGGCTCAAGAAAACTCAAACCCTGAGCAATCATAGCATCATTTAAGTTGGAAAAGGTGTTTAAGATCATCGAGTTCAACTGTAAACCTAACACTGCCAAGTCCATCGCTAAACCACGTCCCCAAGTGCCACATACTCCAGCGCTGCCAGTACAAATGGAAAAGTGTATGCCAGAACTCCCTCTACAGTCAGAACATCACATAAATTTAACATGAACTATGAATTCTGCCATTGATACGGGTAAGAACTTATTAGAAACGTATATCCAGATCCAACACCCACAGCATAAGCCAAACCTACAAACTGAGAAGACAACTACAGCAGAAGCCTACAAAAGTAAATATAGAAAGTCCCTCCAGAAGACCTAATTTTTATTGAGGAAATTAAGAAGGCAACTCAAAAGCACAAAATGCACAAAAACATTAGAATGTATTTCAATTCCTTGTGTTGCCTCTGTCCACAAGCTTTAATTAGAGATGTCATGTTTTTAAGACAAGCAACTGACCACTTGACTGGATGACCAATAGTGTGGAAGGCTCCCCATCACTTAGATTCTTCTGATCAAACTTAGAAAATTCTCAAGGATATATCTGCCATCACAGAACACCCTGCATTGTAGAGACACACTTACTTGAATTTTTTTAGGAAGCAGTCATATATAAATCCTGTAATTGTTTGTTAACAGCTACTGAATGTAAAAAGATTGTAAATCTGGTAGCGTATCAACAGTTCACATTTCTAGTCATGAAAATGAAGGAGTGACACTCCTGTTTTCTTACTGATATGGCACAGCAGTGCACTAATAAGAAAGAAAACATTCCTTGCAGCCTGAACCTGCACAGTGTGTCACAACAGCTCCAGGATTTGCAAAATACAAAACTCCATGAATGGAGAGATGTAGAAGCAGTGTCATAAAAGGAAGCAGAGAAATTCATGACAACCAGCTGGAAGCTTAATTTTTGTTTAAGTAGGATGCCTTTCCTAAGTTGTCTCCACTTTGGTTAAGAAAACATACATAATACCACATTGGGTGAGACCTACAGTTCTGTTTTCAGCAATAGCAACAGCAGCAATTTTATTTATTTTTTAAATGAAAATACCAAAGCCTGACCATTCTCTCTAGTCCATTCCCCTTACATTCCTCCAGTATCTACAGCTGTTACAAAGGAACTGCAGGGGGTAAATGGCTGCTTAGACTTTTACTGTCCCGTTATTGACCTGTCATTCATCAACAAGCCTAACTTCTTCCTCAATTTGCTGCCTGCCTCCAGCCTCCTGTGGCAGCAAGTTCCAGAAGTTCAATCCCCACTGTGTAGCGTCGTTCTTCCTATTATCTAACTAAGCTATTGCTTTCACCAAATGACTCATGGTTGTAGTGCTTCAGGGTTTGGTGAAGAGCACTGTGCACTTGCCTCACCCACTGCCTTCCCCAGTGGGCAAACCTCAGACTCATTCTCCAGCCTCAGCCTCCTCTGCCCCAGACCAAATGCTCATAGCTTTAAACCTTCTCTAAAGCTCCCTACTTTGCTGAGATGCAGAGAGACTAGAACTGCACGCACCACCAGCTATTTTACATAGCAGCAAACAATGTTCTCAATACCCTCTCCCCGCTGAATGAGGTACTGCACTCCATGGACTTTGGCTGCCACCGCATCCTGGGCTAACGCCATCCGAGAACTGCCACCCACGACTCCACGAGCTGGAACTGCCAGCGCTGAGCACAGCAGCAGGTAGGTTCAGTTCGGATTATTTCTCCCCTCAAAGCTTTATGTACGCTGAAGCTACACTGATGTTCACCTGCCGCCTTTTCCTCGCTTGCTCGATGCTGTGAGGTCCTTCTGAAGCTCCTCACCACCAGCACAGACAGCAACTACCCTCATCCACAACCTGGCACGTTTCACTACGCAGGACACAGCAGAAGAAAACACTTAACTGTATTTTCCTTTACCACATTTTTACAGCAGCTAAAAATACCCATCTCAAAATACTTACATTGGTTTACACTGGATTCTGCACAGTAAAAGAAATACAACAAAGTTTTACATAAGAGATTATGCACAACACTGATACCCACTGTCACCATGTTTTCTGCTTCTCAGTCACTAAGGAAATAGGTTTCAAAAAGCAACAGTGAATTACATGTTATGCCCAAGGCAAAAAACCTTAAGACAAACTAACAGGGCAAATGCTTTCAAATCACAGCAACTACCTTTTAGGACCATCACAGCAATTAAATATTTTCTTTCATATAATTCAAAGCAAACTACAACGACAAGTCGTAGCAACACTAAAAAGTAAAAGCGATATTGAGATGACTGAGATGTTGCAAAGTGCTTATTTAATAACTATCCAGGAAAGCCTCATACTTCGTTATTCCTTCCCATAAGCAAGGCTAATACTGCTTCTCTTAATTCGCTGTCCTTGCAAAAGGGTGGATGCTTTTAAACATCTTTACTATCTGCTCAAAGACATACATTTCCCATCTACCCTGACAGTGTGTTCTTCTTGGTGTTTTAGTGCCTGACAAAGTGTCTGTGCAATAAATTTGGACATTTTCATGAACTAAATCTGTGACCTAAAGAAAAGTGCTTATTTCCCATAACAAGTCCAGAAGCATGGTCCAAGAATTAAAAAAAAAAAAAAACAAAAACCAAACAAAACAACTCACCAATCAAAAAACAAACACACAAAGACCAAGACAGACAAGGTGAAGAGTAACAGCATTACAGAATTAACCTACTTATATACATATATATGCACCTTTGCTTCTCTGATAATTGCTAAAATGAGAGAAAGAACATAACATAATTTCACACTTTCTTCAAATTACAAAGAAAACACGTTCTTGAAAAATAACATGACATAAATGTGATAGAAGCAATCAACACCACAGGCTTGGGGGATTTAGAGAGGGTTAGGTATTTGACTTGTGGAGTTTGTTTTGTTCTTTAATGAAACCAAGATCTTGTAACTTCGAAATTACTTAGTTTGAAGATACTGCTCATAAGCATATTAAAGTATCACAAATTATATCTTATAGACAGCATAAAACTACAATTTATAAAAGTGACTGTCTAAAAAGCAGCCTGCATTAACAAAGTACACACCATGAATTCTTTTAAATAGGGCCTACCCACACTATTTAACATTACAGTGGGAGTTTTTAAGCAATTTTCAATTGTTTTTGAAACCACTGGTTCTAAAATGCAAAATAATTTATTGAGAATTAGAATGTAACTTAGTATGCAGCAATTTTACTCAATTTCAGCCATGGAAGAGAATTTTTAAGTGAAGCTGCATTAATTCCTAAACATAGAAAATGAACAGCATATGAATAATTTATTGATAGCTTTTGCTTCATGTCAGCAGCTTTGCTGGAGGAAGTGATATTTATGAAGTCCCCCAGGACACCAAGAAGTTAAAGATGGGCAAAGAAACTGTAGGATAACGTTACTACCTCTGCAGAATGATACTTCAGGTGTGTAGGTGTCACGGGTGGTTTCGAACATGAGAGTTACACAATGGAGCTACGAGAGGAAGATCAATGAGCTTACCCCAAGAAAGTTGGTACCTTTCAAACCACCGATAAGTAGAAATGGGATCTTTTATGCATAACGGGTATTACAGGATGGCATTACAATTTTGAGTGGCTTTCAAGCTCTGCTTTAAGCACACTCCTGCAAGACGTGTATCATCATAACCCAGATTTGGGAGCTTCTGAAAACAGGCGGAACATGCTGCTGTGAAATGCATCTTGGGGTCTGGAAGTCCAGAAAGGTGCTGGGTGAAGATGAGAAAATGTGGTCAGAGGAAAGTAGCTAGGACAGAGCTAGGAAACGGGATGGAACAAGAGAAAAAAAGGTAACCAGGGATGAAGACTGAGTATTAAGAGCTCATGGGTTAAGAAATGCATCACCAAATCTTCAGCAGGATCACGGAGTAGCACATAATCACAATATGAAGAGAGGCAGCAGCAGTTCCCAGCATCCATTCATCTCCTCTTTATACCTCCTGGTAGAAACTCATCATCAGTATTTTTCTTCCATCACATCTTCATCCCTAAGCAACTTCTCCCCACAGTATTCCCTGTGGAACCAGCAGCATCTCCTCAGCACCACACCTCCTACCAAGTTCTTCACCCTTTTGAGTTTGAGGATGTAAGAACCTATTCAGTGATCTGCAAACAATAACCCAGTCTTTTCCTTAAGGCACCTACCACTTTTACATTATGCGTTTAACTTTACAAAGAACTTAAATAATGGAAAGATTGCTAAGACCAAAAATCAGTTTACCCTAATTTATTCAAATCCTTTAAAAAGCTCTAATAAAGAATATGGAGTATGCTTTTCATGACAGCCTCTATAATTAAAAAAAAAAAATTTCCAGAAGTGGATCAGATGCTAAGAAAGATTTTAAATGAAACAAGGGAGCTCTGTGAAATTCATATGTAACAAGAAACGCCCTGCTGTTGGTCAAAAACAATAGGTGCAAGTTCTGTAGCAACTCTTACGACTGAAATGACTGACCAGTTTATTTTGTATCCTGTACTGGTAGCAACTCTATTTAAAATGAAGGGCCACATTAGCAATGAACCTAGAAGGATGAAGTAAATTTAAAAGTCAGTGAGAGGGTAACTGACTCAGTGATGCAAGTTAAATGTTTTAGAGCTACTGAGACTCTGGAACATAGCAGAAGCTCAACAGAAAAAAAAGAAAGGCAATGCAACCTTCGGAACATAATTAACCATTTTTCTTGAAACCAAAGACTCAAAATACCAAACTATCTTAACTATGACTGCTGAACACTCAAAATTTGGGTGCTGCTAGAACAATTTACGAATAACCACTACATAATTTAATTTCAAATCTACTCTGCAGTAGATTCTCTAAACTTCTTCACCATGTCTTAAGCAAAATGGCTGTCGGCCATAAAGATGGCTCTTCAGTAATCACAAAGTAGTTCTCTGCCAGAGGCAAGACACTGAGAACATATGAACAAATGGAGCCACAGAAACACAAATTTCATCTCCTACCTAAACATCAGAAACTATGAAAGTCAGTTCTATATGCAGAGCTTTACCACTGTTTCCAGAATGAGAGTTTTCATTTAAAAGAAAACCTACATTTATAGCCGAACTTCGCTGTGAACACAACACTTCATCATATGCTTAGCCTACCACCCTCATCTATTTTACACAAAACACTACATCAAGCAATGTTTCTGGCTTCAAAAATATGGTTCACATATATAGAAGGAATCCTTTTTTTTTTTTTTTCTATTCACACCAGGCTATGAGGTAAATTAATGCCTCAGACTGCAGTGACTTTGGATTAGGCTAGTCTTGTCAATAATTAATACAGCTCTGTAGTGCAAAAGCATAGCAACAAGCTAGATTAACCAAAATCCCTTCCGCTATGACACCAGCTTTTTTTACCCATGCTGAATGTGCATACACAAGACTTAAAAAAGGACAAGATTATTTATGACCTTAATGTAAGAGTTCTGGAACATGAGGGGTTTTTTTTTTTTCCTCCTTTGATTTAAAGAAATACTTTACAAAAACATTTTTATTGTAACAATTCAATAAACTAAAGTCATAACAAATATTATCATCTTTAAACTGGCCTCAAAAATTTATCCAACATCTTTGTCAAGTCTTGGGGATTTCAGAATCCTAATGCAACAAATAAAAATAACAAAGAGAGCAACAATGCTGTTCCATCAGCTCAGACACTGTGATCCGTCACCCTCAAAAACACCAGATGAAGCAGTAACAGACCCTCTGTATATAAGCTTTAGCAGTCATCCTCCATGGATAGATTATCTATTCCACTAAAACAGTTATGAATTACAAAACTTGCATTAAAGTTTGAATTGTGACTCGTTCGAGATAGACATGGCGAGCCACAGACAGCATTTTTATACTCACACTGTCCTCTCTGTATTTTCATACTGCTTTAACTGCAAAACTAACGTACTGAAGTTATTAAATCTGTAAATGGCTTGAGTGAAAAAGTTCGCAAATTATCAGATCATTAAGAAAAATGTTTTAACAATTTTAAGTATCAAACAATGAAATAAAATACAGAAACCTAATCAGGGGTAGCCTAAATTAATTTCTTTGTAAGAACATTTTTCTTAAATAAAAACCTCCCGTAGATAATCCTGGATTTCAGCTGTTTTGTTCATGATGCAATCTTAACAAGGCCACTGTTACTGAAGGACGTGACCTGATTTCTTCTGAGGTCAATGGCTATCAGAATTTGAACACTACAGATTTCTATCCTGAAACTCAAGAAAAGCACTCAATCTGCATACTTTTTGTGAATTTTCAAATCCAACACTTCGTTTTGTCAGGAAGTTCTTCAACTGACACAGACCTCCATTTTTGCATTATGGTAAGCAGCTGCATTTGGTCTATGTCCACACTGATTTTTGAAAAGCTGCTTGTAGCTTCAAGGAATATAAGACATGCTGCATGTCAGCCATGAATCATGCAACCATTAATACATAAAAGTCCAGTTTTTTGTCTTCTTCAAAACAGGTGTTCAGAGTGTTTGTTTTTATTTTCCTAGACAAAGGCGGCCTTTTTGTGAAGAGTGGAACAAATTTAGGTAATGATAGGGTTCTGGTACTTGTGGCTGAGCAACAAAAGTAGTAACTTTATTACTCAACTCACATATTTAAATAAACACCAGTTTAAACACATTTATATTACAATCCCTAAAGCTGTGAAGTGACAGATGACTTCACTCTAGCTGTCCTAAACGTGTTAACCATTCCTTCACTCAGCGACTGCTCCATCACCACTCTAAGCTAAGGTCTTCTTCCCCTTAGCAACATCTACAAGAGCAAGGTGCAAGCTTGGACCTCTCTGTACATCGTGCACCTGGCAATAATAAAGGATGAACCAATTTGCTCAATTATTCTCAGGTGAACTGAACTCAGACAGCAAGGAGGGTGGTGAATTGTTAAAGACAGTTAAAGGCAAATAAATCATGTTCTTCACTCAAGTAACTGTCTACACTTCCATTCAAAATAAGGGTGGTTAAAAACAGTACCTATGAATAAGTACTATTTGTATATGACCTGAAGGAAAGCCAATATTTCAAAGACAATCACAGGACAGATTCTTTAAAAAAGCTGCATCACTTACAGACATTTTAGTCAGTGAATTATGCTGTAAATAAACAGTTCAGAGTAACTGAATGCATCTGCCTTTGGTACAGCTCAGAGGAAGCCACCGCTGTTGCTCGAGGTTTCACAAAACACACAGTTAAAAAGGAAAGGGTTTCCTGCCGATCCCAACACACGCATGTGATGAAATACTACTGTCTGAGGAGGCACTCTCTTGGACCTTTCTGACACGGAGATAAAAAAAGCATGAGGTCCTAATGAGAATCCCTAATACTTTGAAACACAAATGATAACAAGCATTAAGAGGGGCTTCCAGAGAAACAGCATAGAGCTTGGAGAAAAACAGCAGGCTAAGCTCTTACACAGAAACAGGTAGAAATTAGAAGCTATTCTGGGTAAAAATTTTGGAAACCTACCAAAGTTTACCTCATCCTTGTGGAAAATCTTCCATAAAAATCACCGATGCTGGCACTGTTGGGAACTCAATGCGTGGCAAGCCTTAAGCACAGCGGTAATTTATAATAAATCTTGCATAGCAGCTAGTCCTATCCATTTACCACTGGAGACTTTGTTTAAACACACATAGATCCTACATTTAAAGTTTCCCTTTAGGCTGAAATTTGTCTTTTCATTCAAAAGACTTATCCCTGCTCCAAACTACATTTAGTCAATATTTACTAGACTAACATGCAGTTTAATAAATCAAAATCCTTTTTCTTGTCCATTTGCTTACACATACAGAGGTTTTACCAACAAAATCTGCTACAACATTGGTCCGTGCAGGTGTTAAGCTAGAGGAGCCAGTATGCTGCAAAAAAATTCAATACATAACCACAAGGGCCACATCAAAGTAATTCACCATAACCAGAAAGCACGCTAAATCAAATTAAACCCCAATCCTTTCATTAGTGGATAGGGAAGTCTACTTATGTTCAGGCATTCTCTACTTTACAATTACCAAAAATAGTCCTTAAAAAGTTTGCTGCCCATTTCCTTAGACCTTGACTAGCATTAGCACTGTTGTTACAGTACCCAATATATCTTGTGTCTGTAATACAGCCAAGATGCAAGTCATGTAAGGACACCAGAACCAGCATGGACCAACAGTTTGCACTGCTGGGATCAAGAGAAAAAGTGTTTTCATGAAGCATGGATGACATCAAGGTCAGTATGTCCTAGGAGTCTTTGCTGTGATTCAGCAATTTCTCAAGTGTTTGAGTGATCATCTTGGCTAGCACAAGCTAGTCTCCCTCAACTTACTGACTTAACAGGTTCTTCCGGACATGGAATTTTCTTTTCCTTTCCAAATCTGTAGATATGGATACCAGCTCTTGAATTCTACAACCCCAGGCTCAACACACTGCAAGTTTGATTCAAACAGATGGCAACTCCCCAGATACTGGGTAATCCAAAGGAAACCGTGGATTAAGGTGTAGTACTCTCCCATGCCCCCCACGCCTGCTTATGGCTGTCAGATGAGTTTAGGAGAGTTGAAGTCCCAACAGCAGACCCTCTATTGCCTTCTGCCCCAGCACCCCTCCTCTTTGAGCAGGTTTCACAGACCTACATTCATTAATACAAGAAATTTCAACCCTGCACAGAATGTGGGTGGACTACGCTTTTGCTTATAAAGTTATTACAAACATATAGTTTTTTCCTTAAAATCCAGTGTTTCAGGGAGTGAAGTGGAAAATGCTTAGCACATTACAATTGTGAGAACATTGTTATCTCCCAAGCACCAGTTTGGGGATTGGGTGAGGATTCTCACAATAGCCAATCCTTGACTAAAAAACAGATCCATACCAAGAGGAATCCACACTTCAGCTGAAAACAGACTGATCGTTCATTTGCAGGCTTTTTACACAAGTTCTCCTCAAGAGACTTAACAAGCACTTATCAGCTCCTATAAAACACACAAGTAAAATATTTCAAGAAACAATTATAGTTAAGATACATTAGAACTTTCTCGCTATGGTGGTATCAACACATCAGCAGTGACAGGAGTGCCCAGCATTTGTAATCAATGAAGCTAACACAGCAGCTGGATAAAACCCATAGTTGCCCTCAAGAAGGCAGCTAAGCAAGAGACATCAATACATGATATGAATTAAAAGAAAGGGCAGAAGGGTTTTGATAAGTACAAGAGTTCACAGCTAAAAGTCTCACCTGTTCTGGAACACCACAGTTGCCTTCTCTGAGGATTATGTTGCAGGAATAATAGCAAAACTCTGAAGACAACAAGTATTTTCAGCAGTAACAGAAAGTAGAACAACTGGAGCATTGCAGAACTCTTCCTAATTGAAATATTTTCAAAACTCTTCTTGAGGACTCCACAATTCTTTCAGCTTTAAGAGATAATTAAAAATGTGAATTTTAAACTGACCTCATGAGGCTGTTCTAACTCTTGTACAGCAGAAATCTATAAATATTGGATCAAATTCTAGCACCACTTCTTACATTATTAATTCTGGAATAAAATCGCTTTCAAAGTTCTTTTCCCTTATCAAATTACTTTCTAAACCCAGGAGCAGGGCAGGGAAGGACAAGATGAACCCTGCACATTCATGCTTAAGTACTACTTACACTGCACTGTGACAGAAGTTCTCAAAAGTCTGGATATCACTGAATTTGGTGCCGAAACATACTTTACTGCAAGTCCTGCAAATTTTCCAGTTTACACGGGAAGATGTGCAGAAGGAAGGAAAAGAAACAAGTTAAATTACTTTCTAGAGTTCATTAGTGATGTAGATTTCTGTTCTCTTCAGAAGCAAATCAGTTTAATCACACCCCAGTTAGTTCAGTTCAAGCAAGCATGGTCAGCTACTATGAAACCGCATAGAAAAAGAGACTTCAGTTTTGCTAACTGATTCTACAAGCTGCTGAAACATCTAAACCCACTGAGAGGCCAAAGCTAAAAAAGAACACAAAAAGCCATGCTCAAACTGTAATTTAGCCAAGCAGTGAAAACTATTATGTCAGAGACAAAAATAGCAAGAAAGTCAAAAATCCTTCTGTCCATCAAACATCAGCCATACTCATATCATCACTTCTAGCTGGTTTTAAGAAAACAAGGCTCATTTTGCATGTGTGCATATATATATATACACACACACACGGGCACACACTGACCCTGCTTGCAGAAACTCCCAAATCTGTATTTGCAAATTTTAGGCAAATTTGAGAGATTATTTCAAATAGGTCCCCCAAAATTAATAAAAACAATAAAATCAAGAAGGAAAATTTACTGCTCTCGAGGAAAAAAGGCCACAAACTCAAACATCTTAGACCATCAAAAATGCACACAGTACTTCAATACTAATTACAAATATATTGAAAGAATTAGTCATTACATTGGTTGCAGAATTATCATTTCCCTCCTTCCTCCCAGATTTCTGTTACAGAAACAAAAGCAAGCAATAGAAACACTGACTACTAGTCTCTGAAACTGTGAAAACCCAGCTGTAGTTACACAGCAGCAGTGCTGTTACAAGTGTACAGTACATGGAGATATGGTGCTGATGTGAAGCGTATCATCTAATTTCCTGACGAGTTGGGCAGCACGTCTGCAGTCTGCAACTTGCTAGGACAGCTTCTCCCCTTTCCTTCAGATAAGGACTTAACCACAGCACCCTCCCATATTCCTGTTTAGGGTGTCACCTACAGCTCGCTGTATTTACAGCTGAACTTGAAGAAAATCTTTAATAAACACCAAACACAGCTGTCCTCTCCCTCACAAGGCAGAAGGTGACAAAGGAACAGCAACTCAGTGCAACTTCTTTCACCAGCTCGGCCAGCTTCCAGCATCAGTCTATGAACTGGTTCTGATTTTCAAAGCAACCACTGGATAAAGCCCTTGCTACAAAGACAGAATTTCAATTTGCGAAGCACCATTACAGCGGCATTCCTCTGGGATAACACAGATCTCACAGCATGAGTGCACCAGAGGCAGTATCATCTTCTCTCCAAGAGCAGTTACGAATTACTTCTAGGAGGAGACTCTGCAAACTAACTCTGACCACATTTAAAGATAGTCGGTCTGTCTTACTTCATGTGGCCCACCACAGATTTTGCTCCTTCTGTATAATGGTGTTTCATCGAGCCAGGCTAAGCTTTAGGGAAAAGAAAGAGAAGACGAAGCAGCTGGATAGGGCTCTTAGTAACGTGGTCTGTGCAGCAGCGGTGGGCAGCAGTAAACAACCCTGAAGCAGACTACAAAATTAACGTGACAAGTATGGCACTTCGCAGCTTCAAAAATATATTTCAGCTCCCTCAATAAACCTTCTGCTGGAGTCTTTTAGTGAAACAAGTTAACAGCATCTGTGCCAAATGGTAAAAGTACCGCCACAAAATATACATTGCACGTTAACGTTTTTCCTTCACACCCTGAAATTTCTCAAATTTTTCAGTTCTCCTGACGAACGTTCAAGAGACACTCAAACTTGCTCAAGATTCAAAATGGTCATGGTCAAATACAAAAAAAAAGCGCTATTCCTCATCTACATTATCCCAAGAAAGGAGGACAGACTGACTTTATACTTCTGTAACACTTGCAGTTAGCTAACCAATCATTATTCCATCTGAGACTGCATACTTACATGCTGACAGTTCTGACTTACATTAATAAGAAAAAAACAAAGAAATCACACCTATTATAGCAGCCAAAGAACACACTTAATCACCTAAAATTTTCTTTATCCTCACAGACTTCAATTCTCATTGAGAAAAACCATAAAGGGTGTTCAATCCCATGAAAAGATACTCCTTTCTTTTAAAATCAGTCTAATCTAGTGAGGATAAAACACACAGAAATGGCAGTGCAGCAGCACAGTGACTCCCATCCTGCATCAGCCCAACCAGGTCTGGCTGGTGGGCGAGAGCCAGGGCGGGGAAGGAACCAAACAAAAAACACATTATGTCACTCTGCCACTAATAAAAAGTGTTACTAGAGAAAGCAGGATACAGGCTGCAACTCTAAGGCTGTTTTCAGACGAGGTAAAGTTCAAACAAGGAAAACCAGGAGGGCCCCTATAAAGCTACATGCTAACATACAGAAATTCATCTTCTCTTATGCCTCCCTTTTCAGGCCTGCCTTTCTTGTTACACTTTCCCTAACTATTTTTTCTATTCTGCCTATTTTTCCCAGATAGAAGTACAGTGAAGTCAACAAGCTAGTATTCAAAAATAAAATTGGATCAACATGAAAAATAATGAAAATTAGATCCACTTCTATCAGCCGTGCCAAGTACTGTACATTGCAAAGAACTGCCACAAACCATTTTTCTCAGGCTGGTTAAGAAACTTTTTAAAAGCCTGTGCTTTAACAGTACTTGATGTCACGTTTCTGACACCTAGTCTATAAAAAAAGTTTCCTGTTACTGAAGATCAAATCCATTTTTTTCAAGCTCTATGGTGTGCAGCTTGGTGCTATTAAAGTCTGAACACTTCATATAGTTCGCAGACAGGAGCAGAAGTTTGCATTTCCTAATAACTTCCTGGATATTTTACAATTGCTTCCTTTCAGGAAGTTTATTCAGTCTGCAGCTCCAACACCAACAATTCTTGTTGAGAGGTAAGTTGTCCAAGAATATTAAAAGCACATTCCTAAAACGCAGACACAGACCTGATTCTGGCTCACTAACAATAGGTTTTTCTTCTGGCCAAACCTGTCACCATAAGGAAGGAGAGTAAGAATGAACTGATAGGTAATGCCCAAAGTCTCAGGCTTTTTATAATTCATGTGTAAGCAGCATGGTCTCCAATCACAAATGGAAAAGCAAGGCGGGGGACAAGTCTGAAAGAAGGAAAATAATAGGTAGTAAATCACCACAAACACGGCAGACGGAAGAAAAGGATTTCTTTCACGATGCATTTAACCTGATGCTTCTTCATGCTCCAAATTCCTAATTTTCCCTCATCATTAAGGTAACAAATAATTCCTTCCAAAACAGTAATGTGTCTGCATGTGCAACAACATAACAGAATTTTACCTGCAACTGATCTTAATGTGCAATATATTAGTTAGTTACTAGAATTCCATCAGACTTATTTTCCATAGAAGTGCTGTACTCAAAAAAAAATTAGGTCACCAGAACTTTTAAGTTAGGATTTTGTCAAGTGGTAGCCTCTCAGTGCTTAGTCAGACCAAGGGAAAATAAAAAAACCACACCAACCTAACAGATACACAATCTATTAATTCTATTACTCTGAAGAACAAGAAAAGTTTTATTGCGTCATCCCATACCCTGATTGTTCTAAAAATAATGATTTTATTCTTATAAACCTTCTCCCCCAAAGCTAGGCTGATAATTTTCAAGACGTTACCCTGTAATCACAACACCAAACCTTAATTTTTGGACCAAGAAAGATATTTTATGTATATCAGCAGGCAATCATACTGCTCAAAACCCACCTCTATTACTTTTTACATGTTATTACATTAGAAAGAAATATTTATCACATGAAATTACTTAATATCAGTGCCAAGCTGCTTTTCTAGAGAATTAACTTGAATGCTGTAAACACATGGAAAAGTTGCCTGGGTGTTGTTTGTTGGGGTTTTTTTTAAACAATAGACATTAAATGCTCACCTTACAAGTTTACCATGTTCCACACATTTAAGATCTATCTGTTGAACAGAAGTCTCTACAGTAGGTGAGCTGAACAGCTTTGATCACAAGGTCCTATGACTTCTGCTTCTTACCCGCGCTTCTTAATTTACAGACTGGATCAGAGGACACAGTTGCCCTGATTTTCCTGTTCCTTATTAATATTGTAAGATTGCATGAAGTATCTATGGAACTTTCATCGAAGTGACTGTTTCTTGCACTAGCATAAAGCCTGGTATCTGTCAGAATCCAGCTGATTAAACTTTACTTCCAGTGCTTATCTAGTGACTTCCCCCTCCTACTAATATGAATTTCTTTTAAATGTCAGGCTTGTACTGCCAGACTATTTAGTTATGCGTTAATATAAATGTTGATTTTAAAGTAGGCAAAACTTTAAATATTTACTTTTTTAAAATAAAACTTCTTTAAATGATACCCTGTGTTTCAATAATATTTTAACCACCTTGCCAGAAAATATTCAGATAGGATTAAACAAAATTTACAGGAGTTAATGGGTCAAGAATTACTTGAAAATGAGATTTCAGATTTTGTAAAAAGGGAAAACAGTGATAATTTCTAATAACTTCTTTTCCACCTTGTTATTAGTAACCAAATCCACTAGGGAAAAACATCATAAGTATTTCAGCAAATACCTATAAACTATTTTGCCATAAATGTTAACCATATCTGCCTTCTCCTTTACACGTTCATCAGTTTGATTAATGCTGCCTCAGGATGAAGACTGTGTATCACTTCTGCAGCACCTGACATCTTCAGAGCTCTGTAACAACCTTCACTAGTTAGCAGTTACAAGATTATCCTCTAGTCCCAAATCTGAGTAATACAAATGTGGTAATTTCACCATCAGCTTTTCACAAAACAGAATTTATTGTAAATGTGAACAGCAGAAAGACTCTGCTACAGCATTAGGAAGGATACACGTTATTACTACATCCTACTTGCAATTATGAAACAGCAGAGACACACTAATTTATATCCCTGTTCTCCACTCAAAATAATTAAGAAATGGGTCTTGATGCAGCTAACTGAACGGAACACACCAAGAACAAGAAACTGGAGAAACCAGACAGAGGCAACTAGGAGAAAATGAGATTTTAAGAGAACGCACAGGCAAAAGTTCTGCACCCAGAGCTCTTAACGTTAAATAGATTAATGGAAACTACCTAAGTTGCACTATAAGCCTGAAAGTGGCTAAGTAGGGAGCAGAGGGAACATTAGTGCCAAGTTTCAGTAATTGATTGTGTATGCTTGCACGCTGTATCTTTCCCCTCAAACTACATTTTGCCTGCATATGGTTTCTCTTTCTGTCACTTTTAAAGTGATTTATTCGCTTCAGAAGGGGAATTAGTTTTATTTTGATCAAATATTTAGGACCTTTTAAACATTAAAAGCCACAGATTAGAAAGAAGGAAGGTCAAAACAGTAAAGTAAGATTAAAATTGAAGATAAGCCACAAATACTAAAGTAAGGAATGAACAAACAACTAGCAAAACAAGATTCAAAGAACTAAAAGGCTTATCCACCCTCCTTGCAATGTCTGGCTCCTTACTGCTAACTAACTACTACAAAGATCTTCACCACATAGGAGCTGATGAAAGGGGTCTGAATATAGGTCAGCAAAAGGCTTTTGGATCCAGCTACAGAGACTAATTAGATCACTTTCAGTTATTAAAATAAAAGAGAAAAAAAACTCCAAAACAGAGGGTTTACCCCTCAAAACATTTTGAATTTTTTTCTTTTTTCTTTTCTCTAATTGCCAGTGGCCTTTGGTTTAAAAGCAGCTGATTGCTGCCCCAGATCTGAAATTGTCACCAGAACACAGAAAACACAGTGACCATACTAACTAAGCATGAAACCTCCAGCAAAAGTAAGACTGAACAACATGTGCAGCAATGCACAAAGACCAGGGGGTCTTTAAATATGTTTTCAAGATATAAAAGAATTCTTTAGTTTTTCTAGGAGAACATTGACTGTTTTGTTTGACATTGCCAAAACCCACAAGGCCCAAAAAAAATTCTTACTTTTTTTTTTTTTTCCCCTGAAGTATACAGTATAGCTCAGTTCATACAGGGTTCCTTGTACCAGCTTGTTTATGCCTTCTCTTCTGTGAAACAAGCCTTTATGTCTCCATAGTGGAAAAACCCACTGGTTTATATCCTTTTCGAGATGTATGCAGCCAATTAAATTGTAAAGTAATACCTGTTTCAAAGTCTAACTCAAAGAAACGATACATTCCTGGACTGGGACCAGAGCCAAGGAGGTCACCTTACACCCTGCGGTCACGTGAGAATATTCACGTTTTGGAATTTGGTATTTTGATTACCATATAAAGTAAAATTGGAGGGTGAAAGGATGAAATATTGTGTATTCTTTGCACACAAATTGCACTCGTTTCTCAAGCGATAAAGCTAATACTCTGAGGAACAAGAAAAGACAGTTCAAGAGTTCACAGTGATTTCAAACCATTCAGAAAGACTCAGGAAAGTGTCAACTGCTAGTAGCTCTGCACTTCTCCAAAATAATTTTTAGTCATGAATAAACTATTATGTGACCAGACTATATGCATAAGAATGGTATAATCTGCACAAACCAACAGTGAAACAACACATTATGATAAAATCCGTTTGTCGAAGTAACAAGCCAAGTAGATGTATTTCCACATGAAAACTGTTATGAAAAGACTGACACATTTTATTTTAATTTCTAGTTTTCTTCAAAATAAACAGCATGCATGCAAAGTGCCTAGTGCCACTAGAAACAGCTACTGGAGAGGGGGTGCACACTGTGGAGTATAGTGCCCAACCGATTGCTAATGCAGTTTCATGTCTACAGAATTCCTTTTAGTTGACACAGCACCAAAAATATGTAAAGATCTACAGGAAAAATATACTACAAAAGGTAGCAAAAACTTGCTAAAGAAAACATGAAGTGCATACAAGTATAAATCGATTAAGATTTGCAGTGTGACAGAAAGTGCAGCTCCATCCCACCATCAGGTCCTCATTAACGGGGACCAGCTCCCTGAATAAAGCAGTACTGAAGCCCGGACAGGCAGCCACTGCTTCCACTTCCATCACCCGTGTCAGACACCTGCAGACACCACTCAACAACCACACCTTTACACAAAATTCAAAGAACCCAATAATGCCTCAAATAACTTCTGTATTTTGGAAAGTAAGCAAGCAGTACAGCAGAAACAGTGAAATGCAATTGCTATTACCAGCACGCAACACCTTCACAATGCACAGGCCTATGAAACAGTGCAACGAAGGAATTGGAATAGCACCCTTTTACCCCCCCTGTATCAGTTGCTTCAGTACAATGATCGTATTTTAATAATTTAAGTGGTGCTGCACTAGCCAGTAAGAGCCATCAACCTTTCAGCACCCTGGGCCCCCGATCCACACGCCCTTCCAGTACACCTTTACTTCATCGGGACAACCGCCTTTGCGATTATGAGGGGTTTTGCTAGTTGCTGAGTCCCCACAAGGTGAGCTTGTCTGTACTGCTCTACAGCAAGAGACAAGTACACTTTTTAAACTATTTTTAAGTAGGTGTTTGAGCTAATATTATGCTTTATGTCTAAATTTAGCAGCATAAATCTGTATGCATGGTACCCTCTATCTACAACTGATGCAAATTAGCAATGTATCCTAAAGTTCTCATGCTGTGGAGACTTTTGGATGGATACTAGAAGTCATGTCAATTCACCAAAACAAGTACTTACATATTTTTGTGACATCTGTGTATGATGGGAGCCACTGAATCAAAGTCACAGATTGTATTCTTCTGAATTAGTGAACATAATTACAGTGCTTTCGTCGGAGCTTTCAAGACACAAGGCAGCTAGCTGCGTTGTATTCCCACAAACCTCTCTGTTTTAATGTATTAAGAACTATATTGTTTAGCCCACATGAAAAATCCTTGCAATGACTATATACATTTCATAAATTTAATTCCTGTCAGATCTGTACCATGCCACAAAACCAATACTAATGTAAAAGACACTTCTCTAAACATTTCTTAAAATAATGTCCCAAGAACCCAGGAAAGCTAGGGACACATAAGTATTAAAATCAATTTTTGGCACAAAAAAATGTGCATATGGATTAGCTACTCAGTTTTCACAGAAAGAATTGACTTAATATTGGCATCATTAAGATCTAATGGTGAGAATCATAATGCTTTTCAAGCAAAGTATACATCTAAGGGCTACACCATTGACTAATGTTTAGATAAACAACATCAAAAAGGCACAGCTACATTTCAATGTAATCATCCACACCCCATTGCAACGTTACAGAATAATATTTTAATTGTTTAACCTCAGATATCAAAAAAAGTAAATTTTTATGTTTAAGTCACATGCTTTCCTGCATTTGTCTTTGTAGTAATGAAATTCACTTAGCTCTCAGAGTAGGTGTATTTTTCTTGCTCTTCACCATGAAAATGTTGCCAGTGCAAGTGTGAATTAAGAACAACCACCTAGAAAAACTGCCACAACAGATTATGAAAAGCTTTGTCTTTGATAGACATCACACTGGAAGTAGTGGTTTACGTTCTTAGTCTTTCTAAAATTTATCACCACTAAAATTTGTTATCATTTTGATAAAACCATTAGCCAAAACTGGTATCAGAGAGGTACAGCAGGGCAAGAGTCGCTTCAGGTATAAAGTAATGAGTTGTAATTCTGGTCCTCAGTGCCCATAGTTACAGAAAGGCATTTAATTTCTTGAGTAAATAAAGCTGCATAAATTCTGCCTTCATCTCTTCCCACACCACAAGACAAGCGTGCTGCGCCGTGTGTAAATTACTCCTCCTCATCCTGGGAAGGAAAATCTGCTGGGCTGTAGCCACTTCTTTTCAAATGCAGGGGAGTGCAGCAGCCCTTCCCCAATCACAGCTCAATTCTTGCTGCCATTGATGGCGAACAGCTTTCTCCAGCCCCCTGCTGCGGCCTCAGACATTCCTCTGCTCTGTCAAGCAATGAAAATATCAGCAACAGGATTAGAGCAAGCCTCGGAAAGACCGGACTAGCGCTCTAACATCCAAAGCCCAGGAAAGAACACGGACGTCTTTTGGGGTTCACAATACTGGCAATGACTCGAAATTACAACCATTAATGGCTGTTTTTTTGAGCTTCAGACAAATTAAGACCTCTCAAAATTCTGTAAATTTTGCGTCATTAAAAGGCCTTACACTCCTGCAAGATACAACCAAAGTTTGTACATGTTCATTAAGCAAGGCAGACTTCTGCTCTTGCACTAAAATATACTAGAAAAAAAAAGAACAAGCAAAATTAGAAAGCAAGATTTCTCTTCCTATTTCAAACCTCGGTACAGGCACAGCCAGCTACTCTATTCTTCTTCTATTCAACTTCAGACCAGAGTGGTCAAGGGTTAAAGTGATTTTTAAAAAGCATTAAGAAAGGAAAAATATTTTTTCTACAATGAGGAACAAGAGGAGCACTTGAGAAAGGCTCTGAGCACCACGCTAATTGAAAGAAAACAATTCCGAGGAAGGAGGCCCTCACTACGGTATTCAGGTTTGGATTTTACATTCACCTACTTAGCCAAGTAAATATATCTCAATAAAATTATTCAATCAGTGTGGCTTCCAGGCCACATTAAGGTAGAAAGATTCTCATAATTATATTCCTCTTCACATATTTAAAAATCCTTTCAATGTTTACTTGAAAAGCTAATTGCTGACAGCTAGAAAGGGTGTAAACGCTACCTTTTCCAATTCTGGGGTGGGGGAAAGTATTCTCCCCCTCCCCACCCCAATTCTCAGGAGCCCTATTCACCTCGTAGCTCTGCTGAGCAGCTTCAACATCCTTACAGAGCCTCACGGCTTTATAGCAAGTCACAAAGTAAATACAACCATCTCCCTACAAAACCAAATTATATTTCTGCAACTTTATCAAGTGAAATCCTACTTCTACAAAGTATGTAGGTGTTTATGCATTATATTAGCATTAAAGATACATAAATTTCACACTTTTAAAAATGTAGATAACTACCTCAGTCTGAAAATCCAGCGAAGGTTAAGGAACTTGTATAAAAACATATTACTCACCCATGTAAAATCCAAAGCTCAGAATGACATGCTACTCACTCCCACTCCAAGGTGAATTTGCACAGAAAAGATGAAGACACTAAAAGATCTGTCAAACTCTTTTACTACCATCATGTGATAGACTAGTGCTGTTGCCTAACATGATGGGTTTGTGATAGCAGGGGAGGCAGACACAGCGGTGGCCACTGTAAGAAGCTTCTCGAAGCTCCCCCAGCTCCAGGTCAAACCTGCCTCTGGCCCAGGCCGAGCCAATTAGCGATGGTGGATGAAGTATTTAAGAAGGGAAACCTGGGAGGGGGGAGCTGGAGTTGTGAGGGAGACACCTCTGAAAACACTGAGGTTGGTGGAAGAAAGGTGCGTGGGTGTGCCAGAGCAGAGACCCCCTCAGCCTGTGGGGAGAGGGCCGGCTGTGCCCTGTGCCCATGGAGGTCACCAGGGGAGCAGATGCCCTCCTGCAGCCCATGGAGGACCCCATGCCGGAGCAGGGGGCTGAGCCCGAAGAAGGCCGGGACTCTGAGAGAAGCAGCCCCTGCTGTTGTAGTTCAGTGCTGGAAGGGCTGCAACACATGGCAGTGACCCGCACCAGAGCCACCTTGGGAAGGGCTGTGGGTAGGACTCACGCCAGAGGAAGTTCAGGGAGGACTGTCTCCTGTGAGAAAGGAACCACACGGAGCAGGGGAAGAACGCGAGGAGTCCTCCCCCGAGGAGGAAGGAGCGGTGGACTGACCGCAACCCCCATTCCCTGCCCCCTGCGCCGCTGGAGGGGAAGAGATAGAGAAATTGGGAGCAAAGCTGAGCCCCAGAAGAAAGGAAGGGGTGGGTGGAGGCGTTTTTAAGATGTGATAATACTTCTCACTGTCCTACTCTGTTAAGTGTTGCTGTTGTCAGTGTTTGAATTAAATTCATGTTCTTCTCCTTCCCCTAACAAGTTTGTGCTTTGCCCTGACCATAATGGGTGAGTCATCCGTCCCTGTCTCTGTCTTGATTCCTGAGCCTTTTGCTTCATCTTCTTCCTATTCCTGAGTGGAAAGGGGTGAGCTAGCAGCTACGTGGTGCTCAATTGCCGTCTGGACTCAAACCAAGACACCTAACAAGCATCTGTGGCACTTTATAGCTCAGCTCACCACCTCTCTGCTTCCCTTACACATCCAGATTGCATCCAACTCTGTCCTTTTTTCTTGTATTGTGTGTTTCTCCCTTATCTATATTTGTGTGTACATTATCCATCTTACACAACTTCCCACAGACACTATGGGGTGGGGGGATGCAAAAGGAAGCCTAGGGTTTTCTCAGGGTTGAAAAATTCATCAGCAGATTCATACGTACAGTTTCCTAATTGTTCTTTAAGTTTAGCCTTGTGAACGACACAAACCAGGTTATGCCCACATTCCAGAAGTACAGTCTAAAAATCCTTACTTTTGTACACCAAAAATCGTGAAGCAACTTCAGAAAGATCTTACATGATATTACAGATGTGCTGAAAAATATCTCCAAGCTATCAGGACAGTTTCTCAAAACTTTAAAAGCTTAAATTAAAGTGACTATCATATTGACCACAGCAGTTTAGATTTTCTCTGATAGTTCTGATCACCAAATTTCTTTTTTGGTAAGATAAAGAATTATGCCAGATGTCACGAACAGTTTTAAACAGACTTCCATGATAAACATTTTTTATTGATCGTTTTCTGTAAAGCAAAGTTTGAAAGTGCAAAACGTATGTAGAGAAATTAGATCAGGTACAGTTCTACCTTTACAGAGACAAAAAAGCTAAACATAGGGATGACAAAGCCACAGCAACTGAACACTTATCACAGAAATGTGTTTCTAATTTTATCAAAAGTTGTGAAATCCAGCTCAGTAATAGCTTCAGAGGCAAATACTGAGAAAATGCACCACAGTTTACACAAAGGGGAGGGGTGGGAGGAGCTGACCTAAAAGAAACAGCAACCAACTCCCCCAGAAGTTTATTAGAGCAAGAAGTCCAGCATCAAATTGTACAATAAATAATTAACATGTAATGCCTTTGTGATAAGTTACTGAACTTAAGCTTTCCGGTAAGCTAAATGAGTTGTAAATGCAAAGTTGTCCAGTTGCTCTTTTCCTGCATCAAAAGCCTGATAAGGAAAGGAACACTCAGAGACGACTTTTATGAGCTATTTTTGCCAAATATTTACACCATTTCAATTTGGCTCTGAGTCATGTATATACCCATTAGTATACTAAAATGCAGGTCAGTTACAATTACAAAAATTAGAGGTTTTGTGGGGGTTTTTTGAAGTTGATTTTTGCCCAACTGGTTTATTCAAGCTCATGCTTTTATTTTCACCTCATTGATAGTGAGCAGTAAGGCACCTGCAGAGTACATTACAGCTTCCTTCTGCAATCAATCTTTCCCCCTACATGCAAATCAGAAGACTTGCAAACAAGTATGCTATTTTTTTATTCTAAAAACATTTAGGAAATGGCACCTGAAAATGAAATTACTTCTACACAGACACCACTGAAGGCTGTGTTATAGCCTTGGAAGATTACATAAGCAATTACAGAACAAGCATGGATGTTTCTGATTCAAACTGCTGTAAGAGACTGCATAAATGTAACAGTTATCGTAAGAGGTAGAAGAATGAATTAAAGGTGGATCTGCCTTTACAGTGATACCCAGATATCATTTGGTCAACATCTAAAGCCCTTCTATCAATCTCTTCGAAAATTACCTGAAGAGAAATTTTCCAAATGATGAAGCAAAAGATGTTCTTGTTTCTAGAATTCCAAAATGCTACCTAAAAAACTGTAACAGCTTCCACAATTAAAAAAACTGCACTGCACTAACAACAGAAATATTTCTCCTTATTTGCAGAGAATTCAGCACCCACAGAGCACCTTTAGAAGCCCTCAAAGATAAAGTCCTGTTTCTGAAACCACTGATAAGGAAGTTATAGAACAAATCAGCAATAACACCCATGGCAATTGCCTGGCCACTAGGGACCGGATTATTACCCCATTCTACCACCCCTTCCAGATGTTTCAAGCAATGGCATGACCTTTACCCTTCAGTTTTCCAAAGATCTGTGGTAGCAAGTAACACCAGACAATAACCATACAGCTACGAGAAAGGAATTATAACACATGCATCAACCTCTCCTCGCTGAAACCAAACTCCACCTTTTTTCTGACACCGTAGTACAAAGTTAAATCTGCCTGAACTCCTTGAGTGCACTTCATATCTTAAAACCATTTCTTGATTTTGTTCTGTGACAAGAGACACACATTTTCTAAAGATACATGTATTTTCAATGTTCGCGCTACTGATACAAACCATCAACTCAACCACAATCCACTTTCCCTTCTTAATACAACCGACATACAGCAAGCCTGGACAAGTTACAAGCAATCAGATGCTAGTGACATAGGTAGTTCACTGGATGTGTTGTGTTTTGAGGTTCAGTTTACCAATTCAATCCAGCTGCTTTGTATCCCAGGGGAATCACAGTCAAGACAGGCCAGTGAATCTAGCTTTGCATGTGGTAATAATTCAACAAGGCACTTGATACCCCTAGTAGCTGTAAGGCAGAATCTACAAAGGCCAATTATTATTTTCCCTTTTTTTTTTTTTCTCTAAATGACCACCATCACCCCCATCACACCCTCTCCTCCACTCAGTGCACTCACAATAACCAACAGCCCTTCAGCGTGCAAGTTAAGAATGATAAAGTTACATTACAGGAGCTAAACTAGATTTAAGCAATCAATATGCTCCATATAGTGCTTCTGTTATGATTACAGATGCATCAGTTGTTAATCTTTCAAAGCCTTCCGCAGAAACAGGAGTGACGTGTGTATAGGCTGAACTTGGGCAAAATGTTTCTTTAAGATCACACAAGATAAAAATAAGGGCAAAAATCTATTTCTTACAGGTCCTTTTAATTTTAATAAATAAGCAAAGGACATGCCTGAAAATGCCCTGAAAAAGTAATAAAGCCTGTGCATGATGAATGTGAATGCAAAGGCGGTGAAACTCCAAAGCGTAGGTTCAATCTCTGCTATGGAGTCATGACCAGCCGTGCCTCCACAGTAAGTTCCAGAGAGAACAAAAAATAGGGCTGATTGAAATGCACGCAGATCAGATCTAGTATAGACAGATACTTTCCGCTACCGTGAATGCTGTCTTTTTTCCTTTAGATTGATTTCCTCAGTAAAACGAAAAGCTGACAACAACAGTAAATAAAGAAAACAACTGAAAAACACTACTTTAGAAAAATAACACTTCAGATTTTGGGCTGATAATGCTGTTACCATGAGCGCAAGATATTCCACTCGAGCTGAACCAGAAAAAGCCTTTAACTAGCACTACCTAGAAGTCAGAATGTACCAGATTCTGCTTGGGATGCATTTGATGCCTGACTTCTCCTCCTTCCACATTCAGAAACCAACTTTTCACCCCTCCAAAAGCCTCAAATTTGAAATATGAAAATCTCTATTTACATGCTGTGAACATTGCAGATTCTGCCTCCTTATTTGAGGCTAGCCCTACAATATTTACATCACCTATAAGGAATACTACTTATCTGTACTCAATGACAACAAATTGAAAGGTGAAGAATACCGATTTGTACTCAATAACACAACTGAGAAAACTTCAATAGTTCCAATATGACACTACGTTTCCTGTAGCTATGGTTTGTGCATGTTTTCTTTCATCTGCATCTCAAAAAAGTTACATAAAATCACAACATAGAAATGGTTACCAAATCACTGCAGATATCTAAGCCGTTTCTGACCTCTCGGTATTCAGATATTTTTCAAAAACTACATAACTTCAAATAAGGAGATCAGTACAAAGAGACCATAGCAACAAAAGAAAAACTACAGAACCTAAAATTAAGGCTCCAAAGACCTGAACTAGGTATAAGCAAAAAACTACATGTGAAGATCAGGATAAATAAGCTATTTAACACTTCAAAGAGAAGACAAGCCACGTCAGATTCTAGAAATGGAAGCAACCTGGGAAAATCACAAAGGAGGGCTGTCACACCCAAAATTTGCAGTATACTCTCTAATAGCTCTTAATGCTACTAAAAATACTGTGTCCCATTAAAATGTATTTAAATTTGCCCCTGCAAATGAATAATAATATACTCCTGTAATTTCAGATGTAATCCCTGAGACTGTCACTTTACCAGCACCTAAACAAGATGCACTGCACCGTTACATGGCTCGGTAGAGGCAGGTTATCAGCATAGTAACAACTTCTACCTCTGTATTACTATTATCTCCTCAAGCAAAAAGGAGTAACTAAGTCATTTCAAAAAGCCCTCCCCTGAACTGCTTTGCAGAACCACCAAAAACATACCGAGGTAAGCCACAGTGCAGGAAGGGAGTAGTTTTCTGTCCCGCCACTTGCCCCCAGCTATACAGCCTGAGTACACCTCACCTTCATGCCAGCCTCCCAGGGTGGGCACATCCCTGGCACTTAATTTCAGCATTAACTTTTAAAAGCTGAGCAATGTCATCCTTAGGCATTAAATTGGCTGGAAGTCTCCCCATACCGGCACTTGGTTTGGCTGCCAAGTTTGCTTCCCATGCACCTTCACTGGCACGCTGTCACATAGATGACATCTCTAAGCTTTTCTTACACTCCCAACCAGGTTTCAGTTTGGTGTTACCCTTACAGGTTTTCATTAGTGGGACACGGACGATTTTGAAAGTCCCAGCCTCAAGCTACAAACACAACTGTTAGTACGTGACAGATTCAAAGCAACACCTGAAATTATATGGTACACAAGGTAATCATCATTAAATGAAGTTTCCTCTGGACTTTAAGTGCCTAGAGCATTCAAAGAATACCAGGCCACTATGCTTTTCTGAAAGCATAACCTATTTGGTAGTTTTACATTTCTTTTCCTGAAGGCTAAGTGCTTTAAGGGGAACCTTGTAGCTTTATTCCCACTTTGGAATCAAACAAATGAGATTTCAGTGAGGGGGGAAAAAAAGTAACAAACCAAAACAGTAATCAAAGCTAAATTGAAAACTCACTACCAGTCTAAAGATGAACTTTTATGAAACATTTCATTAGCAAATTCATTTAAAAACAATAATGCATCCTGACAAAATTTTAATCTATAGATCTGATATGCTATAATACATCATAACATTAAAGATTAATATGGTGACGTAAGACACACGATATGTTTTGTTCACAGTGCTTTTCATATTCAAATACTAAGCCAATCTTCACCCCTACCAGAAAAAGCAATCTCGCTTTCCCATGACACTGTTCCCATGTGCTCATGTCACCCCCTCGCTTCTGCTAATACAAGTATTCATGCAGGCACATGGCACAGCAGATCGGGGAACCGATCCAATCCTCTACATCCTCCACAAATGCTTGTGAAAGCAAATGGAAGGGCAGAGTACGCAGGTCCTCCCCCTTTCAGTGGCACTGCCAGCTTGAGATGCTGAAACGAAACACATGAAAATAGGATGAACGTTTGGCAACGACTGCATATCTGCTGTTTCGTATCTGCCCAGACACATTCCTAATAAAAGATTCACAAGCTGATAGCAAAGTACCTGGATTTTCTGCAACATGAGCACTGACAGCCCAACACCAAAAATGCCAGTTCCAACCGCGCAGGAGTATACTACAAGTTGTTTAGGTGTCCTACCACATCAAAAAACATTCCTGGATGCAATTTTCGTTTATTTCCAGTTCTCTTACACTTCCTTCTTTGCCTGTTTTCAAACAGGAACATTTGGCTTTATAAATTACTTTTGGAGATTTTTCATCTGCTCGTCAACATCCAGCTTTCCTCCCTGCTACATACAACACTGCAACAGCCACTGGTTTCAAGCAATTATTCATTTTTTAACCAAATGTGACAGTAACACCTTAAAATTCAGAAAGCAAGCTATACTCCACTTCTCAGTATACACTCAAAAGATCTTAAAAGTCATGACAGGTCTAATGACTTAAATGACTTTTGGCAGCCTGTTCTACTTTTAGAAAGAATATCCAAATGCCTCTATTTGTGGCTCCCTTTCTCACTACAGTTACATTATAAGGTTTCAATGCATGAACCGCAGAGCGGCGTGAAGAAGAGATGTACAGGTTCATTAACTACAGAGGAAAACTGAGAAAGATGAAGCTTATACAGAAGGACTTGACTCCACCTCAGCCCAAGTAGAAGGAAGCTACCGGACCCTTACACTGAAAACCACGAGCTGAAAAAAAAGCTGGAAGTTGCCTCCAAGTGCTCAAGTCTGTTAGTGATGTCAGTAATACAAAGGCGTGTCTGCCAAAAGTAAGATAAAAGAGAAATCAATGGGGCCAAAACGATCAGAGATAGAGCTTTTACTTCCAAGACAATGTAGTGGGAAGTGCTATGTTATAGACATAAACATATTATATGTATTCATAGATTCACATAAATATGAAGACAAACTTAGACTTTCCGTGGCTCAAAATATCATAGTAAACACTAAATAAAGCAAAATTCTTACAGAAAAACACTCATTAATGCCCTGCTGTAAACTACATGCAGAACATTAAATAGATGGAAGCTGTAGAAAAGTCTCTTCAAAACCATATGAAGTCTAACCTAAATATTTTAATAGGCAAGAAACACCAGTTAAACCTAGATTGGCACAAATCTCACACTACAGAATACCAGACACATACTAGCAGCACTGCACTGACCTCCAAGTCAACATCAACATTAGACACGTGTCAAAAAACCTAAAGCACAGACAAGATAAATTTATCGAAGTATAATAATAATGGAAGACCCAGTGTCACAAAACGTGATGGCTTCAAGACACGTAAAAAAGACATGAAATAAAACCAAAGGCAAAATATTAAGAGCCCACAAACATGTAAGGGCAGAAAGCTAGAATCAAAACAACTCAAGACATTGTCCATGATTCTAAGCGAAAGATAAAAAAAAAACATAAATAGGTGGCAAAGTTCAACACAGCTATACCAATCAAGCAGAAATACAGCCCCACTGAAACCCACAAGGACGTGAAGTACACAGGCAATTAGAAAAGTAGGAGAGATGGAGTGAAATTCTAAGGGCGCAGGGGGCAGAAGTACAAAAACACAGGAATTACTAATCATACTAAACAAGACAACACTAAACAACACTCAGGCCTCCAGCGGCAGCCAAGCACACGCAAGGGATTTCTTGAGGACATCTCTCCCACCATCACCAAGTAAAAACACAGCACACTATCTGAAGGGCCAAAACATCCGATGGACCTATAAGTAGTGGCGCAGCTACTTCTGAAAACTAAGCTTCTGTAGTAGATAAATGAAAAAAACAGCAAGTACACAGTTTGGGGTTTTTTAAGGCAACAGGAAAACACAAATTAACAAAAACATGGTAAGATTCACTCCAGTATGGGTAACTTAATTAAAATCTTACCTAACTTGGCTACAAAGGACAGTAGTATATTCAAATTCTTTGAACAGATGAATGAAGTAGTGGGCAATTTAATCACAGAACAGTTTCTCCACTTTTAAGAGACCTCTGGACAAAACTGGATGGTGAGAGGATACCAAAAATTACCAAATTGCTACACTTTGCTGAGACACAAACTAACCAATTTGTCAAAATTCATACTATCAAAAAAAAGTCATGCATTGAGCCAACACCTACCCAATGCACTAAGAAGATGAACAGATTAAACTTTGCAAATGAAGAAATTTCACATAAGCAGACCATCTGAATTTCTTCAATGGTAACCAGTACCAAGTCAGCTGCACAAACTACTTCACAGCAAAGAAAATTCACTGCTAATGTATGCAGAATGACGCGTTTAGGAAAAAAGCTCTAATGTGCAATTTACTGTTTCTAGACCAACTTACCAACTCAAGATAAGATTTCTTCCTGAATAACTATGAAAACTAGAATGCAAGAGGAATAGGAAGAATAAAACATCGTCACATCACAGATTACCAGTGCACTCCTTTCCTAAAAATGCCACATTCAGTCCTGGTCATGTCCCAACAGCAAACCAAAGGTGAACCAGGAAAGTTCAACGAGTGGCAATGAGAATCAGTGAATGCCATAGGAAAAAAAAAAGTTAACATTTTTGGAGCCCAGTCATTTCCCAAGTTGGACAGCCCCTTCTGGACAGCACCCTTAGAGATCTGCTTGTGATTTTTTTCCTACTAACATGTCCAACCACTTTCCGGTATTCTAGAACATCCAGAAGCAATGAGTGGAGTGATACTGTTTAGTCACAGTGTAAAAAAAAAGAAAACAAACCTCCTTTTACTTCGTAGTAATTTACTTCTTAATCAGATTGTTAAAGGGACATTAAATAGTTTTCATTAAAATTAAACATTAAATCTCTTCACTTTCTACACCACACAATCATCTCATGGTTGTTACATACTCCAGGGAATCACCCAAACTCCAGACAAAGTTTAGCAGCAGAACATTGCCAACTCCTTCACTCCCCTTGGTAAGGGCAGCTTCAATTAAAAAAAAAAAAAGCTATTTAACTGATGCAAAAAGGATTTATCATAATTGATACTCTGCTTATTTTGTAAAATTAAAATACTCTCTTCAGCATGAATACTAAATGGTAAAAATAACCTTACAATTAAAGCACCTAATAGGCCATATAAAGCTAGGGTTTCAGTTTTTCTAAAGAACTCTGCAACTATACACATACAGATTGTGCTTATCTATTTATATGGAATTAATCAGGATTACCACTTTCATCTTGGCAATTTAACTGGAGAATGAAATCAATAGAATCCAATCAGTAAAATATGACTGTTGTTTCCACAGTGCTGAGACATTTTCTCTATTAAGAACTGTTTTGTCTTTTTATAAGATCAATAGCCTCAGAGCATTATATTTAACTATTCAAGGAACGGAGACCTATTTCAGCACAATAATCTGAAGCAGCACCCCTCTGAATATCTGGGGCAGTATCTCTCCACCCAGAACCCAGCACACAGGCTAAGCAAAACACAGGATCACTGCCTCAGCTGCCATTTCCAAACACTAAGACTTTGGATTTTTCAGGGGTTGAACACCCAGTTTTTAACATTCATAGGAAAGTAAATAAACCCATTCTGTAACAGCGTTGAACGCATGAGAAGCTGCGAACTTGGCCTTGCAGCCACTGAAATCCCTACAAACTGGTTAAATGGGGGTGGAGTGAAGCCTCCCTTCCACTGACAGACATCTTGATACTAGGACAGGTTCCTTACGGAAAACAAGCATTAATTAGTTATTAGCAACAATTTCAGTTAAACCTCCCCACGGACAATGCAAAGTGAAACTTTTAAAACCCTGCACGTTTAGAAGAGTTAGCTACAAATGTATCAGCATACATTTTACACATGAAATTATTTCCGTGCCAAACTAGTGATGGTACAAAAATTTGCCTTCAAACCCTGTACCATACTCAGGCTGATGCTGCACAAGTTAAATGTTTATATAGCTTGAAATCAAAGGTTAAGAAACATATTGTATTGCTCTTTGTGTAGTTTTCTTAAACTCCCACTCCATTTCCGTGCTCACTTCTTACCACCCTCCTCTTCTTGGCAACACAGCAAACTTGAGTTAGGTGCCTACACAGTTTTCAGATTTCTCTGAAAATCTATGGTTGAAGGTTAGTGTTTTGTAAATCACAAGGACATTTCCTCATCAGGAATAACCAAATACTCTTATTTATATAAAGAAAAATCTAGCATATGTAATTTCCTTGCTTAAATTGCACTGATAAGTTAGCAGGAGGTAACTAAGCCAAGCGATTTTTTTTTTTAATTTTTTTTTTTAAAAAAGATGACAATTTTTGTTTGCTGCTTTTCAGTGTGATAAATATTAGGCACAGGTGTGTACGCACCTCTTGCAATTTTTAAATTGAAATGTTAGTTTATTAGGCTTGCTTCATAAGCAAGTCAAATCATTTTCTTAGATGACTAATAAATAAACACACGCTGCTTGGGCACTTACAGCCGAGGGCAAGCGACGGCGCATCACCACAACCCCAGCAAGAGGTGTCTTGATTCACTGACTATTAGAACAATAGTTCACCCTCGCAAGAAATATGCTCCAGCATCAACAGACCTTTTCCCTGTTAGCTGTTTATAAATGTGTATAAGCAACGGCGCTGGTCTCTGCACATCACAGGAGCCATAAGCAATCAAACTGCTTCTATCAGACCCTATGCAACACCCAGACTGCACGGGGCTGACACATACCACATTTATACGAAACGGGAATATCAACTGGAGACCTGTGCGTAAGTGACTTGGGATGTAATCGAGACCTGAATATTTCTACTCTATTTTTAACTTGTGATATTTTTAGATATAATCAAGAAGTGCATACAAAACAGCAACAAATCATGACCTTATGTTTCTAAGGAACGCAGATGATGTATGCTCCCATCTTCTTTAGCTTTCAATACACAACTGTCACACCCTGGAAGGAGCATCCTATACAGCTGCCCATGCTGCACCAGCGATCTGTTATCAACACGTTGCTAAAACGACCTGTTCAGTTCTGGGAGTCCTGTGCAGCTTTCATGCCCACCAATTTCTAACTGCACTTGATTACAGACTGCCAAAACTGCCAGTTTGTCCTTTAACAACAACATACCCATTGATGCCAAGGACTTTGAGAATACCAGGGAGAGAGAGAACAAATTTCCTGCTTCTGAATAATCTAATTTGCAGTCTTAGTGGTGTATATAGGTTATCACAGCTTTTCTATTAAAAATTAAAAGTGACACCAACTTCAATTTTATTCTTAATAATGCAGTCCTGTATAGATCAAAGTCTTTACATTAATCTCAAATCAGCTTCAAACAGTTACAAGAGGCACGATTTGGCTTAATTTGATGCTCATTCCTTACTACTGACTTTTTTCGGGTTTATTCCCTTAGTTAAGTGCAATATTGTCCTAATTCTCAAAGCTGTAGCTCATTTTACCTTATTTGCAAAGCAACCAAATAGACTAGGAAACACACTAAAGTTTACAGATACACAAATAAATGAAGTTAATGAAGTTAAACATTTTTTTTCCTGAAACAATTCAGCTACACTCTTTTCTTCTTCAGAGAGCAATGACTGGCTATTTATAGATGGGATCAAATGTCACTCAAACATACATGGCTACACACGAAGAATACGGGCTTCCAAATCTAACAACTTCTGCTCATTTGTGCCATCTTTATCAACACCAAAATGCCAGGATTTTGCTGGTGAGCGGTTGGGGGGGTTTTTTGCATTAAAAACCTACTGTTTTGGACATAGCAAGAAGCACTTCCATCTTGACAAGCAGAGCCACGAGTCTCACAGCTAAACCTCCACCTGGACCTAGAAATTAGGTGTCCCTCTGTCTCCCTGGCCCTTTAGGCCAACCTAACAAGACTCTTGAGCACACTAAAGAGGTCAAGCTTCACACAAAACATGGGACAGAAGACAGCACTGTCACATCACCCTTGCATCTAAAACACAAAGGGGAGCGCTTTCATGCATGACATGGAACATCTGTACCCGACTCTCTCTCCTACGAGCAAAGATGGACTTGAATGCCCCTCTCCCACCTGCCAAATATGAATGTATGTGGAACATCTTCTAGTTAAAAAATAGTACTAATCAGGTGGAAAACAGTGTGAATTAAGATGAAACTCATCCATTATGCATGAAGTAACTCATCTTAATTTGAGACAGAGAATCAAGAAAGCCTCTTCCTCCTCAGTTCCTCACCCCCTCTAAATAAGAGGTACAACCACCCTCAAGGTTAGGGAAAGCCCAGCTCCCAGTCCTTACCGGGGATGAAACGGGACAGTACCCATCAATATGGCATAAAGACACTCTCCAGAAAAGAGAAGGAGGAGAGAGCAGGGGTTCACCAGAACTTCCAAGATTTCCACAACACTTCCAAATTCCTGCTCCAGTGAACAGTCAGCTTCAAGGAAGGTTTTATTTTGCATGTTTCAGCACATCACTCCCCCTTTTCTGACTTAATTCACGTATTTGGTTTCAACAGATAAAACTTCACCTATCAATTTGATTTTCTCAAATAAAGGATTTTTTTTTAAAGTAGCAAAGAGCAACCAACACAACCGTAACTACAGTGAGCTGTCAGTAGAGCAGTAAATACCAAAAAAGAATAGTCACGTGGCAAGATTTCTCACATAAAAAAACTAATTTATCTATTACACATACTCTGAAGGTCTTTGAGACCAAGTATATTTTTCAAAAGGAAAAGAGTATCTGCTTCAGACCTGGGATCTGCAAAGCTTGTACTGTAGAATAGATAAAAATATCCCCATCAACAGGAGTCAGCACACATCAGTAGTATCTAAGATGAGAACTACCACGGACGTTTATGCCTAATGTGATTTACAATAGGGCAATTACACCATATAATATTAATTTAACCACTCTCACTTCTCCAAGTTGCTAAAAACCACTCCTTTAATCAGCAGGGTTTTTTCCAAATTTCACTTGCACAGAGTTTTCTTTTAAAATATCAAGATTCAATCTACAGGGGAGTATTTTAGAAAAAATCCCAGCATTCAAGACTGTATTTTCTCTCAAGCTTTCTACTAGTTCGTTGCTGACGAGGAGGAAGAAAGAAGTTACTTTTTAAAGCCAGTATTTTGCAAAACGAGCAGATAACATTACTGCAAAACTAGGGAGCCTTCTACAGTGTTAACTGCAATTAAAGGCAAGGGCCTTTTTCGCAAGCCTTCTCATTTGCACACCATGCTTCATCTGGATGAGATTACGTTTTTCGTAGCCTGTAAAGAAGCAGGATTCAACACTGGATCGTTAAAGGTAACAATGGTAAAAGGTGTGAGAACTACAGCGACTGAAATGCTGCCAGATCGCTCATTTCTGGGCTACTGCGGCACAGTTTTCAGGCAAGTTCCCCTCTCTCCACAGGTTGCCTGTCACCTCCCCTCCGGTAAGAGTCCCTGCCGGTTGCAGCAAGGCTGGCCGGGTCTTCCAGCTCGGATAGAGCCCGTTCGCGCCCCTCCTCGCTGCACGGGCGCTCTCGCCCGCAGCCGGCACACAGGTGACTCGCTGAGGCGTTTCCGCTGCAGAAGGGGATTCAGGTGCCTCTCGTTTGCCTCCCCGCGCCCGGCGCCGGCAGGGACGCCCGCCCGCTTCGGGAGGCGCGCAGTGGCCTCTGCTGGTGCGCGCACCGCCGCCCACACCGTCCCGCTCGCAGCAGCGCGGCGGAGCCCCCGCGGCACCGGCAGCCCCCGCCGTTCGCCTCTCCCGGGCCGCCGGCCCCGCCGCGCCGAGGGCGCCCGCTGCCGCCCGCCTCGACGGCTCCCGCAGCCCCCGGGGGCCGCGCGCCCGCCCCGACCGCCGCCCGCCGCCGCCGCCGCTCCCGCACAGCCCCGGACCCGCCGCCGCTGTCAGGGTCTCGCCCGGGTCCCTACCTGTGAGGAGGCTCTGGGAGCCGCTCCGAGCGGCGGCGCCGGCCGGGTCCGGCTGCCCGAGGAGAAGGGCGATCCAGAGGGAGCCGAGGAGCCGCCGGGCTCTCCCCGCCGCCATCTCTCCGCTCCCCTCGCCCGGCAGCCGGGCACCCAGCGCCAGCCCCTCCCCCGGGGGGGCTCCTCCTGCCTGCCTGCCTGCCGGCCGGGGCGCGCTCCCCGCTCGTCCGCCCCTGCGGCACCCCGAGGAGGCGGCCCTCAGCCGGGCGGCGGGGCTCGCGCAGCCACCCCGGAGAGCGGCCAGCGAGGAGGGCGGGCGGGAGCGGCCGGGCTCACTCCATCGCGGGCCGGTCCCAGCGCCGGGCTCCGCCGCTCCCTCACACGGAGCCAGAGGGGCGCTCGCCGCGCGCTCCTCCCCTCCCTCACTCCCTCCCGCCCGCCCGCCCCCCTCACTCCGCGCGCATGCGCACGCGCGCGCCTCCCCTCCCGCCGCCGACCCCCGCGCCAGGTGTGCGCGCGCCCGCCCGCCCGCCACCGCGCCTGCGCAGCGCCCCCGCCCGCGGGGAAGGGCGGCACGAGCGGGGCGGGGCGCGGCGCCGGCCGCTCCCCTCAGGCCGGGGCCGCTCTGCCGCGGCTGACGCCGTCCCCGTTCCCCCCCGCTCCCCGGCCCCGAGGGGAGCTCCGCGGGAGGCGGCACCGACCGCACCCCACCGCGCAGGCTGCGCGGCCACAGCCCGCCTTTCGCCTTGTGGCAGCGGCGCGTCGCTCCCGACGCTCGGTGCCGCGGACGGCAGCAACCAGAGCGGCGTAAGAAAGTTCCCGCCTTTCCGTCAAAGCGACTTTTTTTTCATTTCCCCGCTCTTAGCCCGAGCCCAGCGCGGCTGCACAGGCTGCGTGTGTCGCCACGCACGGAGGCGGCCAACCCCAAATCCGGTTGCCCGTGGCGAGTCGGGCGAGTAGCCGCGGGGCGAGGAGTCGTCGTTGCGGGGGCCTCCACAGCCCCCCCCCCCCCCCCCCCAGCGCCGCGCCAGCCGCCCGAAAATAACCTGCAGAAACTTGTTTTCTTGGGGGGGGCGGCGGGGGGGAAATCTCTGCTGCTTAATTTGGGATGTCGGCTTTCGTAATAACTATGTTTCTCAACAAACAAAAGGATAAATAGATGTGAAGAAAAGACCAAACATACTTTGAAAAGGCGAATTCATCCTCCTGGGGGTAATTAGTTTTATACAGCATTTGCCATTCAAATCCAAATCGTTTGAATGCGGCGTCGTTACCAGCCAGTTTTAGTCTGTTGGATCCCATATCCTTACAAAGGACACAATAAGAGCTATAAATATACATTCCTCCTTCATTAATCATATGAAGTGTACCCTTATATTTTTTTTCCATCTCAGCTTGTTGCCCACTAAATTATATTTTTACAATGTGCACGCTATCCTTGCTCATTGTATTATTGACTAATTGAATTGTCTCTTTCAGTACATAAATTATGTAGCACCGGGGCTCAAGAAGTGGTAACTGTGAGATAACCGTACCCCTGGGGCACTGCAAGACATGAAACATGGGTACATCCCCCCGAAATGTGTGTTTGTGCTGCAAAATGTTTAAAATCATTTGTTCCAGAAAGAAACAGGCTTTTACACTGGCAGTGACACTCCTGCTAAGGAACTGAGGGCTAATTTCAGGGCAGTTTACCTTGATAACCTTTGTGCACGTGGCGAGGGCATCCCTCTTGATGCAGGCACCTCTATATTCCGTGAAATTATCCCTGATCCAGCAGGATTTGCATATTTGTTTATTTAGAGGCTTTTCAGCGAGGCAGACGCGGACGCGTTTTGCAGCACACCAAAACGCAGGTGTGCATTTTGCCATACACAGGGATGCGGAGATGTGCACAACTAATTAAACCTTAACGTGACTACAAAGTATCAGCTCATACAGGTGTCTGAAGTGTTTCTCATTGTGAAACATGCTTCATTATTTTATAATTTTGTTCAGTGTTTCTGTCGGGAAACAGGGGTTTTGTCCTCCACTAAAAATATCCTGGAGCATTTTCACAATGATGAATAATTACCTCCTCAGAAGGATGTTTGGGTTTCTCCATATTACGCTTGCTGAGTTACGCTGATATCTGATATGCCAGAAGGATTACCAGCAACGAACTGTAATTTATACTGAAAATGGAAGCACTGATTAAAAGGCAGGACTGGCAGCATAACTCCTATTAAAGCTGGTTAGCAATTCCCATCATAAAATCCTACCTTCAGCCACTTTTAATAGTGCCAGACTAACCACCCTGCTGCAATTTAAGCATCTTAAGTTCATACCTCAGGTTAAATCATAAACATTTTTTCTTTCGTTCTGTCTGTCAGGGATCTCCGAGTCTGAAAACGAGAATGGTCACTTTGTCAGAGGTGCTCCCTCAAAACCCACCATGAAAAACCTACTGAAAATCCCGTTTGTGCCTGGCGGGGGCTCACCAGCGCCTGGCAGTGCGGTTCGCCAGCAGCTGGGTGCTCACCCAGCACATCACAGCCCAAGGCTGTGGGAGTCGGAGCTGGACCTGCAGTTCCAGTTCCCGGCTGCTCTGGACCATGCCAAGTCTGAAGGTAGGAAGGGCGAGCGGGGAACCTGTCCTTCCAGTCCTCTCTCGGGAAATGCGGAGCAGGAAGCTCCTTCAATAACACGCGGTGGGGACGAGGACTGGATCAGGGACAAGTTGGCAAGCACAGAGGATCTGGAGAAGAGACAGGTTCTCCAGGGCACTGGAAGGGAACGGGGAGTTGGAAGGGGAAACTGGGTCTGCCTGGAGGGAAGGCTAAAGCAAAGCTCATGAGCCAGAATCTGGAAGCCAGCCTGCTGGGAGAAGGCTTGAAAACAGACTGGGAACGGGAGAAAATTTCCAGGAGAAGGACACACAACCCAGGAGGGATGGGGCTATCAAGACCAGTACCTGATCTGCCAAGGGCTGAAGCAGACCTTGCTGGGCAGAAGCGATCAACGGGAGAGCTGGAGCGGGGCGAGGGAGGAGGCCGAGGCTGGGTATGGGATGCAGCGAGGACAACGGGAAGAGGGAATTCACCAGAGACAGTGTTGTAGAAATGAGCGTGACAGACACTTAGGAAGGGAGGCAGAGCACAAGGGTGAGGATTTAGGAACGGGAACGAAGACCACCTGGAGAACTGCCATGTCACTACTGGCAGCAAGTCTCTGAAACACTGAGAATGTACCTTGTCCCCTTCGAGTGCTGGACCACGTGCAAACTACTACGCTCCTCATACAGGGTAAGTTTCCGCATTGCTGATGGCCTGCATCGATGTCGACACAGGATTAAACTGTTGGGGTTTTGTCAGATTATCTCTACATGGAAGAGAAATACACATGTATTAAAACAACAGCAGTTAGTCTGCAAAGTAAAACACTCCCGAGTTATGAAATACCAGAATAAAGGCTGCCAGTGCAAAAGGATAAGCCTGGCTCCGACGCTGAACCAAGGCCAAAGAACCAAGGTAAGTGCCTAAACAACTTCCACTTAATTTACTACAAAAATCAGATGTAGGTATTTGATGTACCTTGCAAGGAACCGCAGGGAAAGCAGGGACAATGCTGTGGCTAAGGTGGGTGACTGCCACTCCAGGACAGGGCTTCAGCCTCAGGATTCCTCTGGGATGCAAAGCACAATGCTTGAAACAGAGACTTCACAGCGATGCACTAATTGTGCAGTGTTCACTTCCTAGGTGCTTGATTTGACATTTTGAAGTCTGATTTGCAGAATTGAAGAGCACTTCCAGATATATCTGCAGTAAATGAGAATTTATTCAACTTTTGACTAAATTAGATGCTTTGCCATGTTATATTTTCTGACAAAATCAGGCCATGAGTACTTCTAATTGGTTATCTAAATTGAAAAGATATTTTTTACTATTCTGTCTGTATGCCTAAGTTCCTCATCTGTAAAATAAGGGTAGCACCAGTTCTCGCAACAGTGTTGAGAAAATGAATTAGAGTTTGCGAAGCACTTGGATACCATAGTGATGAGTACCATGGAAAAGCCCAGGAGGAAATGAATAAATCTGTCTTCAGAACAATATTTGAATAGTGTGCAGTAAATAAAGCATGGGCCACATAGTGAACAGCAAGGAGAAAATAGAATTATTACTTAGTGAGCACAGTCTATTCTGTACAATGAGCGAGGCCGGGAACCTGTCGAAAGAACAGCGTGTGATCTAATTACAATTAAATAGTGTATCATAATGCAAATGCACAAAAGGGACAAATTACAGTTGCACGGGCCACTTTAATGTCGGAATTTCTAAACTTTTAAACTCGAGTTAAAAAAAAAAAAAAACCCTTTATGCTGCTAGCGTGTAATATACGTGTATAAATGATTCCCTCACCCCTTAATAGTTGGAGACAATACCTTTACCTCATCTACCCCAGCCACTGCTACATGGTTGAGTGGAAAAAGTGTTTTTCTTCTCTTGGAGATATCTCAGCCTTACAGCCAAGATTTAATGCTGTCATTCACACATTGACATACAGTTTTAAATTCAAAATTTACCTTCTTTGAGAGTCTGTGCATGATCATCGGAGACAGACAGTGTTCTCCAGAGAGGGATCCAGAGGAGAACCTTAATTTCAGTGATTAAAATTTTGTCTTTTGCTTGAGGTGCTTCATATTTCAAACCAGCCTACTGTATTTTGGCACAGAAGCAAGGTTATGGGAACAACGACAACTTCACTGATCTTTTGCGACTCCTCAGTCCCGAGGCTAGCACTGAGCCTTTCTGACTCCTGCTGAGATTTGGAGCCGCTTCAGAGCTGCTGTAAATTGCACTGGGTTATCTGTTGCCCACAAGAAGGGTGATGAAATTAGGATTCGACCGTTCAGTGGTGCTCTGGTTGTATCCATTTTTCTGATCATGATTTCTCTATTGCTTAGCAGCATGTGAGGTGACACTGAATCGTTACACCTATTTATTGTTATCCAGAGAATTTTCCGTTACTGGGCATCCTCTAGCAGCTGGTTAAGGCAATTTTGGGATAAGGAGATGCAGCACAAATAAAGATGTGGCTCATTAAGTTTAAGACTTACAGCTATGAGATCCTCACCTTCAGTTTAATCTGCTGTGCTGCCTCCCTTGTGTACGAGGCATCAGCTACATCCACAGGTGACTTCTAGCAATGAGGACCCGTCTGATTATTCCTGCACAGGTCTCCATACCGATTCCAGCACCATAGTGCCCAGGGAGGTATGTGGTAATTCAGTAGGGACTAGATTTTTTTTTTTTTTTTCACATGTTTATTGGTCACAGATGTGGTTTTGCAAACTGCTCAGAGGTTAAAAGTCATCCTCCTGACTTTGCAGAGCAAATTCTAGGTTAGCGGGCCATTTGCCAGAAACCCTCTAACCCCAGCACATATTTATGTCATTCCTGATGTCAACAGCTAAACAATTCCAACTCCTCGCTGGAGTCAGGGAGGGTCATAAATGGAGGCAGACCTTCCAATAACTAAGGTTAGTTTCCTGGGACGTTTGAGAGGAAGATGGAGCTCCTTCACTTGAGTCGGTGTTTAACAGTCTGAAATACAAGCAGAGCAGTTGGTGTGAAATGCTTTCAAAGGCCTCAGTTGCTGAGCAGGGGGAGCTGTTGAGGTCTAATCCAGTGTTTGTTTATTTAGGGATTTCAGATGTAGATAGAGGGAACCTAGAATCCAAAACGCCGAGTTTACCGAGTCCAATCCACACTTTAAAGGAAAAGAATAATTTATTTGTTATTGGAATGTGCATAACGATGTGGGATGTGGCTGTCTGGGCATTTAGAAGGAGAGAAATCCAGGTAACCCCCAAGGGGAAAGCCTGATGTTATTACAGTTAACAGGATTTTTGCCATCCATTTAACCAGAGGGAGATTTCATCTCCGGAAGCCTGTCATGGGATGACACTGTGCCACAGGCATTCACAATGTTATCAGTGACACTTAGTTTGGTAATTTTCTCTGTTTTGGTGGTTGTCATATAGTCTTTGTTCTCAGGTGAGATCGTTACTGGAGACACACTGATAATCGAGTCTCCATTCTTGACCCCCCTGGCAATGCCCTCACTTTTCCAGCGTCCTGCTTCTCACTGAGGTACTGTAACTCCTCTTTGGACTGCAAGAGTCTTTGCAGATCCAGTAAGAGAAGAGACAGATGGTCCATGCCCTCTTGTGTGAACAGGATCAGCCTCCTCTGCAGCTTAAAAACCACATAAGCCAGACGAGGATTCCAGGTGGTGTTTATCCCAAAGCATTTCCAACAATGCCACAAGAATGTTAATTACTGACACCAACAATCTTGTTCTCATTCATATAATGGGAGTGCCTAAAGGTCTTACCTGAGGTTGGGTCCTATTGTATTAGACACACAATAAAAGCAAGTCCTTTCCCCAGAGAGGTTATAGTCTAGAAGGTTAGCCTGGCAGGAAGTTAGAAGGAAAGCAGAACCACGGGAAGGTGGTGTGAGTCACCAAAGGTAGTGCAGCAGGTCCACATTTCACATCTCCCGAGCCCTAGTGCTTCAGTGCTATGTAAACACTATCCCATTTTCTCCTGGTGTCTGTGCCAGCGCAGGCAGGAAAGTGAGACTGCAGCAGACTGAGAGCAATTCAAAACGGAGAGGAAAAATGTGGAGAGGAGAAAAGCTAAAAACAGAAGGAAAAGAATCGATACCTACCACATAGAAACAGTCATTTGCCTCTGGGCTTGGGAAATCAAAGAACCAATCTTAGACAAAGGATGCCTGGAAAATGTCCAGTCCATTGCTCCTGGTGATCTCAGCAGACTTTACAGATATTAATTAAACCGCACCTCTGCCCAGTGTGGAAAGTTACCAACAGAAGCATCACCCTGTCACTTCTTTGTGCCTTATCTGATAGATACAGCTGATGTGTTGGGTCATATGGCTGGAATCCTTCATTCCCTTGTTCTTTGTCCTTGACAGTTGCTCCTCATTAGCACCCCCCTTTCCCCTGCCCACACAGCCTGCACTCACACAACAGAAGAGGCAGAGGAACGCTTCCCAAGGGAAACACAGCACCGTCATCTCTCTCCAGCTCTGGGACACATCCACTGGCCAGGGGGCTGATCAGCTGCGTTTGGGAAGGCCTGCAAGTGGAAAGAAAAAGCCACGTTACCTGCATGAGATACAAATGGATCAGCCAGAGTTAGACGAGCAAATCCCAGGCATAAAACTTGAGACTAGATAGATTCGACACTTGTGTCAACACCTACAACTCCCACAAGTGTCCTCTGCTGCTGGCGGTCAGTCGTGGCTGGCTTCTATCTCAGACTACTACGTTCTGTGTTTAAAACCGAATATACATATAGCATGATTCCAGGAGCCACTGTTGGAAAACAGTGGCTAAGGTATCCCTCTGCTTTAAATGGCAGAAACTGGAGGCACAGAGTAGTTTTAGAACCTTGTAACAGAATAATAAATATTAATAAAATGACCTTAGTCCGCTAATTTAACAGCTCAAAAACAGTGGCACCCGTCATTACTATGATGTAGCGAAGACAGGGACGATGATCTGCAGAAACAGGAAACAATACTGACGTTGGACAACAGCTTGAGACAGGGACAGGGTCCTGTTTGCTGTAATGAGCAACTATCTTGTTCATACATTTCTCAGACAGCCCTTTAAAGTTAAGAGTTTTGGGTCTGCTTCCTCCTACTGGAATGCTCCTGAAAACCTCATCACCCTTTCAAATGCTATGAAGGAATTTCCTATAAATATAGTGGATTTTTCATGGAAGAAATATTGGACTTCTTCATTTTTACCACATCATGTGAAAAAGGGACAAGCTCAAACAGTTGTAAAATTAAACTTCTCAGAACAGATCTTCAGGTTCACGTGTCAGATGCTTTGAAGATCTTACTGTGCAGTTTTAGATATAAATTCATCTATGCATAAAAGTGCAGAGATCTAATTTGACTCTATGCAGTAAGTTAAACATCTTGTTGCCAATGCCATAAAGCAACAGATCCAAGGCCTCGTTCAGACAGGGTTTCCACTCCCCAAGCTCATAAGGTGACACTGAAGGACGCCCGGAGTCCTGGAGGACTTGTCTTTGCCAGTGACTCCCTGCCACGTGATCTGTGCACCCTGATTGTGTCTCAGAGCACCTTCCTGCCAAGAAAGGCAGGGGGTCACGCTGCAGCACTGGGGCGTGCTGCAAAAGTCCGGACAAGACCTCGGTTACGTAGCTGTCAGAGGGGAGCATGGAGGTCTCTTTCCAGAGAGCAACAACAGTGACACAGCCCTGATTTGCTGAGGAGAGGAACAAGCTTCTGTTCCCAGCAGTTTCTAGTTTCAAAGCAGAGCTACGCCTTGAATCATTCTGCATAAATTTTATTTTTAAATCATTTCTAGCCTCTTGCAAATTTGAAGCATCTCCAAAACCAGGGCAAATTTGCCAACATTTCTTCCTAGTTTTCAGCAGTCCAACTTCTTACCCCCATTAGTGCTGTCTGAATCTTTCTCAGATGCCAGGACTGAGCAATTTGGAGACACTAGGACAGTTTTAAAAGAAAAGAATACATCTCGTGCTGAGGAATGGTACTGCACTGACAGCTCTAGCATATAAAACGTGGGTAGCCTTCAAATAGGTAGAGTGTTTTACTTGCTAAAGCTGTCAATCTGGCACTTTTCACAGACATTAATTTTACTTTCTTTTTTGTTTAAACATCCCTTCAGGGCAACAGTTCTGGAAAAACACCACCATTCTCCCACCTTTCCATGCTCCTCCCAGGGGACCCATGATCAAAGCCAGGAGAGCAAAACATGCAACTCCAATGGGTTATGAAATGTGGGTGATCATGCCGTGAACCTTTGTATCTTCCTGACAGGTACGCTGCACATTAAGGGTATCAGGATCTATATGTCTGCTGTCACAATGTGGTTTTACCACATATTTTTATTTCCTTAGTACCTGAATGGCAGCTTTAGAAATCAAATTACAGTCTGAGTGCTACAGGCTGCAGCCCCCTGACTGAGCCACTAAATCAGACTAATTGAAACAACAAATATGCCTGAATAGCAGTTCCTTAAGAAAACGTTGCCCTTACAACACACTGCTTTTACTTCTAACATAACTTGACTGGACTTATTGACTGCTTGGTATTTCTGCTACTGCATTTGAAGTTTATTGATTCTAAGAAATATGAAATGAGTTTCAAAGAGGTCAGAATGTGACTTTGTCCAAGTGAGACACGAAGACATTCAGGGATACTAACGGGACAGAGGGAACTGCAGGATGCTAAAGGTTGCTAGTTTGTCCCAACAGAAATCAGTGCTTTTTGAACAGCCTGGCCCAAAAAAGAGGTGAAGGTGCTAATCCACCTTCTAGTCAACAGGTACCACCACATTCTAACTGTTGCCGAGGCTGTTGCTCCACCTACCTCCCCCTCCACTAATACACATTTTTTGGGGGACGCTCTTAGAAGGACCAAAGGTTGAAATGGCAGATCCTCCTTCAGTGCAGTGGGAGGTATGTGCTGGCAGGGAAAGCTGGGAGGAAAATACTCTTATGCTATGCAGGCAATGAACATTTTGCGTAAAAGCAAGATGCCTTCACATTCCCAAAGGAATTCAGCTAAAAAGGATCCCTACCAAAAACTGGAGAGAATTGAGATGCTTGGAACAAATTTACATTGCTAAAAAAGGGGAATTGGTAGAGGAAGAAGTTACGGCTATCAGAAGTAGTCTTCATTTCTGAAAGTACAGAAGTGTATGTATTCAACAAGAAATCCATTTCTCAAAAAGACTCTCATTCTGTGTTCAAAAACCTACAGTGAGGGCTAAGAAGAAATTGATGTTTATGTCTATATCATCTGGAATGAACATTTACATTCTATGAAGAAAAGAAATGGCATTTTTCGGATGCGAGCCCTCTGAGGCAGGTAACAAATAAGATATATTTGACAGAGGAAGAAAAGCTTTCTCACAAATATAATGTTCTTCTAGCCCCAAATGGCTGCAATCTGCCTCTAAAACCTTCTTTCAGACTGATGCTTGCTTCACGATCTGTTAGTTTTGTCTAAACCATCATTTCAAATGGTAGTCCAGCTTTTTCCTTCTGACCTCTAGCCCACTCAGTAGGTATCAGGTAGCACTCATCTGGTCCTTCTGGGGCTCTCATCGCAGTATCCGCAGCGAGTCACTACTTCTCAGGCTGCTAGGTCATTCTACGAAGTACTACTTTTGGAGAAGGCAGCATAGGGGAAGACAAGGAATAATATTCCTGACGTGCTTTTGATGTTTACTGCTGCTACTGCTGTTAATACGTGTTTTTACTAAGGAGCAGAGCTCATGGATTATGCTTAGCTTAAAAAGAAAGCTGTAAAATTGTACCAGTGAAAGACATAAGGAAGAAAAACCTCACATAACATTCCTATTCTCTTAATCTCTCTTTCGTTTTTCTTTTTTCAAGTATTGCATCCAATTTCTGGCAAATGTAGTAGTCCATGGGGTATGGTGCCTCCAGAAGACTCCCAAAGCAGCACATGCTGTGCACAGGCGCCTGCTGCAGGAAGTGAGCAGTGAGAACTGACACTGAGCAAGGCAAGTACCTCACTGTGAGCCATTTCCAAACCAGAAAGATGAAGAAGTTAGTCTTGTTCCTGGCTACAGTCAGTTCCAACGCATGAAAGGTTTTACTGATTTTCAGTTGATGCAGGTGAACGATGCCTACCATGTTAGAAGTGACAAAGCTAAGAAATCTTGCACTTCACCTAAAGATGATGGATATGATGTATGTAAGGAAGGACTAAGCACAGAAGGCTTTGTGATTCTGTCACCTGAATAGCTTATTTGCAGTGTTGAAAGGCTAACCTAGCTCAGATAAGAGATCAGATCCTGATTGGATTTTGGAATAAACCACTCAAAGGTAATTTTTTTTACTCACAACTAACATGGGCATCAATGAGTCCAGCACTGGATCTGCTGCACTGCAGCAGCTGACTTGGAGACCACCTTTCAGACAGCGGGTCTGAGGTCGGTGAACTCATCTTTTAAAACAGCACTGGAAAGTCAACATGTCTATACTAAAGCTGACTGAGCTGACAATCCAAAAGTCTACAACAGAAGGGTAGAGATCTGTAGTGTTCAGAAGCAGTCTGCAAAAAACCTGCACAATGGAACTGAACAGTGGGGTGAGCAACAGAAACCAGTCCCCACCTTTGGGAAAAGATGAGGGAACTCTGTATAAGAATATCAAGAACATATGAATGCCAACGCAACAGTCACTGTGGACAAAATCCCCACTCAGAGTACTTCATGGGCCAGGGTGGGTGGGGAGACACTGCGGCAGAAGGTTAGCAAACCACGGCCTGAAAGATAAATGGATATTAATTAATTTTCAGTTGTACACCAACTCACACAGTGCTAGGAACTTAATTAACACCCCCCTCCAAAGCTACAAACAGACTCTTGAAATTGGCAGTGAGTTAAACTGCTCTAAGTCAGCACTTACAGTGAGGATCTTCTCTCTGACCAAAGGAATCTGTTGTTAATTGTGTGGGAAAACAACAGACAGCAAAAGAGATGGTCTGAAAAATTAGCAGCATATACACTTGTGTTGAACAGCCTTGTTCACCTTCACCAGAGTACCTGAACAAGAGAACGAGGATTTAAAAAAAATATAGGGAAGCCTACACAGGGAGCTAAGGAAGCCTGAATAGAGCGCACCCATCTTAAAGCTTATCTCCTGTATCAAATTTTTACATGGGGTATAGCAGACACTAGAGGAAGGGGTGAAAAGGCTCGTGGCTCTGTGAAAGATAAGAGGAAATGCAAAACTGACAGCAAGTGGACACTCAGGGATCACCAGAGAAAGGGGAAAAAATGCAACCCTTTGTGATTACAGTTAAGCACAAATAAATATGTAGGAAAAGAACACTTTCTATTTCCTGCAAGGAGTACAGTTTGGAGGGAAATGGCCTATGCCAAATATTTTTCTCTGCTGGAGGCATCAGCAGGGTTCTGACAGGCACGTTAGGAAAACAGACCATACGTTTGTGCATATTCAACAGCCCCTATGGGAGACATAATTTTCTCAGGCTGCCGTTTGGGTTGTGTTTGGCACTTGAACTGTTTCATGGGCTTTGATAGCCTAGGATCTGTGTAGATGATGTTTTGTTCTGAGGGAAAAGAGTAGAAGCACATGACCAGAAGCTCTGATCAGCTTTTGAAAGACCCAGACCAGCAGAGCTCAACCAACAAAACTCCTTTGTAATGGAAATGTCATATCTAGGCATGAAATTAGAAAAGCAGTGTGTACAAGCAGATTACAATAAGATTGAAGTCCTCCATCGTATTCTTGCCCCAGCAGAAAAGGATGCAAAGTTAAGATACCTTTGAGTAGTGAGCTGTCTATCCAATTTAGCTGCCCAAGCAATCAATGATGGAGCTTTATGTGCAAGAGTGTTCAGTAGACCTAACACACAGATCTTCACAGAGAAACTGAAAAGAGCTAATAATAGCCCCAGATAAACAGAATTAAGTGCAAAACTGGACATAGATTTTTACAGACCGATGCTGACTGAGCTGAATTCTCTCCTTGCACTCTCACTGGTACTTATGACCCTAGTGAGGCATAAAGATTAATTCTTATACAAAAAGCATTTGCTTTCCACTTTTTCTAAAGCACTTGTAGGCTGTCTACTTGAATGTTTTGTCTGGTTTCAATTAGAAATAGTATTAGTCTTTAATTACAGCCTTGCCCGGGCGTAGTTTTGCTGTCCCCTGTCCCATTCCAGAGGAGACTGAAGTGACACCTTTCTATCCTTACTGCTATGATGGCTAGGAAGTGAATTTGCTAAGTCGTCAGACTCTGTTTACACTCCAAATTGACCAGCTCTATTCATGTCAGCGGGGTTGCCCTGTTTGCAATGCAGTTTGAAACCCTCTGGTGCCCTGAACTCCAGAGAGGTAATGACTGTTATTCAGAGTTAACACACAAATCACTGGGCAGGCAGGAGATGTTGAAAAGTCATGCAAATTCTCTTTGTTCCCAGGAGGCCGCAGCGTAAGTGGCCTCATAGGAGCTTAAGGAGGAGTTTCAAGGCTATCCTTGAACATGAGATGCTTCCTGGGGCGTCACAAATGCCAAAGAAACTTCTTTCTTTAACTGTTTTGCTAATTACCACTGCTGTAGTGTGCAAAGGGGACACGGCGGGGTAGAGCCTCTGCCACGAAGGCAAACACTTCAGTAAGCTGAATCCACTAAACAGCCGAAAAAGAGTCAAGCTGCACAGAGCAGGTCGGTGTGTAAGTAATGAGTGTCTGAAGATGTGTACGCTGAGACAACACCTAGAGGGGCAGCATCTTCCTGTTTGACTCCACTCGCTTTCTTAATTAGGCTTCTGTAATCATACAGCAGTAGGAAAAAGCTGTCTCCCTTTGGAGAAATACCGCTGCAGTGCAGAATTGGATAACGTGTATTTTCCACCAAGGCCTATCTAATAGGAGGAAGGACGCCCCAACCCTCACTATATACCCACAGAAGCTGAGGGCAATGTACTAGGGTTCATTTGGCCTTTTCTAGAAAAGGTAAAATGACATGAATTTACTTTGAGAACTGGACTGCACATAGTGTTTTGCAGTCATGCACAGGGTGTCTACCAGCACAGATGGGCAGGCCAGTGGAAGAAGCTACTGCCCTTCTCCACCAGACCAGTTTATTTTGACCCAAATATTTTAGGGAGAAATCCCAGTCAGTCTTGCCCAGCAGGTCAGCAGGAAAGGTCTGTCTGGGAAGACATATCCCCAGGTGCCTTTGAGAAGGCACAGAAAGAAGTTAAACACTGAGAATTAAGAGTCTGCCATGCATAGGCAGCTCCTGCAGCAGGGAAAGCTGAGAGCAGGTTTTTCAGGATCATGGCTTTGGACTGAGGTGCCTAAATTCTGCACAAATTTCATGTCAGACATCTGCTTGGGTCTAGCCTTAATTCTCCTTTTATTCCTGTGGAGAACAGCAGTGCTTCCATGGTGTTTCACAGTGTCACTGTTAACCTCAGTAATCCCTCTTCAAGACCTAGGGTGGAAGGTCCTGCACACAAAAACCCTTTTATTTTATAAGTAAAAATAAGGTAAAAGAGGACATCAGAGTCAGCCCAAAGGCACTGAGAGGATTCAGAGAGATGTAATATGCTTGAGAAAGGTAAATCCTGCAGCTCGAGGGCTGCAGCTGATCTTGGGGCCCTCACCTCAGCGGACACAGCTGCCTTGGTGCTGCATAGCTACACGTGTCATTCCTCGAGTGAGGTCCCTTGGCTCCAACTTCTCTGAGGTGCCGTTCTATATGGAAGCTAAGATCATTAAAATCTTCCAGAGGACAACTATGAGATCCAGCCAACATTCCTCCCTTCAATAAATAAAACAGTTTCTAGCATAGGCGGCTCTGTGAATTATTGCAGAGCACATAATAGTGCCTGTATTTGCCTACACAATCACTGCACTCCCCAGATCTAACTCATTACTGTGCTTAGCGAAGCGCTTTGAACTGCCTCAAGCATGAAAAGCACCATATAAGAACAAATTTTATTCTCATAAAAAGGTATTAAGGCAAGTTAGAGGCACTATTGACGCACATGATATGTTATAATTGGCAAATGTTCACAAAGGCAAAATCCTGCTTTGTGCATCAAGCTGGAGGGTACCTGTGTGCACAGTCTGTCTGAGTGAATCCTCTCCCCTGCCCTGCAGCGCTCCCAGCTCCCACAGACAAGCCAGCTGGTTGAGAGCCACGACTTCCTAAACACAGCCCTTTCGCTTAGGATGAAAGCAGGACTCTGCTTGACCTGATTTTAAAGAGAGACATGAACCCAGCTGGCTAGTACCTGCCGTTAGCCGGCTGCACCTCAGTTGTTCCTGACCCATCATTCCCCCACAATCATCATCGCAACACAACCCGACACCCCCAAGGGTCACAGCTGCATCCCTGCACCTTAAGGGAAGCATGTGCCACCCTCTCCACAGCTGTCAACTCGGCTCAGCGGTGACCTGCAGCACCCTCTGTTGTTCCCTGCCTGGAGTTCACCCAGCTCGTCCTCCCTACCAGGACTATTCTTTTCCCATTTCATTTACCACCTTCCCAAAAGCTAGCAGGGTACCACCCTTACGCCAGCCTGTCCTGGTCTGGACGCTCATTCCCTGCTTACTAGTCTTGCCAAATTTATTTGCAAAATATTTTCCGTGAAACGGAAGGACACTGTAGGTATAGAACTGAGATAGCTGATGTCCTTCTTACGAGGAACAGGTAGAACCCAAATAGCTTCTAGTGACCCAGAAGTCCTGGAAAATAAATAATGTTTGGAAGTGTGAAGTCATTCATCTACACAAAAGTCTTTATGTCAGCGCTGTGCTTAAGGATGTTATCAGAGAAACCAGGAATGTTCTTGGGGTTGGAGGGTAGTGGGCAGAACATTTTTTGCAGGCCCACACAAAAATGTTGGGTTGTCCCAAGACAATGTCATGTCCCTGAAGGACACCAGAGTCAGCACTTTCACTGCTGTAATTACCAGCAACCAAGATAAATACATTAAATATTAATGGGAATATTGAGAAATAACAAAAACTAGTACAGAAACCACAATGGTATGTGCTCGCAGGCACATGTGCATGCACGTGTGTGCAGTCTGTCCAATGGAGTCATGTGATCACTCAAGCTCCTGGCTCACAAGCTACATTCAAGCTCGGAAACTTTCCACTGTCTTGAATTCATTCTGTACAAAGGAAGTCTCATGGCCCACTTTAAAGCTCTAACAGCTTCATTTTGGCTAGAAAGCACACTACTTTTCAGGAGGCTTGGGCTCAGTTTCTCTTCTGGACTACCAGGTATTCGGAAAGCTGCAGAGATTGCACAATCATTCTGGGAGAGAAGACTGTGTCCCCCCCATGGTATACTCTGTGCCCACAAACCTGCCTTCAGGACTCATGGTCTGTCACGCAGCCCTGAGTCTTAAAGACAAGAGCAGGTGAGGGAAAGAGTGAGTGGAAACCTCCAAACACCTGAAGTGCTCAAGGCTTCCTATACTATGGGACTGAGGAAGGGGGAAAGCACGTGCGTTAGCATCTTCTCCAAAGGCTGCACACCGAGGTCCCAAATCACTTCTTATTCCAGCACTCCGGAACTCAGTGGAGTCAGAGCCTCGGGATTTAACTCACCATGAACCTACACATAAATGCTCCGCACGTAAGGAGAGGTCACCAGGACCTGCAAGAACCTGACTATGAGATGCAACACGGGGCCCGCTGCGGCAGCCATGTTGCGGGTGAACACTTCTAGAGAAAGGTTCTGGTGCGTGCAGTGTCTCTGTGGTTGAGCACGCAGGAAACGTTGCTTGAGAGCTTTCGCTTCAAGTGTGTACTAAAAGGTTTTTTATATTTCTCCATCTGGTTAAATTTTCTTGGCTGCCCTCCACTGTGCCCACAAAGTGCTGCTGGAAAAGGAGGAAACTCTTATTTGCATACATTGGGAGTTTTCTTCTTCCATGGAATGATGAACTGTTCAGTGGAAGTTTAATCCAACAGGTCCCTTGCTGTGTGTCCAGTGGCTGGGCACCACTGCTTTAGCTGAGCATGAATCCAGTGGAGTGAGCTTGGTGTTAGGAAGGAGGAAGAGACCTGGACTGGTGATGTGTTCACATAGCTTCATTTTTAGATCTTTCCTGATGGGAGAAATTGAAAACCAAAGATGTTCCACCAAACCTACTCATCCAATTACTGGAGCACTTAGAAAATGTGATATGGATCAGTCTAACACCCCAAGCTTTTCCCAGAAGAGAACATGAGTGTGCAGACACTGCACTTTTGGGAAGCATCAAAAACCAGACAGATTAGCTTTGTGGCTTTTGTTAGTTGGTTCTGACTTGCTTTTGACTACTTGCCTACTCACTATTAACACCCCATGGTGCAGTTGTGTTTGACATCCCTGTAACAAACCCTGATTTATATGGCCTCACACAATTCCTCCTCCTTTGTGTGGCCTTGAGAACAGCGTAACAAGCATACTAAAATGGAACCCATTTAAATCAGTCACTACCAAAGGAGCAGACGTCTTCAAAGAGCGTTATCTTTGTGAATCAAACTTCACCCTTCCTGAATAATCATTTTTTTAAAATGAAATGTAGCTTTTGGGGTTAGGCAGAAGCAGACAAATGCTTACTCCAGTGAGCAGACTTTAAAAAAAAGGTGAAAGCATGACTGAAATTCACAGAGCGACAGAATAAAAGAGAGAAAAGATCCAGAGAAAAATCAAATGTGCTACATTCACCACTCAATCATTCAATTACAAGCATTTGAGCATCTGTCCAGTGAAAGGAATTCCAGCTCACTATTTTACGGCGCATCTCTGAACATCTTTGATGCTTTTCCACATGGCAATGCAGCAGATGAGCTGTACTCCTTTCTACACCCACTGTCCACAGAAAATCTGCAAACCATCACCCCCGATGCTCACTAATTTAGGATCCATGTCAGAATATACTCTGCCTCCAAAGCATGTCCACTACTTAACGCACTGCTTGCTTTAGAAATGTGGTTTTTCTTTGGTATGATGTGAACGCTAGGATTATGTGCTGCATGTGCCAAACAGGCAGGGCTGGGTGGGGAAAGAGAAGGGAGGCTTCAGCTCAGAAATGATAGTACCTATTTTTGGCTCCCGAAGCCAAGCTGTGCTGCTCCCACTCTGTTCTGATGATCCAACACATATCATTCTAGATGTCACCAAACCCAGGCAGTCACGACGGTTTGGGGTGCTGGGCTTCAGCATCTTGGGGGAGGGAAGATAAGCAGCAATTTTTCTGAAGTCTGTGGCAGAAAAAAGCTGTATCACGGTAACTGTTATTTTATTATTAATATTTAGACGAGGTTATTTTTCAGTCTGAACATATCATTACAACACGGGAGGTACATACCTGGCTCTTCCCTCTCTGACAACCCTCCACCAGGATGCAGCAGGACATCCCCTTCTCTAAAGCATCCACCTGTTGGGCCATCACGGTGATTTTTTAAGATCTGGTTAATCATGTTGCAGGACCAAATGCCTTCTTGCTCTCTGCTGCCCGGGACACAAAGAATACAGTCTAACTGGAGTCAATTCACACCCCAAGTCTGGTTTACATAACTACAGTGTTTACTGGGGTTTGCACAGTATTTTCACAGCACTCCAAGTGCTACAGTCCCCACTTCCCTGAGAGATCTGGCCCACGAGCAGTTTACCACATGTCTGCTTTGCAGTAAGAGCTCTCAGCATACTTTTAACCTGCAAACAGTGTAAGACAGGGTTAGCTAAGCCTTCCAACAGCCCCCCGGTGACAACTTATTCTCGTCCCAGAATCCTCACACAGCACCTGCTGTAGGTATCCTCAGGAGGTTGTCACCGCCTCCCCTCTGCATGGCTTTGCAGGGAGGCAGTGCAGGGCAGCCCTGGGAAGGGGACAGTCCAAAAACTCAACACTCAACCTGGGCACCGCTCTTCATGGCTGAAGGGGCTCCCCACAGCCACACCACCTTCTCCCTCCTGCCACCAGCAGCCTGTTCCTGCCTGGCACCATCCACTCAGTCCTGCTCATACAACTGTTAGTGGAGTGGTGAGACAAATCCAGATGGGAAACTGGTTAGCGTACAGCCTCTGTCTGCACGGACAGGGAAGACAAGGCGGAGGGTGAAGAAGAGCAGCTTACCTTGGCACTGCTGCCAGAAGCAGCTGCACAGAACACAGCCTAACTCAGGCACCTCCGACGGGCAGCACCTAGCGCGGCCAGAGCCATGCCAGCACTCTTCAGGAAAGCAGGGAACCAAAATGCAATCTTGTAGGTCTTCCGCTCACCTACCTGCAGGAGCATCTCTTCTTTCTTCAGCTGCTTTTCTTCATTACATTATCCTGCTGTACACTGTGCTATCAAGTAGTTAGAAACACACACATAACAGTTTCTCAAAATGCCAGAGCATTTATCTTTAGAAATGTAACAGTGAAAGAAAATTACACCATGTAGACACCATTAAAAGAAATGGTTCACTATATTTATTTTTTTTTTTAAAAAGGGTTACATTCTTGATCCAGGAACAAACCAGTATGAATAATCATAATCACATTTTGCATCCATGTAACTCTTTTTATCTTTTTGTCTCCCAAACATCTGAAGAATATGAACGGACGTCTGAATCCTTTACATGAGAATAGCTTAAATTAGCATTGAGAGAAAATATGCAGCCATGTATTGATCTGAAAAGACAGAGCGAGTTCAAACCTGAGTTAACGGTCCCTGATCTTGGATGGGGGTTGGCAGAGCTCACCTCCTCTCAGGACCAGCCCCATCCTTGGTTACTGCCAACCATACAGCCTGCGAGCGCTGCAGTTCAATTCTTTGAAGCAAAGGTTGGCTGAAGGAGCACAGCACCATTTTATTTAATTACAGTGGAGTTTTGGTATCCACAGGAAAAAATCCTGGAACCAGAGTGTATTTTCATGATCGGTGACTAGAGAGTGGTATAAAATGTCTGCACTGCTTCTTTCCATTCCAGCCTGTGCCTTTGAAGTCATGGTAACAGCTTTTGGATTCGAATCCTCTGATGAGACTCCTTGATTTATTAGGTAAAACATCTGGAAAAAATGAAGACTTGTGGCAGTGTAAATCCTCCAGAAGGAGCGGAGAGAGGTTTCATCTGAACAGTACTCCTGTCAAAAAGCAAGGAAACCTGAGCCCTGGTGACTAGCTTAAGGTTGCTCTGAGGTTGAAAAGCTCCAGCTCAGAATGGGCCTGTTCACGTTTCACCCACTGGCCCAGAAACCATCACGCAGACTTGGCGAAGGCTGCGAGCAGAGAGAGGAACGTACATCAGCTAACAGCCCTCGGTGCTGGGACCATGCCATAGCTAACGAAATGATTTTCATACACTCTTGCAGCTTGAATGTCGGTAGCAATTCTGCCCTTGACATTAATAAGGTAGCTCCTGTTATAAATCACTGCATACTGTGAGAGCAGTATGAAATGTAAAATACCTGCCTCAAAGAAAAAAGGCAACAACAAAATACAGATAGGCCAGAAATACACAGCTCAGGTCACCTACGCTGCATTGCTGTGATGAAGAGGGGTGTCAGGGTGACTTTTCCGTTCCCCAATTACAACAGTCTGTGCAAGTAAAGGAATGTTGGCTTCGGCAGGAGAAGAAAATTACCAGCCTTGGATAGGGTTGATTTGAAAGGAATAAAACCCGCACAGGTAACAAACAAGGAGACAGGCATTTTATGAAGCGGATTTCTTTTTTTATTTGGAATCAGCCCTGAAGTAAGGCAAAAAAAAAAAAAAAAGAAAGAGGAGAAAGGGAACAGCAGGAACAGCTTGCTGTGCTTTGGAGTTACTGCTAATGGCTTCTTCTATGAAACGTGTGTGCGGGGGCACATGTGTGTGAGCATGTGCGTGTGCATCTGTGCATATCTGTGTAAGCTATTTGTTAGATGAGGGCAAAGCTAGCAATCACAGAGGTACTTGACTCAGAATTATTTACTCTCTCTGCCTCCTCCATACCACAACCCATGTTCCAAATTTCAGAGCTCACGCTCTGGGGAGAAACCCCAGAGAGCCATCTTTTGACAGTTATTTTCCCATCTAAATCCCCCTTCCAGCAATTTGAATAATACAGTTCAAACACTAGCCCGAGTGCCAATGTTCTTTTTGGAGGGGGTGTAGGACCAGAGGAGGAGGGGGAGTTTGGGGAGTATTTTTTTAATCAGATAAATTATTGCTGGGAAACCAGCCACTTCTCTCCATTCAATTTATACTCTATGGGGAATCCATCTAATACCCCTTCTCTTAGTGTGAAGCAGGACCGGCGAGATGCTGTATCAAACCAGGGAGGAACGCAAAAGATGGGATGGAGTGCAGGGAAGGAACAAACAACGGGAGGAAGGGGCTGTGCGAAAGCCGGCGGACAAGAAGAGAAGCCAAAGAGACATGTATGCACCTCCCCAGACAAGGGAGGAAAGGAGAAAATGGTTTTGCTTGCTTCTCTGCTGCCAAACTGGAGCAGGCTCCAGCGTGCGCAGTAGGGGCTAGGAGCGGGGTGAGATGGCTCCGAGCTTCAGGGCTGACAGAAGGAGCTTTGCACCTGCAGGGAGGCGGCACAGCTCCAGGCAGGTCTGTAGCTGCGCGGGATGGAGGTTCCTATCAGGCACTGCTTGGGATTGCAAAATGAGTTTAGTGATTTTGCACCGGTTCCCAGTGGAACTGGGAACGTGCCAGTTCACCTCACCATTGTAATTGGAACTGGTTAATGCTTTGCTGGCCGGCTGAGAGAAGGCAAGGACTGGGAACAGAGACAGCTCCCAGCACATCGGGTTTCAGACATGCTTGCAGGGCAGCATGTCTGGGAAGCTTGCCTTGCTGTCTGGGCATACCTTTTATTCTTGTTTGTATTACCCGAACACCTAAGGCCCCAACCAAGACAAGGCTCCATTGTGCTGAGGCGTTGTACGTACACGCAGCGAGAGATGGGCTGCGTCCTGAAGAGCTCCTACTCTAAACAAGGAGACAATTAGAGGTGGGGAGTGGAAACAGGTGCACGGAGAAGGGAAATGATTTCCCCAAGCTTGCCGAGTGAGCCAGTGTCCAAAACCAAAACCAGAACCTGGTGCCCGACACCAGGCCACAGCACTTGCTTCTCTTTCATGTGCTAACACCAATTTAGGCAGTAGGCTTCCCACACCAGCACTTCTCAGCGACTGTAAAGGCAGAGAGAGTTTTTAAAGAATTACACAGTAATGGCACCTGAATCCGTGTCACGGTGCACTTTTCCGGCCTTTTATTCTTCTTTAGAAACAAAGAATGAAAAGCTTTAGTGGGAGAGTTGGCAGTAAGCTCAGGAGACAAGGAGACTTCTGAGGAAGATCTCCCAGATTCTGGGAGTGACTACAGTACAAATAATGGTGGAAAATAATGGAATTGACTAAGCAGGAGGCAAGGGGGGACAAGTGGAAGAGAAACTCTGCTCTGGAAAGCTGCAAGGAGAATATGACACACAAAGCAAAACAGCGAAATAAGGCAAAAAAAACCTCAGACGTGTATAGTCTGCATTTTGGATAGCTTCCTTCTGCCAGCCTGACTGTCAAAAAACTGCTGAGCACCCATTCTCAGGGAATCAGGCCTTACAGAGTCCAGTTATTTTTGGCCCAACACAAACAAATGAGATTCTTTTAATTCAGAGCTCATTTCCATCTGCCATAACAGGCTATGGGCTTGCGCCAGTCCCCCTTGATTTTCTGTCTCCAAATGTCAGCTGTGTGAAGGTGTCACTCCTGATACTGCAGCTTCCTTTCCCAGGAAAAATTAATGCTTAAAGCAACACTGATCTAAACACTTAATTAAAACCCCCTCTAGCCCACCTACCAAATAAACTTATTTTCAGACTTCAATTAACCTCCAAGTTATTACTTGGAATTCCAGATCTCCCTAGAAACGCCAGAACTACGTGTGCCAGGATGAAGTGAGCCCACTTGTTCTGCAAGTGTCAGGTTATGGGGATCGTCTTAACCTGTAGTGGCTCTTGTCCAGCTGAGACATTCTCAGGAAAAAAACTAATAGTTTTTTTGGCATTTTCTCCCTTTCTAAGAAATGGAGAAAGTGCTATCTCTTCCTCCTCATAATTTTTTCTTGCATTTTGAGTCCCCAGACATATGTACTTTATTAAAACACTGCCCATTTCAGAGGCTTTATCTGGGACTGGATGAACTCTGGTGGTAGGTAAATTCAAGCTGCTTTGTGCATTTCGTTGCCCCTAAATGTCTTCGTGGGAATCTGTTCCAGGTTCTAATCATTCTACATTAAGACTCAGGGACTCAGTAATCTCTCCCCTCCCAATCCCCAAGAAAAATAGAAACACCAACTATTCAACCCTAGCTCAAGCACAAACCTCTCTAAAATCCCAACCAGAAACCATCTTTCATAGGTCTCTTTTCTCCGGGACTCCTGCACTCCACAGGATCTGCAGTAGTCTCCCTGTCCAAGGAAGGAAAGCACATGACATGAATCAGGATCTCTTCTTGACAGGAACAAGGTGGAGGGGCTGCTCTTTGCCAGCAGGTACACATTAAACTGCTGTTTAAGCCTCTCCAACATTTCTGGAGACTTGTGGGGCTGTGGGAGTTTTAGGCCGCTCCATTCTTCCATACTGAAGAGAATCTTTCATTTCTTTTACACCTGATACCACGTGGTTTATAGAAATATCTCTGGGCTCAATAAACTATGGAAGTGAGCCTCCTTATTCTGTTTTCTTCCTTTTCCTGACCCTCTTTATCCATTTCCTGGCTCTAAAGCTAAGCAACCAAACCCCGCTGGGTTCACTCTTAAGCAAAGGGAGGCTACAAATGGCAGGAAAGAGTGTCCTGCCCAAGGATGAAAGAAAAGTACAGAGGAGTGCCTAGTGCTCTAACGGAGGCAGACACCTGCCTACTTGCTTGACTCTTAGGCTCTGTTACACAGAGGGTGAGGAAAGGACAAGAAAACATAGAATCTGTATAGTCAGGGATCTGTGTCCCTTCACGTGCTGCTTCTTGGGGGCAGCTAGGTGTACTCAGAGGCTTGTCACACCCAGTCTGAAGGCCCTGACAGGTTGTGTCAGCACTAGGCTTTTCTTCCCATTTCCCTTGCGACCGTCCCCTTGGTGGACTGGTGGGAGCAGACACGGCAGGACAGACAGAGCAGCACGAGGCTGGTGCACCCCAGTTCTCTGCACCATCACCCCACTAATGGAGCATGTGTGGCAACAAGCGGATCCCGAGAAGCCAAAGGACCCAAGCTGGGTTATTAGGGAATTAGATCCTGCAGATCATCTTCCCCCCTGCCCTTCCCTGCAGCGTTCCTGCTCACTTCCACGTCCTGTGTGTTCTTGGCAGGACAAAGAGCAGCACAGGCTAATTTGGAGCAGCACGAAAGGACGTTGTAGAGAGGTTGGTGCTGGTCTCTTCTCCCAGGGAATTAGTGACAGAACAAGAGGGAACGGCTTTAAACTACAACAGGGGAGGTTCAGACTGGACATGAGGAAAAAATTTTTCACAGAAGGAGTGGTCAAACAGTGGAATAGGCTGCCCAGGGAGGGGGTGGAGTCACCATCCCTGGGTGTGTTTAAGGGTCGTTTGGATGAGATGTTGGGGCATGTGGTGTAGGGGAGAACTTTGTAGAGTAGGGCTGAGGGTTGGACTCGATGATCCCAAGGGGCTTTTCCAACCTGAATGATTCTGGGATTCTGTGTGCTGCCTGGCCAGCTGGTTGCTGCTGGTTCTCCAAACGGATGTCTGGCTGAGGTTTCTTCCACAAGTGGGGACTCTACTTTGGGTTTCTTTTTCTACTGTCCAGCTGCAAACCTTCAGGTAACTTGTGGGAATTTTATCAATGAAGTTACTCACAACTCTGATTGAGTGACTGTTTCAGAAGTAATTCAAGGGGAGGGAAGAATGACAGAAAAACAGCAGGACACCTCTTTAGAAACCAAGACTAAAATGCCCCAAAAGGGCTGCTGGAAATCTTGTTTTCATCACCCACAAATTCCCTGATGCTGGAAAACGTACCCCCCTTTCCTGTATTCTCCAATTTGCTACAAGTTCTAACATGAAGAGCTTCTGCTGGGAATAGCTGACTGTGCCAGAATATGATAGTTGCTGTTCCAACGCTGTCCTTCCCTCCCCAGATTATCACATTTCAACCCTGAAAATGAAAGTTGCTCAGTGTTTACTAACCATTCTGCTCCTTTCCACTCGGCAAGGACCTCTGTGGGAGAGCCAGATCTCTGCTGTTTACAAGCCCATCTGCTTCTGTTGCTTTTCTTCACCTGAAGTTAGAACACTCTGTTCAGGATATTGCTCGCGGTTGTGTTGGGAACCGCAAAGAGCAGATGAGGATTTCAGGTGGTAAGCAAGCAGCATGAAGAGAAGAATACAAATCTGTTCTCATCTAAAGAGCCCTAAAAATAATTTTTTTAAAAAAAGAACAAGATGAAAGGAAATTCCAAAAAGCCAACGATAGTTTCAGCAGCACAATCATTCCAAGGAGAGTTTTTCCCATATTTTTATGAGAATTTGAACATTTAGAACCAGAAGGGAAAAAGCACGAGTGATCCAATGACTTTCCCTGAAATTACACTGATCCCTCTGGTCTCTGCATTTTAAAGTCTCTATAGGTAGAGCTACAAGACTCGACTTTGCCCAAACCTGTACTGCTGCTGTGAGCTTTTCAGTCAAGAGCTCTCCATGTAGTTTAACTCAAGGCCACGTCTCCAGGAGTAAGTGGGGCCCACTGGGAGTCAGAAAGAGACTGAAAATGTCTGTGTGCCCCTAAGGCCTTCAGTGGGGTGCCCAGAGACTACCCTCAAAACCAGAGCTGCTGTCCTTACAGCCTGAGCCTGCAAGCGAGGCCGCAGGAGGGACCGGAGGGGGCTCTCCAGAGTATTTAAACACTCCCCGTAGCCCAGTACGCTGCCAGTCAGCTCAGCTCAGCTCAGCTCAGCTCAGCACCCCATGCGACATGCCGGGGCAGGCTGCTGCAGATATCCCCAGGCTCTGCGAGCGGCAGCTGCGTGGACGGGAGGCAGAGAGGTTGCGCAGCACGCTGTGCTCCCAGACACCGCTGTAGGTGCAGTGACAATCTAGGAGACCCCCGGCCCCGCTGGGGGAGAGGGGCCACACTGCTACATCCAGGCACTGCCTCACCCGACGGGGATCGGCAGACTGCGACAACCACCCTTTGCTCCCAGCTGCAGGCTCCCAGTCTGCCGTGTTGGTGCCTGGCTTGGAAGAGAAAACAAATTGCTGCTGTTTCTGGGCCCTTCTGAGCACCAGTGAAAATTAGAAGAGTCCAGAGAGAGGAGCTGCCCCTGACCAGAAAACATAGGTGGCCGAAGAACTTTTGCTCCAGCCCTCCCTGTGTTTTACACCTCGAGTTGTTAATTCAGGCCAAGAGCTGGCTAAAGAAAGGGAGCAGCAGCAACATGTGGAATGGTCTCTGTGCTGTGCCGTTAGCTTTAGGAGGGTCAGCCTGCCCATGGAGACACTTGCCATTCTGTGTGGCAGAGCAGACGTGGCACTTCACAGAACAAACACACACCGCCAAGTTCACACTTTGTGTATGGAAAAAGACTGAGAAGGAGCAGCAAGTACTGGAGGTGGAGAGGATGCGAGCTCCCAGGGAGGAATAGCCCACTACAGGTTACTTCTAACCGTCCCTCTGAGCCATCAGACCACCATTTATTTGCTACACCAGTTCACGGCCAGAAATTTGTCCAGTTTAGAGAGGAACATGATGTCCCACTTGGCAGCTTCCTGGCCCTGCCCTACCAGCTCAGCACAGCTTGCCCAGATCACGTCCCAAGTCTTCAGGCTATTGAGAAAGGAGGCTGCAAGCTCCCGGGAAGGGAGGAGCGTGCCAAGGCAGCCACTCTCTTCGGATGTGCAACCTGTGGAGAACATTTCCTTGCCTCTGCAACACCAATATCCCTTCCCCAAGAGATGTGTGAGTTTGGACTACTACTTTTTGAGGACTTCACAGTAACCAAGCCCAGTGCAGAGCAAGATCTGAAGACCTCAGACCTGCTCAATGGTAATGAATCCAATGGTGGTTCAGCTTCCCGTGGTTTACACCCTGCAGCTCTGAGAACTGCAAGTGCTTTGTTCCCAAGCTCCAGCAGAGCTCAGCTCTTCGGTGGGCACTAAAGCAAACTGCTTGATTTACAAAGACACTCACATTGGTGCTAGCAAGGTGCTGGGATGTTCTGAAAACCTCATCGTCAGTGGGTGAGGGGAGAAAGAGTGAAATTAGACTTTGCAAAAAGTTGTCTCGTTCAATCCCTGAGGATCTTCTCTTTCAGCCTTCTCTTTCAGTTCCTTGGAATAGCTATGTATAACACCCAGGTAGAAAACAGTGCCTTTAGCAAGCTGCAGCTCTCAAGGCCTGGATCAGGACCTCTCAAGCACACATGCTCTTCATTAATGCTAATCCAGGAGCAGAAATGATCTGAGAGCAAAACCTCTGAGAGGATTAAGTACACAGATACTGCCTCATCAAGCTGTGATGCAGGGAGGGATCCAACCTGAACTTCCTCCAAAACATGCAGTCAGATCTGGTTGCTCTGGTTTGGACCCGACTCTGGCAAGATGGAAAGCGGTTCAGCGAGATGTTGAAAGAGAGGAGCAGAAAGAAAGGAAAACAGTCCACTCCCTCTTCCCCCCTCAAAAAGCAGCGTTTCACTTCTGGGGCTGTAAGTGTGCACAATAAACTTGTCTCCCTTCCCTCACTCCAGCTTACATTGTTCGCTTTCCTGCAAATTGTTTCCACATTCTGTATAAATAACCCCAGTGCCAGCGAGGGGGAGGGGGAGAGCGCAGGGGCGCGCGGAGAAGGGGTGGAAGGAAATCAAATGGCTTTGTTACTTTTGAAAAAGAAGGTGGAGGATGCCGAGAAGCAGTTTGGAGCTGGAGCCTTGGCAGACCGAGCTAAGAGTTGCCATCAAGCTTGCGTTCAGACCTGGAGGAAGAAGAGTAAACAAGGGGGAGATTATATATAATTATAGACAATCATGTTGCTGGGGATAAACAGGAATCAAAAGCACGGAGGCACTGAAGTCTGGCACATCCCCAAGCACAGAACAGAAGCCAGCCAGTAAGAGGCAATGCGGCTGGAAAGCGCTTCCCTTTGGGCCTGTTTTCAGTTAGCTCAGGGGCTGGGGTTTTTTTCCTCTCTTTTTGGCTTGAGGCATTCCCCCATAAAGAGAGGAGCCCATCCAATGGGAAACAGAAGCCAAACTGAAGTCAGCAGAATCCTTGTCTGCGACATTAATAGATTACTCTGTGAGAAACGTCAGAAACATTTGGAAAAGATACAGCCCGCTTAGGTCAGCAAAAACAACAACAGGAATTTCTGAACAAAAATGGCTTTAGAAACGCTCCAGAAGCCGTGCCTGCGTGTCCTGCGGGCAGAATCTCCTTGGCAGGACACAGAGGGTGAGCTGCAGCTTAAGGGTGGCACATGGGCCCTTCTTGTGGCTCCCACGGCTCCAGGTTCATGACAAAAAGGTGTCGGGGCCCCTCGGCCGCCTCGCCTGCCCCCGGTGTGTGCGGCGCTGAGCCCGTCCGGGACAGCCGTCCATTTGGCGCAGCCCTCTGCTCCATTTGCTGTAATCAGAGGCGAAAGGATGAGCCGTCAGCCTGCACCATGGGACACCCCTGGCTCCCTCCCACCTGTCTCTGCATCTGCGGAGGGAATAAGCAGGAACCCGAGCGTGATGGGACCCTCCCTCCGCCACCTGCCCGCTCAGCAGCGGGAGCAAGCAACGGGGTGCCCCGCTTGTTCTGCCTCGCCGCCAGGATCCTGCTCCCCTGGCACAGCTTTGGTTCTGCAGAGAACCTGAGAGAGGGCATTAAATAGGCAGCAGAGACAGCGAGCAGGCTCTGCTGCTACAAGTGCTGTAGCTGAGAGCGGGGATGCTGAGCTGCCCCTGCACAGCTCTCCCCGAGTGCTCAAGAGTGCCCTGCAAAGGGGCAAGGAGGGGGAAATGATGAAGAAACAAAGCCAAGAAGCACAGGTAAAACAAACGCAGATGGCCCATAGGGGTTGTGTTCTTTTTTTTTTTTAAAGAAGGACTTGGGGGGATTTAAAAAAGAAAAAGAAAAGCCTCATTTGTCCTTCTTTTCCCTTCCTTGAAGGCCCTGGAGAGTTAGAGGGAAAGCGACATCATGACGAACAAAGGACGGCAACCTCAGATGGTGACAGAAGGAGGATTGTTTAGCAAGGCAGTGTAAAAAGCTCTCTCCCAGGCACTATTTTAAATCCAAATAGCTTACAGCCTGCTGAATTCTTAAGCCATTTTCCTGATCTCTCAGCTGTTCTTCATTGAGAACACAAGCAGATATTTCAAAGCAAAAAAGCAGAGAGGAAAAATAAGTATATATAAGAAATAACCAAACCTGTGTTTAGAATCCAGGTAACAGCACAGGAAGCAGGGCATGCTCACAGGCTCTTCCACCTTCTCTCCTTCAGTACAGGTGCTCTAAATGTCCTTTCTCCTAAGGAAAGAAAATGGATTTTTAAAGGGAAATGACATTTACTCTATGAGAACAGTGTCACAGTTTGGTGAATGATATAACCTGGCTGTCTGGGTATAGTATTTTGTGTATTTTCTGTGAATTCATCATTGTGGGCATTTTTCCTCCAGGATTTCTTATACTGACAAATCCTTCACCAGTGGTGGGTACCTCTGTGTGTGTATATTATGCATGTGCTTAAGTGCAAGATCTCTCTACTGACCATGTAGAAACTGAGTATCACAGATGAGGTCAGTCTAAGCATAAAACAGGAGTCAAGTTCGTCTCAAAACTGCTGGAAATAGATCAGAAAGAGCAGAGGGAATGGTATTGGAAAAAAGACAGTAATGGGTTAAAAAAGGCATTTGGGGTCCAAGTCTTATCTGCTATAAATTTGCATTGACTCTGTGAGGTAATATTTAAGCAATCTACTCCCACGCCAAGTTACAGCAGCTACTTCCAAATATCCCAGACGTTAGCGTACAGAACCAAGAATAAAAACAAGATAACAGAACGATATCAAAAATAAGCCGACCGTGTCCTTTAAACACGTGCTTATATGCCACGCTGGACAGAAACAGTGTCAGAAGTTTAGCAATATGGTGAAAGACTACAAGTGAGCCAGACTGACAGATCTGGACAGATTATATCCACTTTACTTTCTCTTTCATTTATACATGATCAAGAAGGGAGAAGGATACAGAGCGCTTGTCCCGATGTTCTGTCAAAAATGAAATGAGGTTACTGGTCTCCTGCAAGCGCAGATGAACATCAATCACAAAACCCTCATAAAGGCATAAAACACAGTCCCTCAGCGTTATTAGAAAGGAAGAATTAAAAGTTTATCAAGATGGAAAGAGCAGATCCTCAAGGGAGAATGGATTTCATGAGCAATCAGCAAATCCTTCTTCAGGCACCTCAGTGTGACTTGCAAGGCAGTGAGAAAATCAAAAGAGCTACTACCTAAAGAGAAACACAGAGCGAGTGTTCCCAGCAGGCATCTTAGAAAAAGCCCTTGGTGGGATAAAGTGTCAATCCTTTCTCGCCTCTTCCTGCTTTCCTGAAGCAAAGGGAAAAAATACAGGGGGAAAAAAAAAAAAAAAAAAAAAAGAGTATGATGCTTGCATTACTGCTTATGTTGCAAGACACATTTGTATGTGCTGGTGGAAAGGTTTCCAACAGCTTGTCACAAAATCTCTGCAGTTGGGTATGTTAGTTGGCTGTCTTGGCTTAGGACAGGTTTAAGGCAGGAATATCAGCCTGATGCATCAGTACAGAGGTGCATCCCCAGAGCTCTCCAGGGACCCAGGGCTGGAACAGCAGCTGCTGAAGGTCAGCAGAGGCGAAACCCAACTGCATTTCACTTCTGGTAATCCCATTTTGGATACTGGAACTTGGCCATGGCGAATGAAAACATGACCGAAGCATTTCTTTATTCCAAGTCTGCCTGACTGCCGAAGCAATGCTTTGGAGTGCTGGCCTGCAAGTCCCACTTCTGGCAAATCCAACAATTGAAGGGATACAGAGTAATGAGATTTTTCCCCCAGCCCGTTGCTGGTGGCGTTGGAAATCCTTGTATAACCAGCCCTAGAGACCATTATCGTATCCTAAAATGTGCATAAGCGACCGCACAGAGTCAGTTGAAAAAGAGGGGGAACTTCTTACAGGTCAGGGTTAAGACCACAGGGAGCCTTGGGGGAAGAGCTGCACCCATCATCAACTACACCCTTAGTCACCAGGGACCTCTCCCAAAGTCACTATCTCCCTGCTTAGCTGCTCAGGAGGCAGATGTATAGAAAATGTGCTTCCCCTTTCGCTGTTCCTCACACCTCTGATGTTCCTGCCATCCCTTATGCATCCGCTTTTGAAATAAATATTTCCGTCGCTGATGAAATAACACAAGGCATTGACGGAGATGGATGAGAGCAGCCCTCCAGGCCAGAACTGCTGGGCACAGGCACCTTCCAATATGCTGCCTGTAATGAATGTAGCAGGGGGAATGCAACATTTTGTTTAATGAAAAAAAAAACCTGTTCAGGCCTCTGAAGGGCTATTATAAGCTGTGGCACACTGAAACTCAAGACATAAGCCTCTTTATATTTAATAATACGCATTATAGATTTTTTCCTGCAGAGAAGCTTCAGTGAACACCTTTTTTTGTTGAAATCTTTTGTTGCAAATATTGATTATTCGTTGAAAATCTAAACCCCAAAGATTTGACCAAGTGGTTTTACAAAAAGTTTAGATTTCTGCATCAAAGCAAACATTTCCAAAAAGTTACAACCATGGTGCTGTATAACAATTGTTAGCAGAAAAGCCACTCTGATGGTTAAGTTTTTATTTAGCCCATATAAATGCATATGCAAATGTACATAACTGCATTTCAGAGGAAACTACTTACCCCCTAAAACAAAAATGCATCTACAATAGAAGCCACAGAAAAGCAGCACGCAAAAGTATTCTGCTTTTAGCATATAGTATAAGCAGATTAATAAAGTCCATTTATCTCATCCTGTCACAGCAGGGTTCCCAAACTGGCCAGAAAAAAGCCTTCCACAACTTAAGAACTGTGACATCCAAGGCACGTCAGCTGAAGAGGGACCATTCCCTGAGTTTACTATTAAATTGGTTTCTCAAAGAGAAGATATGCCAGTTAATCTGACTCAAACGTGTATCTTTATAACTGATGCAACATCAAGGTGTCATCATTTAAAACATGTATTTGCACTTCTTTCAAATATCAGATCACCACTGGCTATCCTGCACATCTGATTGGCTTTTATTCTCCAAACTGGAGGGGGGCTGGGAGGGGAGGTGAAGCAGCCATCAGAAGAAGGGGATTGAGATTCACACGAGACAGAAGGAAGGCAAAGAGAAAGAAGGGAGATCAATTAACAGTCTGATCCCGGTCAGAAAACAAGTACAAATGTGGTCCCTAAAGTTAACACCGTTGGTTGCAGCGAGGAGCCTGATCGATAGATGTTAGCGGTGGCGCGGGGAGGAATGCAGTGCTATGTGGCAGGAGCCCAGCGCCGGGTTACAGCGGACAGGGCAAAAGTCCCCAGATTACAATAAAGCAGCTTGAAGGTGACAGATTTCATTGTTGAAGGTGATAAAATTCCACGTGGCGCGCTGCAAAACAAGGGCTGGAGCTCAGCCCGCAGAAAGGGAGGCAGCGCCTCAGACAATGCGGTGGGAGGTTTCTCCTCCTCTCCTTGCCCTGGAAATCGGCAGAGAAGCACTCGAGTGGCCGAGGTGGGTGGCAGGTTTCCTCTTGCCTGACACACGACAGGCAGAGCTGCCGCTTGTGAACCGAACCTCAGTATTTCCACCTGTGTGGTGGACGTGCAACGGTTGCTGCCGCAGAGCAGCATCTCCCGTGGGTGGGCACCGCAGCGCGTGACACGCAGCAGGAAAAAGTAAGGGCTGTTGCCTATAGAGACAGTCCTGCAGCAGGCAGGACCCTGCAGGATGTGTGTCAGCGTGAGCAAATTGGTCACAGCACCTTCATCTGTTCGTGCTTCATTTAACTGGTCTCCCCCAATTCGCTAAGAAGATCTCTGATGAGGGTCACATCAGCACAGGCCCATCATGGGCAAGGTGTCCCAAACGCTTCAGGTTTTGTTTTCCAAAATAACCCCCCTGATGCTGTTACACAGCAAAACACTCATCCAGAAAAAGTCTGACCTTCACTGCCTCTAACTCATGCCCACTTTGCTGCAAACACTTTGTGGAAGGGTTCAGTAAGGACAGGTATCGTCTCTTTTGTTCTAACAGAGGTTCAGCTTGGTCTGGACGCTGCCCCCAGTCAGGCTGCTTGAAATGCAGGAAAGACTCAGCAGCAGAGATGTGAAAGCAACAGGAAAATCAAAGCCTGGGACTAAACTAGCAATTAGACCAGCCTCGGAATATATTTAAGTCAAATCAATCCATACAGGAATTTCAGTCACGGTGCACTTGTGCCCAGCCTTCTCCCTCCCTCCCTTCCTCTCCTGCAACCCAGGGCTGAGATCCAGCATTACTGTCTGCTTCATCAGAATATGCAAGAAGTGTAGTGACAACATGTCTCCTAAGATGCTTTATCAGTTTTGCAAAGTCCCAGTTCATCCGCCTCTTGTGGATCCATTTACATATTGATGTATTTATTCGACTCTCTCCACCAGGCATGCCCCATGAGATTAAACTATTTTATTTACAAAGACATTGGGGTTGCAGCTCCTAACAATTAAGTCAGCCAAGATATAACTTTGCATGTGCTTTCAGATTGATGTGTGAACAGACAAATCGGCCTTGTCAGCGATTCAGGAGCAGCCCAGGGGGAGGACTGGTTAAACCCCATCTATATAAACCAGTCAATAGCTGCTGCAACTGGGAAAAATGAATTGGGGTGGTGGGAGGCACCACTGTGCAGAAGGGAAAGATAATGAGCCAGCAGGAGTGATGGATAAAACCTGGAGGAAAAACTTTGCCAACAGGGCTCACCTTAAAAGGTTGATGCTTCAGAGTTTGTGGGAACTTGCAGGCTCTTGGGAGTTGCCCCTGCTCCATCTCACCCATCAAACACACCTGTTAAAAAAGAGCAAAGCTGTTCCTCACCGAGGGGTACACTTGGAGGAAAAGGAGGATGGAAGGAGAAGAGAGAAATACCTTGTGAGATGGAAGTCAGCAAAAGGTCATTTAAGAGAGGCAAACTACAGCCCTGCTGCTGATGTGATGCTCCAGGAAAGGTGCTAAAGCCCTTTCCACAGAGAGCTTTTCCCTGGGCAGATCTCAGTGGAACAGCTCTCATCCTTCTTCTCTCCATTAGCATCTGCTTGGCCTGCATCTGTCAACGCTCTCTTCTCCGTACCCTCTCCCTTCTCGTTCACACTCGGTGGGATCTCTGGGGAGGAAACACCGAGGTGACATTCATATGCTGATGTCATTTGCAGCGTGCCAGGCTGCGGGGGACACATCATGGGGGAATGACATATGGGGTTCTGCTTATAGCCCTGCGATTCCTGCCCTGGCCCGCTGTAGCCATCACACCTAAACCCTGGTGCTTGCCCACCCTGTCGCCAGCGCTGGATCGCAGGTAAAACAGCTTTAAACGAAGCGTGCGGCTGTCCGTGGGGATCAGCAACAGACAACTACAGGTCTACAGATCTGTAGCACATGTTCCTGGTGGTTTCTTTGCCTCCCACCAGATGAAGTATGTCCATCAGAGCATTTTAGGCTCCCTTCAAAGCAATAGCTGAAAAGTCACCTGCGTATTTAGAACAGTATAAATCTGGCATGCTATTGCCTCTTCCTGACTCGAGCGTGTCCAGAGAAGGGCAACAGAGCTGGTGCAGGGTCTGGAGCACAGGTCTGATGGGGAGCGGCTGAGGGAACTGGGGGGGTTTAGTCTGGAGAAGAGGAGGCTGAGGGGAGACCTCATGGCCCTCTACAACTCCCTGAAAGGAGGGTGCAGAGAGGGGGGATGAGTCTCTTGAGCCAAGGAACCAGCACCAGGACAAGAGGGAATGGCCTCAAGCTGCGCCAGGGCAGGGTCAGACTGGCTCTTAGGAAGGATTTCTTTGCAGAAGGGGCTGTTGGGCGTTGGAATGGGCTGCCCAGGGCAGGGGGGGAGTCCCCATCCCTGGAGGGGTTGAAGAGTCGGGTTGACCCAGCGCTGAGGGATCCGGTGGAGTTGGGAACTGTCAATGTTGGGTTGATGGTTGGACTGGATGATCTTCAAGGTCTTTTCCAACCTAGACAATTCTGTGATTCTGTGATTCTGTCTCATCTGGTGCCAGCATTCTTCTTAGCATCTCTGACATTTCAAAATTATATTTAGAGACCTGGATGGGAATTTAATTTTGAAGTTTTCTACTGAACACTGTTATATAAATATTCTACACCACCTGCCGATGGGTCTATTGGTGCATAGCAATCCTGTGCCATTGCCTTTAATTAAACGGGCAGAGGCAGCCCAAGGAAGGAGCACTAAATAGTAGTCTAACCATCTTAAAGTCAGCACTGGTCTCCCTATTAATTCTCACCCTGATCTTTTGCATAGCGCTATCGCCAGGCTAATTATTCACAGGTGCACGCTCAAGCATTAATTGCAACAATGAATCATTTTTTTTTGTCTGTGCTTGGCCATTTCTAGCCTATAGGAATGCAGCTATTCCCGTTACTTTTACAATTATTATAAATATAAAGCCAGCAACATGCACTACATTTTGTAGGCATTAAAAAAGACATGGTATTTGGCCTGGAGCATTAACAATCTGGTGCATATTCAGGGGAGTGATGAATGCATCTCACTGACAGTCTGAAAATGTGTTTCCTGAATCATTTTAATTCGGGAAACTTTATGAAGGTGTTAGGTAAAGCACAGGTTTTAGGAATCCAGTGTCTGCAGCTCTTCTGGTCAACATGCTTCAGCAGGTCTTGGCCACTCATGGCTTGTCAGGACTTCCAAGGTGCATGGCAGTCTCCAGCTCACGCTGCCCAGCCTGTCTTTTCCCCACTGGAAAATTATACAAGACAGGATGACTCTTGAGTGCAGATGGTTGTGGGGAAAAAGCTCCATAACCTCTGTGCCTCCAGGCTCAGACTCAGCTTGAGCGAGATCGACAGAAAGGCTTGACGTCTGGATGAAAAGAAGGGCTGTTGTGAACCTTCGACGGCGAGGCACACTCTGGAGACTCCCCGTGCAGCTGGAGCTGTCAGGCGGACACTCTGGGCTCTGACCCCGGTGAAGGGGCCTCGGGCTCCAGGGGCTCGCAGGACAGACGGTCACTCTTCAAGACATGGGTCCTGCCTCGCCAGGGCAGGCAGAGGCGCAGGCAGGAGGCAGCCCCAGGGAGCCAACACTGCCGTAGCCTTTGCTAAGGGGAACTCAGAGCCATCCACCCCGGTGCTGGGTGAGCCAATACCTCCTCCTGGCATGGGCACAGGGATGGCAACACATCTCAAGGTGCTGCACAAGGGGTAGGAAAAACTGCTGACGGGGCTGTTCTGAGAGATTAGATTATAAATGTATTAAATGACTAACGTGCATTATGCGTCCTTCCCAGGCCAAACCACCTGCATACACAACGCGTGGCTATGATGTGGGGTTGACAGGTTCAGGCAAATGGTTCAGGACTAATTTTCAGTGTCAGACTGGCAGAATGCACTCCAGGCAGAGGCTTTTGATGCTGGGGAAGACAAAGCCAAAGCTACAAAACCAGAGCTTTTTAGGGAGAAAACAAAAGCTAAAATTTGAACAGCTATAAAAACACAGTTTGTCATCTAAACTACAGTAAATATTTCCTTTCTTTGCTGGCACAGAAGCTGGGGAGAAGAAGAAGTGGCTGAAGGAGAGCTCAAGGTGAGCGCCCGTTATTTACTGCTGCTGATGAATAAGCAAACCCCCACACTGTGTTTTCCTACAGGACAGCAAAAGCTCCGGACTGCTTAACAGTCTGGTTAGTTGTTATTTTTTCCCCTCCTGGGGTGCGTTTTACATGCTGTTCCAGTGAAATGCAGTACCACTATTAATTGTTCGCAAACACATAAAACACATGGTATTCTCCTTCGCCACCGCTGCAGTCTCAGCAGATCAAATAGAGGAGAGCTGGAAAAGTCACCTACCAAGATAGAGGTTGGGGGAATAATGCAAAAAAATCCAAAAGGATTTGTGTGGTGGTGTTGTTTGGGTTTTTTTAAAAATGTAATATACTTCTCTCTGCCTGTTTATAAGCATAGGCTTGTTTGAACTTCCTAGGGAAGTCGGGAGCATTGAAGAGAAATTGGCAGGCTCCGATCTGGGCGCTTTTCCTTATTATGAGAAAATACACTCTCGTCTCCTTGTCTAAGGGTATGAATTCTTCATCTCATATTGTGTTTGCACAGAAGCGTGAAATGTATCCTGAACATTGGTCTTCGTCCACACTTCACAATGCGAGAACAACGAGGGCAGTGAGACATGCAATGAGAACGGGGACGCCACAAAAGTGGGGGAGCGGGTGGCCGCTTCTGTTCCAAGGCTTGGACTCTGGCGCTGCATTCACCATACCCATCGTATTTAAAAGGAAAAATTGAGGCACGTATTTCCTCCGAGATGCTTGGGGGCCCTGGTTTGTGAGCTGTCGGCCCTGTGGGAAGCTCCCGCCTCCCTTTCCATAAATGTTCCCCCTGCTGCCACTGAATCACCAAATAATCTGGAGACCCGTGGGAAGGGAATTAAATGGTGGTTATCACGCTGCCGTGTTCTGCTCACTTTATTTGTTTTAAATGACCATGAAAGCGAAGGGGGGAAAAAGAAAACACACAAGTGGAAACTTAATTGAGCTGCTGAAATGTCTTTAAAGGAGCATTATGGGCTGGATTATGATGCCTCAGCTCCCACTGGTGGCATTTGCTCACATGAGTGGGCATCTGATTAGGCAGTTCAGCCGGGACCCTTTCTCTAAATGATCTGTATCTCTCACCGCAGATTTGGAGCTGAGGACAACCAAAGATACCCAGCTCTGGGGACTTGATAGAGCGTTTGAGAAGACTGCATGCTCTGAAAATGGCCAAGATGGGACCAGGCTGCAGCGTTACCTAATAGTTGAGGGCTACAAGGGTTTGTGTCCTTGTTCTCACTCCAAGGAGAACAGCCAAGACAAAGAGGGCAGTTGGCCCAGCTGGGCTCTGGCACCAGGAGGGACAAGCTGTACCCTATCTGCTCTGGCTATCTTCTCCCCCAGAAGCTCCACTTCTGGGCAGGAGGAAGGGGAAACCTGCTCTGCTCTCTTCATGGGCACCGAAGTGCAAAGGGCCCTCAGGCACTACGTGACAAAAACAGCTGAAGCCACAAAGTGGCCTTGGTTAGATGCTGTCTCAGGGTAGAGGTATGGGAATTGGTCACAGAGGGGCCACGGAGCCCAAGGAGGGTATGTGGGCAGAAGAGCACGTAACAGAGCTGGGCAGCAGCCAGTCCAGAGAGGAGAGTGACCAGAGGGACAAGAGTGCCACAGGAACAGGAGGGAACTTCCCATAGAGGTGGTCAGCAAAAAAAAAAGACCAAAATGTGGGGAGAAGACTCTAGCAGAGTGGAGGGAGGAACTACCCTGACTGACTGGCTGGAGCTTGAATCTAGGAGATAGGGAGCGAAGAAAACCGAAGATGTGGAAAGGCAGGAACCACAATTCAGCACAAACCAAGCCACCCACACCTGAGGGTGAAGTCAGGGCGGGACCGTGTGGGAAAAGGGGGCTCAAGAGATCCACTGTGGGAGCCCAGGGATCTGATGGGGAACCTGCTGGACCTGCTGGAGCAGCTGCACATGGGCTAATCTCCGAATAGAACAGAACTTGCCTCTGGCTTGTTACACCTGAATTTTATTATGAGTCCAATACGCACCAAAGTAAATAAAAATGTGTAAATAAAAATTCCTCTCTATTCAATCTTCTGCTAGATCTTAAAATCCTCTAACCTGCAGGAAACTATCAAAAACCCTTCAGGAAGGATCCCTGCGTTTGTACGTGTAAGTTCTGAGTCCTGTGCAAATCCAAAGGCATGCGGGAGGAGGGAGCGCTGAGCTCCTCTGCCCTGCTGTGTGCATCCCTCTTACACTGGCCAGGCACTGCACATGGTCCACAGCCCCTTTCTGATCCATTTGTCAAATCTCCTCCCCACGCAGTGGCCTACCCCAACCCTGGGAAAGGATGTCACCCCTCACTATGAGTTCTGTGGATCCAGGAGCAGTTTTCAGGATGCCCTGTCTCCTGCTCAGCTCCTCCTGCCCTTATCCTTCATGCCCCAGACGTTTTCTCAGGTGCCTTCCAACCACAGGAGCTACCATGACCCTGGTGCTCTGAAATCCAGGCAGGTAGCAAGGGTGATGTGGGGGGTACACATCCTACTTTGGCTGGGAAAGATAATTAAAAGGGCAGTCAGGGATGGGAGGGGGGATGGAGACCTTCCTCAGCACCTCCTGCTCCACTGGGTCTCACTAGGTCAGCACTTTCTGGCAACTGCTGTATTGCCAGATGTTGATTGGGCATCTGACAGGAGATGAATAAAGCCAATAAAGTCCTTATTTCTGGCTATAAAAATAATAATGAAAAGCAGTCAGAGACGGGGGATAGGCTGCCCAAAGCTTTCCCAGGTTGCACTAAGCAGAATGTAGGAGCTACCTTCAGTTGCCTTCCCTTCTTATTTTCTCCTGACTGTATGCCACGAGCAACAGACCTGAAATTAAGCAGTTAGATAGTATTTGTGTACAGTCAAAAGTATTCCTCAGTTCCTGTCAAAAGGACTCTTTTTTACTTATTTTGCATGACTTTTCCCGCTGGCAGTGCCAGAGCTCTCCAGCCATAACCTTCCTTCAGATTCTGTTGCACTGAGCAAACCCCACTGTGAGGTCAGGACTCAAGACCCAGGGGTCTGCAAACCAGAGCAGCTCAGATGTCTCCCTGAAGGCCAGGTCACCTTCTTCTAATAATGACTATTCTGCCTCTAGCTCTGCAAGGGAGAGCTCCTGTTACCGTGTCAAAGGCTGCCCTGCTTCCTCTTACCTCTCTCCCCAGTGGTACAAACATGCCCATGCTTTCAGGTCCTGTGTAGCTAAAGACCAAGTTCTGAATATCAACAATTTCCTTTGTGTTCTGCTGCACCAGCCTGGGGATATTGGGCTGGGGCGCTCTGAGCAGTTCTGAGATTTTAAGATGCATTTCTGAACAGAGAGTTGCTACACAGTCGCTGTCGGAAGAGCTGCCTGTGCCCCTACCTGCAACAGTGACCCCTCTCCTCTGAGGAAGCTCTGCAAAAGGTGCAGATCCTACTGCGCCAACACCTCCCAAACTCAGGTGATAGCTGCCCTGAGTCTAGATTTAGAGGGTGAAAGGGGTGTTTATGAACAATCTCCTGGGTTTACAACCCTCATAACCTGTGATTTAAATGAGCTCCTGGGCTGTAGCCATTAGAGGCCCTGAACAACCCACCAAACTTGCGGGAGGCCAAAGGTACCTCTCTGGGTGCCTTCCCTGTCCACAGCTCTTACAGAGTCTGAAGCTCCCTTGGTTTCAGCTTCTGCCTGAGCCCTGCAGAACGGATCCTGCACTGCTGTGCTGGGAACGTGGGCACCCACCTGCAGACACCTCCACTGCCTCTGGATAAGCTGGCAGATCCAGATCACTCCACAGCAATCAGAGCCAGCCCTGATCCCCACTGACATCCAGGTTGGTAACTGAAAAGAAACATTGAAAATGTGCATGAACACTGTTTCACGAGGTGGGTGCCACTGCAAGGAGAATGTCCAGCATGGCTGTCACTTCCTGTCCACATGATGGCACAGAGCAAAGTTGCATTACTGTGGTGAGCTTCAACCCAGAAGCTGGCTCCTAGACATCTCATAAAGCCAGGAACAAAAGTTCTTCCCAAACAATAATGCCTTCAGCCCAGAAACTGCTGCAATCTGCATGGGAGAACCTTCTGCTGGACCTCTGAAGGCCAAAGAGTTAATTGTTGATCTAAAAACCAGCAAGTTGCCTAGATACCACAGGGCATGATCTGGTTACATTTGTGCAAACAATCTGGCACCAGGCAGTGACGCACACACCTATGCATTTAACATTTCTATTTTCTCAAGCCTTAACCTCACTTGCCGGCATAATGGACTGGGAATATACATTTAAGGTGGATAGCATTCCTGGAAACTGGCTATTCTTCAAAGGCGTATTTACTGGATGCTGCAATAGCCATGATTCAATAAACGTAAAATATCTGAGTAAAAATACCTGGGATAATAGAAGAGTAAAACTCCCATTACCATTTTATTCAATATTTTTATCAGTGATCTAAATTACGCTATATAAATCCTTGTTGTGGTGAAGTTTGCAGATGCCAACAAGATTGGCAGTAGGGAAACAACAAGCAGGATAGGACTATCAACATAGAGCGATCTGAAATAACTGAAAGTTGGCCACACTCCAGTGAAATATGATTTAAAAAGTCAAATACAAGGTAAGACATCTGAAACCAGAAATGCAGGTTACACTTACAGGACGCTGCCTCAGAAAGGAGTCGCTTTGAAAAGAACTTAGGGTCTGGAGCACAGGTCTTATGAGGAGCGGCTGAGGGAACTGGGGGGGTTTAGTCTGGAGAAGAGGAGGCTGGGGGGAGACCTCATGGCCCTCTCCAAGTCCCTGAAAGGAGAGTGCAGAGAGGGGGGATGAGTCTCTTGAGCCAAGGAACCAGCACCAGGACAAGAGGGAATGGCCTCAAGCTGCGCCAGGGCAGGGTCAGACTGGCTCTTAGGAAGGATTTCTTTACAGAACAGGTTGTTAGGTGTTGGAATGGGCTGCCCAGGGCAGGGGGGGAGTCCCCACCCCTGGAGGGGTTGAAGAGTCGGGTTGACCCAGCGCTGAGGGATCTGGTGGAGTTGGGAACGGTCAGGGTGAGGTTCATGGTTGGACTGGAGGAGCTTCAAGGGCTTTTCCAACCGAGATGATTCTGTGATTCTGTAACTTAGAGGACATCACAGAGACCTGCCGTAGTCCTAAAGCTGCCATTAGGCAACTCCTCCCATCCCTCGGTGGTTAGAAAGGGCAGTTGCAGACCCCAGCAGGAAGCGTTCCTGCTCGTACACGGCTCTAGCCACAATCTGCTGCAAAGCCGTGTTCAAGCTATGTTCCTTCCTTCGTGGAGAACGAGAAAATACAGAAGCGATCCAGGCAAAGCCAAAACATGACCCTGGAGCTGGGAAACAGAAGCTGTTCAGTGTGCTTCTGAAGGAGCCCAAGCCTGTCGGCTTATGGAAGATGTGCCTGAGACAGGATCTGATTACTGCTATGGGCACTAATACGGTGGAGGCAGTTGTGAGAGAGGGCTTTTGGGTACCACGATGCCTCTTTCAAGACAACTGCAAAAGCTGGCAATTAGAAATTTAACCTTGAAATAAAACATAACAGAAACATCAGTGAAGGCCATTCAGTACTGGAAAAGCTTTCCAGAGAACTAGGTGAAATTATGAGATTAGCTGTTTTTCAGAAGGCACTCTTTAACTCACCTTCTGGGAGAAATTATACAGGTGGTTAGACTAAACATGGCTGTCGTAATCCCTAGATTTCTAGACCGGGGTCTAGTTCTTGCACAAACTGTTTGGAGCAGGCATTTCTTTGTATTTGAAGGAATGGAGAAAGCACCGTGGAAAGGCTCGGGCAGCCTGAAAGACTTTTCATAGCTGCCTCAAAGTCTACACTATGCTCGGGGGGATACTTCCACTGCTTAAGCTTTACTGTAAGTTATAGGACTGTCTCTTCCCAAATTAAGCAAACATAGATTCCCTCCTGCCGAGCTGAAAATCTCAGTATCAGTTTCTCCAGTTCTCAACAAATCCTCACCAGTCTGGCTCTGGAGAAAATGCATAAAGAACCCCTGTCTGCTCCTAGTTACAGCTGGGGAGCTGTACAGATATCAGTGAGGTTTCAGGGTGTAACAGAGCAGAAACCAGCTCAGCATGCTCATCTTCTCAAGCTAAGTCTGTCCTTCTGTTTCGATAGATTAGCTCTTCGCCTGCATTTCCCCTTGCACAGCGATGCCAGCCTGGCCACAGCAACAGTGAGCAGCGAACAGCGGGAGGCCCCGCTTCATCCAACACCAACTCCCAGATCTCTAACAGTGGCGGCTTTTGTTCTCCTGGTTCCTGTCTGATCTCTCCAGCCCCATCTTACAGCACTCTACATTCCTCGTTCAGGGCCCCCTCCTAAAGTAACTCCATAAAATAGTATCCTACTTTTCTATTTCAAATCCAGACCTGGCACCTGAGGAAAAATAAAAAGTGATCAATCATCACACTGACGCAGAAGGGTCTTTTTTCCATCTCTCCCTTGGATTTGCAAGCTGAACTGTCAGAAGTGAAAATTCATCCTCTGTTGGAATACACGGGGAACACAGAGACTTGGGCAGTGTGATACGAGGAGTGTATTTTTCTGATAAAAAACTGAATGCATTGCAAAGAATAAACTGATAAAGCTAATCTTACCTGTATATCTTCCTGCCTAACTGAGGCTGGAAAGTCATGTCACAGATAGTGGGTGAACTACACTTCTCATCTGATGCTGTGCCCCACACAGCACACCGTCTCTTGCCTCCTAAATCCAAAGTCATCAGTGGGAACCAGGCAACTTTTCCACTTGTAGACTGAATCTCGGGTGGAGTACCAGATGAAAGTTTCTCTGGCAGATCCAAAGTCTGTCCAGACAGTGCCATCCCTTCCCCCGGGGGCAACAGCAATGCTAATCCCAAAACAAGCAACTTCCTGATTGCAAAGTATTGCTTCCCTGGAACAAAAGCATTTCAAAGTGAATATGTTATAAAAACAATAAAATAGGCTGTGCATGTTCAGATTAACTTTCATTAGCTATTTGTGGGAATGAGAGGCCAGTTTAACCAGGTTCCTGCAGACTCTTCTACAGCTGTATTGGCATTTATTTTATTTTGGAGCAGGACAGCCATTTTGAGGTGACTCCTGACTTTCCCCACTTTAGGTTCACACTGCAGAACTGGATTCCTTTCAGACAAAACTAATCATAGAATCATAGAATGGTTTGTGTTGGAAGGGACCTTAAAGACCATCTAGCTCCAACCCCCCTGCCATGGACAGGGACACCTTCCACTAGCCCAGGTTGCTCAAAGCCCCGTCCAACCTGGCCTTGAACCCTTCCAGGTAGGGGGCAGCCACAGCTTCTCTGGGCAACCTGTGCCAGTGTCTCATCATCCACACAGTAAAGAATTTCTTCCTTATATCTAACCTAGAGGGTACTCTTTCAATTTAAAACTGTTACCCTTCATCCTACCCCTACACTCCCTGATCAAGAGTCCCTCCCCAGCTTTCCTGTAGCCCCTTTAAGTCCTGGGAGGCCGCTAGAAGGTCTCCCTGGAGCCTCCTATTCTCCAGGCTGAACACCCCCAACTCTCTCAGCCTGCCCCATAAGGGAGGTGCTCCAGCCCCCTGAGTATCTTCGTGGCCTCCTCTGGACCTGCTCGAGCAGGTTCATGTCCCTCTTATGTTGGTGCCCCCAGAGCTGGACACAGCACTGCAGGGGGGGTCTCACGAGGGCAGAGTAGAGGGGGAGAATCCCCTCCCTTGACCTGCTGGCCACACTTCTCTGGATGCAGCCCAGGGTACCGTTGGCTTTCTGGGCTGTGAGCGCACGTTGCTGGCTCACAGTCAGTTTTCCACCCACTAATCCCCCCAAGTCCTTCTCCTTGGGGCTGCTCTCCAGCCACTCATGGCCCAGCCTGGATTTGTGCTTGGGATTGCCCCAATCCATGGGCAGGACCTTGCCCTTGGCCTTGCTGAACTCCATGAGGTTTGTCCCACCTCTCCAGCCTGTCCAGGTCCCTCTGGATGGATCCAGCGTGTGACCGCACCACACAGCTCGGTGTTGTCAGTGAACCTGCTGAGGGTGCACTCGGTCCCAGTGTCCATGTTGCCAACAAAGATGATGGACAAGTGGACTAAATGACAAAACAAGCTCCAAAAATCCACCCAGCTGCTATTGAATGTTCCAAGCCATGGGGCCAGATCAGACTTACCCAGGTAAATCCCCCCAAACATACATAGCACACCAGCACCAAATGTTTCACTCACCAGATCTGCTTCTACTGCACCCTGCTGCTTGCTAATGCAGGCATAAGCACTAAGAAGCCTCTCTCTGCATCTGCTTATCTCCCTGCCAGACCTCACAATGCTTCCTGGACAACCCTTTGCAGTACGCAGCCTTTTTGCAAGAATTAGCTAAACTTCTCCCCCGTTCCACTGTGTTCTGGTTTAGCTAAACAAGATTTGCCTTTAGCAGGAGATGGAAGGTGGTATGGCTTGGAGCTAGCAGCTTGCCCTGTTGTCTTTTGAGTGTAGCCTTCAGAGGTCTTTTCCCTGGAAGCCTGGCTTGGCCCAGAAAATCCTAGGGTTTCTCTAACTCACTGGCAAGCTCTGAATTAAAAAAAGCCAGGGCTGAAGTTCAGGTAAGGAATCGTGTTCTCACGCTGGAGGCACTGAAGTAAACAGAAGGTCAGGTAAATTCCCAGAAAGAAATTACCAGGATCATTAAGGATTAATAATTATTTTTGCATCTGGTAAGTTATTGTAGCATTAATTTCCTGCAAAAGTTTTTTCTTAGCTGTTGCATGCATGACCAAATTCTTTGCGAGATCACCTCTGGTACCTGACATGCTCAGATGACAGCTTGTGTAAGACCTGCTCATTCAACAGTTATTTTCCAATTAGCGTGTAGCTGTGGTGTGATGAGTAATCTCGTATGGCAAGAGGGAATCTTAATTTGCCTGCCCTTAAAACAGGTTTCTGTGATTTCTAATGAGTGTCAAACAATTGCAAATCCTAACCAACCAAAATAAAAGGTAACTGGCTAGTGTCAAGTCTAATTTCATTAAACAGTGGTATCATGAAATTCTCCTGCTATGGTTGATTTTGAACTGGCAGTAAGAATGAGTTATACCTACTACACAGGGATTTCATATTTCTTCTTCAGGTCTATCTTTGATTTATTTAACAGATTTATTTTAATTTTTTTGCCCTTCTGTTAACGATAAAAGATGTCTGAAGATTTGCAATTCAGCTTCTCGGCAGCAGAGAAATCAGGAACATGGCATCTGGGTATACTGTCAGTGTAACTGGCCGCCTTTAAACATCTACACTAACTCTGAAATACAGGGGTTTGCTACCCCAGAACATTGCTTCTGTTGCAGAAATCTCAATCCAAAAGCATCACTCTTCTCCCAGAAATGAATGCTGCCTCAGAAGCTGATTTAAATCAGAGACCAAAATAGAGGAAAAAACACTCCCCTGTTATTTTCACTCTTCCCCTACTCAGAATCTCATGCGACAAATCAGCCACTAGTTATAGTACATTTTCCAAAGATTGAACATTTTTTTTCCCAGAGGGGCAGAAAGAAGAGCATGTGTAGCACTGTCACTGGAGCAGCACAGTCATCACATCACTCTTAAATTAAAATTGGTAGAAAATGTGCCGGGAAGCATCGAGTGTTGCCCACTGGACAGCTCAGCTGTCTCACACCCGATGGGAGCAGGCTGAAGCCGAGGAAGTGCCTTTCTTGCCTGGACTGGCAAGATGTTGCCCAGACGTTGTGTAATGAAGAACGTCTAAAACCAGAAACCCACATGAACGTGAAGTCCGGTAGCTCAGATGATAGGTACAATAGGAGTAATATTTACACAGCTAAAAGTGGCTGGGATATGGCTACACTTCACCATTGCTGTGTACTGCCGTAGGATAGGAGCTAGAAGTGTAGTGTCTGCTCCCAGTTAACTTAGCGTGTGAACACAGGAGAACAAGAACGTTTTGTTCCTACCCAGCTCCTCCTCCTTCCACTGCAGGTAGTCAGCAACAGGGAAGTCCTCAGAGACATAAATACAAGTCCTCTCAGACGTAATTGCTGCATCAGCTACAAACAGAATATGTATTTTATATACAATAATAAAACACGACCACCCCCAGTACTTTCTATCAAACACTGCTGTGCAAATGTTTATGGTGAGAGTGTATGAAGGACTCAAAAAATTTAAAAATGGAGGAAAAAATCTCTCTCCTTCCTCCTGCTGGTGATTCCTCTCACCCCCACACCTCGACCTCACGTTATGATATAAACCCCCCCATCTCCACTGAAAAGATTCCAGTTCTCTAATTCTCTGTTAAAGGTACTGTAACTGCCATGGAGCATCTTGGTCCAGTCAAGATCATATTGTAGTTTTGAGTCTCTTTACATAATTTATCAAGATTATACTGCCAAAAAGCAATTTCTCTGCAAAGAAAGACCAGTAGGTCTTTTGCCTGATCCCTTTAGCTCTGTATCATCTGCAAATTTAATGATCCTACATGCCGCGGTGTTGCGTAAATCTTTAATAAAAATATTAAAGAGCCGCAGCAGAAGATCTGCTCCTCAGTCACCTCGTCATTGACACTCACCCTTAGCTCCAAGCCATGACTCTGCCTTCTTGCCATTATTTTCCCCTTTTCAATAATAGATTATTTTAACCTACGTTTAGGGAGTTTGTACTATAATCCATCACACAAAATTTTCTTAAAACCTTCTGGACAACCAGATAGATTTATGCTATCTAGACTGATAGTTATTTCATTAGCATAAGTGATCAAATTAGTCTGACATGATTTACCTGCAATATATCCATGCTGACTCACTCCTATTACAGTAAATTTATTATTTCTAAAAAAACAGCCGCAAACTAACTGTAAATGAAGATTTCGTAAGAAAAATATTCATCTTGAATCTTTGCCTCCTGTTGCTGTTTCTGTTGTGATGGAGTGTACACATTTTTGCATCATTTTGGGCATGGGCCAGACGAAGAGAGAGCCAGAGGGTACAGGTAGAAGTAGAGGTACGAAAGAATTATCTCTCCAGAGAGGGCTGCTACAGTCAAGGACACTTGAGTCTTTTCACAAAGAGACACAGCACAAAGAATTAAGCCTGACATGAGACACTCAAAATAGGATGTCATCTGATCTGATTTTCTATGGACGTTGGGTAAGAGAGAGTGTGGAGCAGGAACAACACTAAGGTCTACCTTGGTAGCTTCCAACCATAGACAGCAACGTCACCTTCCACCACATCTAATAAAACCACTTAAAAAAACCCTAAAAAAAGCTATTGCATGGCTAAGCTATCCTCACTACAGGAAGAATTTCCTAACATGTAACCCAAATCTTTCCCACAGCAATCCAAATCCATTACTTCTTGCCCTATCCCTGCCTGACAGGAGAGTCAGGTCCAATGAATTTGTTTTCAGAGACCAGGCAGAAAGACCTGTTGTTCTTCCCTCAGGGCAACTGAGAATTTTCTCTCAAACTGAAACCTTCATTTCCCTTGCTCCACTGTCTGGTTGGGACCTGTAGACTAGATGGACATTAATCATGTTGAGAGATCTCTCTCCAATGAAACAGGGCTTTGGGCGAATTTGCTAGCTTGGGTTTTTCAGTAGGAAAGATTTCCTTGCAAGAACTGAGCTGAAGCCCAGAGATCTGAAATCCACTGATATATTCAGTCAAAACATGCTTTCTCTTTTTTTTCTTGATCACTCTGCCCCCAGTCCATGGCTGTCAGCCACCTGCCTCCTCCAGGTACCTCCTCACTCAAGCTGAAGAGCTCAGGAGGCCTCCTCAATTTTTCTGGGTATACAGAATTGCTTCCTACAGTTTCTCTACCCACCGTGATGGCCTGTAGATAATAACGTCCTTCCATATAGGGTTTGCCCATGTCTGAATGCAGGTGCCAGACCTCAAGGAGCAGCAGTCAAAGCCTGCAAGGATTCCTGCTGACACAGTGCACAGGCGCTGCACTGGGAGCCTGGGGTATAATTCCAGCTCTGCTACTGTCCTCTTGTGCCACCTTTAGGCATGTCACCTTCCTCTCGGAGCTGCCTTCCCCTCCCATCTTGAGTCTGACTTGTATGTTTAAATCCTGAACTCTTCAGAGAAGAGACCAACTCATGTATTTCCCAGGGTCCACTGCAAAGACACCTAAACCCACTTCCCAACTCTTTTTGTTAGAGAACTTCCTTTCATTTTGCTGGTGGCTAAACATTCAGTAAGAGATTTTTCACACAGGATTTAAAGACTGCAGAGGTCATGACCTGGGAACATACTGCATAACACCTGTAAGTTAATTTTTGTCTAGGAAGCATTCTTGTATAGAAGGATGCTTACGAAGGTCCGCTCCACAGGCAGGCTACTGGGTAATCTGTCTGTTACCAACCGATTCGTTAAATTACATTTTTAATTTCAGCTGTGTTCTTCAACACAGTGAAGCTACATGCAACATCCTGCTGAGGGCAAAGTGAGTCAAGTAGTTATTAAATGGTCACAGTTAAAAGGTAGAACAAAGGTCCAGTCATTAAAGCATGCACGGAAAACCAAGCCTTTTCCACTACACAGTAATCTTCTGTAAGGCTTCCCCACAGGTTGGCATGGTAAAATAATATAGCCAGAGATAATATTTTTTTCCTCCTACATATACTGTCATTTAGTTTCTTGGGGAAAAAGCTTTTCAAGCTCTTAGGGGTTTGCCTATTGTTTTTAAAAAGAAATAAAGCTAACCATGACAGTCACCAAGGCATTTCAAGCCTGCTATGCTGGATGGGTTAATCAAGGGGATAAGACATGTCCTTGGGCAAGAACAGGTACCAGTGAGGTTTCATCCCCAGCCGGCCAGTGGCCTCGATTCAGCAAAATTCTCAAGTGTGTAACTAAATCTGAAGCACATACTTAAGCATCATTGACTTCCAAATGCTTTAAGCATGTATTTAAAATTAAGCAGAGGCTTTGATAAGCTGGGACCTCAGCCAAATCTAAGGACCTCTAGGAAATAAGGAGATATTGCCTATGTTCAAGGTATGTCTCCAAGCACAGGATACACATGCCACTCCATGTAAACCCCTTAATTAACACATAATCTGTAGACTACCAGGAAATCTTAGTCTCTTCTCAATCAGCACCATCAAAATCATGACAGTGCTGCAGAAACCGCTCTCTTTTAATTACATGTGATCATTGAAGCTAACCACGTACTGTATAATTAGTAAGAAAAATGAATTATTTAAGTAACTTGCATTTAACAAATAGTACTGCCATTCTGATTGCAATTCAGGATTCAGTCACCATAAAGATGTTTTTCTTATGCAGGGAAACAGATTTAAGATCTTGCAGATTTGAGAATTTTCCCAGGGTTTTCAAAAATAAAGTCCTATGTCCTTATATAGATTTGAGGGTCAGTAGTGACAAGGTAGCTTATCAGGCAGACTGATCTCTGGAGCAGGTTCCTAGCTGGCTTAAGCACAGCTATGTACTGCCGTGAATGGAGGAAAACAAACAAAAAATAATGGGGGAAATGATAGCCTTTCTCTCACTTGACAGAGATCTTGCTTTTCCCTCTTTTTTTTTCCTTGTACATTTTCATAGATTTGTAGACAGGTAATTACATGTCTGAGGTAAAGACCAACCCTCATAGTTCATGCTTCAGAGCTGACAGAATTTAGTTACAATTTTATCACAGCAATCACAGATTCAGTAGAAATGCAGCTGGGATGCAGCTGGGGTGGAGGTGGAAGAAGAGCTCACTTGACCACCTGATTGAGGTTTTCGACTGGGAGACCTGGAATCAGACATGGAGTTACTGCTCTTACCTTTAGCTTCATCTTCTAAGCATGGGGGAGAGAGAGACCTGAAGCAATGCAGAGCTGACCTAAATTCTCACAACACAAGACAGGGTTGCAAGACCATCCCAGCTCACTCTCAGGAGCAGGTTAGCACACCTGAGCAGAACTGCACCCAAGCCAGTCACTCTGCTCTCTCAGAAAGGCTAATTAAGTGGGGTGAACCTAGACAGTCCTCAACTTGAGCCAGTTTTCTACCAGCCAACTCAGTGTCTCAGCCCTGCAGTTCTTGGCACTTCCACTCCAGCCACAGCAATGGCAGAGCCAGCTCAGTCTGCCTGTCCTCCCTGCCCAGACATGCCCTTCATTTCCCACAGAGCCCCACAGCTACATTCGCTTGGATTGAAAAACTTAAACCAGCTAATGGCTGGTAGCCATGTGGGCTAGTGAGCACATGTCATTTGTGAAGGACAGAAGCAAGAAACATCCCTCTGAATTTATGGCATCGTAGCCCAATCCTGCAGCTTCCTCTGAAGCATGGAGTGGACTCTGCTGGGGAGAAGAGGACAGGACACTGGTGTAGAAGGACCACAGGAACTTTTTCACAAGGACATTGGCCCAGAGGCTCTGCTCCATTGTCATTAGCTGGTCTGGGGAGGTCACACTGAGAGCTACACTGCCAAAGGCTGCCAAGATCAGGTGTAAATGAACAAATGAGACAATGAGAGAAATAAGCAGGAGTGAACAAACAATTGGTGTAACAGCAGCTTCCACTCACCTGGCACTGGATCTTGTCAAAACATCTTTATCTCATCACCGGCACTGCTCAGCAGCAGCGTCGTGCCATCCATGGGCCTGTAGGGCAAATAAACATTTTTGCAAGATGTGAAGAAAAAGTGAAGAGTGAAAACAGCTTTGCTGTCTTTCTAGTGACAGAATGGCCAGTAGAGAAAATTGATATTCCCTGTACAGAACCCAGTGTTAAAGACTGGATAGGAAATGAGTCCTGAAATGACCATCAAACATTTTCCTGTCTAACACACGCTTGCTCTTGAGGTCTTCAGTCATTATTATTTCTACAGAGTTGTGCCCAGAAGCACCTCTTTCTGACACATACACTCAAGAACAAAAGAGACACGTATCCAAAACTGCTCCTAAGAAGCTCCAACACTGGAGGCTCTCCCCTCCAGCCCAGGATATCTGCTCACACCATTACTATTGTTACCACTTTCCCAGCGTCTAAGTTGAACATCCCTTGTTGTACGTTAAGTCCATTCTCGCCCTCCCACTACCTTGCAGATGTGAATAACAGATCTGTCCCTCCCTCTTTGCCAGAGCATCACCAGGTGTCCTCTAAGTTGTCTCCTGCCCAAACACTGCCAGTTCCTTCAGTCTGCTCCCCGGGCAAGCTTCCTCTAGATTTATGATCGCTCTGGTCTGCTGCTCATCGCTCTTCGGTATGTGCACCTCCCGTCTTCCCACTGAGGCTCTGCCCACCCTGAACAAGCAGGGACTGTTATACATATCTCGCAGGTGCAATTTCTATTTCATAGAAGGGGTAAGACATGAAAAGATCTGGTCAATCAGAGATGTGGGAAAAAGACACAAGAGCCCTGCCTCTCCTCTAACCACAAGCCTATGCCTGCTCGAAGACTGACAGTCTATAATACACTTTGGATGAGAAGATAAAATCAGGAGCATCACAACGAAATTGGGGTGTCTGGTCACTTTAGCCATATCACAACTGTGCTCTGCTGGTGCTATTGAACTCTCTTAAGCTGCCTTTTAGCAGCATGTCCCTTTCTAAAGCTGCTAGTGCCTTTGTTCTTCTCGAGAATAGCTGCCCGCTCGTGCACACAGAGGCAGGGGAAGGTTGGACACTGCGTGTTGTATTGTACTGTCAGGCTAAATAGAAGCTGATGGGATAATAATTAATTGCAGTCTCCCTGTAATAAAAGACAAGACAAAGCAAGAGATATAAATAAAATCATCAAAGGAACTCACAGAATAGGAGCTGTGTCTGCATTTTGTGGGCAATTTACAAGCCAAAGGAAGGTTGGGAACCCAAGGACTGAAAAGCTATAAAAATCTATGGAGCCCTCACAAAACTGTGACAGCGTTTCACTGATCTGTCTTGTTACCAGGCAGAGGTATAAATTCCCTCAACACCTTTGTTGTTTAAGGAGCTGGAAAGGGAAAGGAAAAAAAAAGGCTTGAAGTGGGAGTGACCCCCGGCTCACTCAGACCCGAACAGCAGGGAGGTGCCCTTGGAGAGAATAAAGGAGACAGAAGGCACCCAGCTCTGCTCTGAGGGCAACAGGCTGCCAGCAAGTGCCGCCAGCCTGAAAATACGCTCTGGAGAGCTCTGGGCAGCCGGGAGTGCTTTGATGGAGACATTTTTAACTCTCTTTGTACCAGGAGGGCTCCTTTCCTTATGGCCTACACAAAAGCAAACCCTTCCCTGACCTATAACTTGCCAGACCCCAGCTGCCTGTCCCTGCTCTCTGGCTGTTGTCATGACTGTCACCTTCCAGCTCAGGGGGGAAGAAGTGGTGATGAGGCAGAGCCAGAGTTGAAAGGGCCCCCAACGCTGCCCCAACCTTGTGGGCAGCTGCAACCTGGAGACACAGGCGGGAGAACAGAGAGGGGAATTCTCCTCCTGCTCCCTCCCCATGAGGCTGCGAGAGAGGAAAATGGATATAAAAGAGGATGGATATGAAGGGAGGGCAGGGAAAAATCCTATGTCTTGGACTCAACTCCTCTTTAATTCCTAATTCTCACTAAAGTCAGATAAATAGGTGCCTAAATACCCTCACAGCAACAGTCAATTACATGACACATCCCTCTGCTCAGCAGCCTGCCTTTCTCCGCAGCTTGGGGAGCATCTGATGCAACCCAACCTCAAGGGCAGAAGAACTGAAAGAAGAAAATTACCAGGTGCTCTCATAAAAGAGAAAAAGATACAGCCCTCACAGACATCTGGGCCAAACTGCTGCTGGTACAGGCCTCTTCTCCTGGGAAATGGGCCATTATACATTCAGCTCATCTCCATACTGCCATTAATCCCACCACAGAGATACAGAGACTTCCCTCATTCATTCCCTAAAGTGAATGGAGAGGCTAGAAAGAGAGGGAAAGCAATGAGGCACATCCTCTGCCTCTATGGTAAAAGCTTTTCTTGTTAAGTGGGTACATATCAGGGACAAACTGGAAGAACAGATCCCAGATCCTAGCCCAAATTTGGGCTTTGTTTTGGGGGTTTTTTTCTTCCTCTCTTTTTAAAATTCTTTCAGAAATTTCTTCTCTGGTTAAATGAAGCCAAGGTAAAGAAACAGCAACTAATTAAAATGAACTGCTGTTGCACAATATCCCCCCTAAAGGCAAACACAGTCTTCTTCCCCAAAAGACAAATAAGCCCTCAACTAAACAATAACTTCCTAACTTAGTCGGCAGTCTTTCTTCCACCCATTACTTAAACAATGAACAAAGTAACCAAGAGACAAAAGTCACTTCCCTTTCCCTGCGTCTGCCTTGCCAGAGCTTTACATCTGTGCAGCAGTGATGCCCGTTGGCAAGGGGTTGTCTCTTCCCCACCTGGAGCTTGCAGAGCTCTGCCATGCTCAGGGCGATGTCTTCCAGCAGGAGCTGGTGGATGGTCACCAAAGAGAAGGGATTATTACAGATCACTCCCTGCCCTGTGTCTCCTTGCACACCAGACTTGTCAGGAAGAAGAGGTGGGATGGTCCTAGCTAGCCCTGGAGGCAGCAGAGCTCTTGCTAGCCCAAGAGCTTTGGTCTGTCAGGAGGGCTACAACTTTTGCCTTTGCTTCTGTGCAACCACTGCTGGGTTGGTTGGTTTTAGGGACTGAGTCTTGAAACTAAAAGCAGGACCCTGGGCTGTCTGAGCTAAGGGTCAGCTACAGCTTACCAGGCTTCAGCTGATCTGTGGTCTAGCCTGCAAGAGAGGGAGGTGAGCACATGCAGAGCGAGAGCAGCTCTCCCTTCCCAGCAGTGGGGATGATCCAAGGATCTGGAGGCAGGATGCTCAGATCAAGCTCAGCAGTGCAGCATCCCCCACTTGACTCAAGAGAACTGAAAATGGATAAATATTTCTATCACCTAAAAGGCCAGAGAAGGCTCCCGTCACCCTGCAGGTAACCTGCACTTCCTGCCTAAGCAGAGCACATCTCTGTCAGACCGAAGAGCCAGAGCATAGCTAATGCGCTGTGTGGGGGAGAGAAAGACAGACAGCAAGTTAATGTGTGTCCTTGACTTCAAGCAAGTTGAGAGCTGCTACAGAGAGTAGGAGAGATCTGGAAAACACCCAAATGTTTGTGGGGGCTGCCACCAGATTCTCCCTCTAGCTTGCAAGCGAACCTGTGGGTAGGCTCCCAGCCGCTGCCAAGGGAAGAGCGCACTGCGGGGCAAACAAGCAGAAAAATCACAGCTCGGCTGCAGCTGTGCCAGCTTTAGCTGAGACTGCTTCTCACGCCTTGTCACCGTCCCGCTCCATGAGACCACCCCTGCGCAGATCTGCCAGCTGGGGTACGCTTGTGAACACTCCCTAACCCAGTTCAGTCAAGATGAGCTCTTTTTCCATACCCGAAGTGTCTATAAACGCTTTGCTTCTGCCTCCTCGTCCCTCTGTGGGAGGGATGGATGTATTGGGGGTGAATGAGTAATTAGTGGGTGTACCACCGGTGTTTCCCATTTCACATCCACGGTCCCCACAGGTTTTAGAAGACAGCCACAGCGCAGCTTGCTCCTCATGAGCATTCCCAATGCAGACCTATGTCAAACGTACCTTAGCCAAGGCCAGTTTTAGAGGGAGTCACTTTGTGCTCTTTAGGGCAGTCTTGTACTGCTGGGTGATACAACGGAGCCACAGGGCAAAGACATCCTGGAGCTATAAAGTCACTGGAGGCTGCAGCTTGATGAGGAAGGCTGTGACAATCCTTATTCCCTCACCACAGGAACCCTCAAGGCTGAATTCACTCTCTGATGAAACTCATCATGAACCTCGGAAGCGGGAAGGGAAGAGCATTTGGCCCAGGTCTTTGGTGCCCGACAGCCACCAAAATGATGTGTGCAGCCTGCTCTCTACCCAGGTGCAGGCCTGGCCAGATCAGCCCCACAGCTCTGACACCAGCCGTTTGTTACAGCGCTCAGCTAGGATGACAGCCTCTTTGCCCCACTGGTACAACGTCCAGAAGCCTCTTCTGTCCAGTGCAGAGTCCTGGTTGTGATCTCTGACCTGAAAATCAACACTGTTCCTGAGGTTTACACACAAACTCAGGGGGCTCACCCCCCAAAAACCCCACCAACTCCATCCTTTCATGCCAGCTACAGCCGACTGGATGGACAGAAGTGCCCGCTGAGGCTGGGAGGGTCATGGGGAAGACTGTTGTGACCACAGGACATGCACAGTGAAGCCGGATCCTGTCAGATCCCCGACATCATCATATTCAGAACAAGAAGAATGTGTCAGCAGGGATTTCACACAAACCTGTTTTACTTTTTGTACAGAACAGAAGCATGAACAGAGTTACTTACCTGAGCTGCAGGAAGAGACCTGACAGCAGAGGGGCAGTAACCTTTAGCTGAAATATCGTAACTTTAAAAAAAAAAAAAAAAGGATTCTAAAGATGGAACAGACGCTCATCTATCACATCTTCAGCTGTAAGATATCCCCTTCCTACCATCAGCCTTTTTTTTTTTTACCTGCATCCAGGCAACGGGGACTATGTTCACTGATACAGTCATTATTACACACACTGCTATGACCTGCTCAAGATAATTCCTACTCACAGACAGGGGAGAGGGAAAACGATGGCGTTTGGAACAGCTCCTGTTCAATTGTCCGGAAGGTGATTGAACGCTGTAGTGCTTACATCCATACCAGCCACCAGGCAGGAACAGGTCACAGGTGACACAGACGATCTTGCCATGTGAATAGAGAGTTTAAAGAGGAATATTTCACTTTGATCCCATTTAAAGCCCCTTGTGCAGTATGAACAGTAGGAATATGACCAAAGAGAAGCTGTCTGTGCTGTGCTGCCACCCACAGCAGCATCCAGAAAGGAGGTGATTTGGTCCCAAGCTGAGAAACTACTCCAACCTTTGCATGGGAGGAGGAGAAGGGTGCAGGCATCTCCTCTGCCCACCCTGAACATGGATCCCAGACTATTGCTCCTTTGATCTCGGCTGCTGGCTCGCAGCCTCAAGTGGCTGATCAGCCAGATGCAAGATACGGCCAGGACCTTGAACCTCCTGCATTTATTGTATCTGAACCATCTTGCCTGTCATGCAGTTTAAGAAATATGACAGACATTCTGCATGGGTGTGAGCACGCTCACACACACCACCAAAAGCAGTTCAAGCTTTTTTATCACTAAGTGGTAACACCTGAACTTTGAGTCTATATTCAGATTAGTTTAGTAATTAGTAGTTAATACTCTCAGCGATAGGACATGTGAAATGCAAGCGAGAGGCTCTTTTGATCTTCTATCCTCGTGCTCTTGGATCCTTGACTATATGGCACGAGGAAATCAAATGACTACAGCCATAGTACGTGGCTGCCCGTGTCCCATGAAGAATGCTGCAGTCCCGTCCTCGTGCTTTGCACTCCAAGACCTGCTGTTTTGTTACAGGCTTGCTAGGTTATTTGGGAGGAGGCAGTCAGGTGAGAACTCATGGATTTTAAATAAAAGACGAAGGTCACATCAGGGATCCTGTTGGATATGACATACACCTACTCTCCCTCTAAATGAGTTTTTACAGCACCTGAGGGGCTCCAGGCCTTATATTAATGCTCTACTTGACTTTCCAAGCTCTCTCCTTCACTCACAGCCTCATGTGATGCAGAGTTGAATGCCCCGTTCCTATAGGAGCATGCAGAGGGCACAAAGACATTTCCTTGAACTCCCCTTTTCAGGCGTATCAGATTTACCTGCTGCAGCCATGAAGCAACTCAGAGATAGCAACAGCATCCTAAGAGGCTGTTCAAGGGCAGGACAGCAGAGAGCTGCTATGTCCCGAGGGCACTTGTCAGCTTAAACTTTATCTGCTCGAGACCTGCAAGCCCGGAACTAGTACCTGCAGATTGTTATATTGCAGAACAGCTCCCACACTTCTACAGTAGTTTCTGTTCTTTACAAGAGTTTTCTTCCTTCGCAAAGGTTTTGTTTTACAAGCATCTTCTGTCTCATGAAGTCTCTGCTGCAGCATGTCTGTGGTGCTACAGAGTTACTGTATCAACATGACATTAATTCCTGGCCATAGTCCTGTGAACTGGTTAAGGAGAACAGCCACGTGCTCTAAACCCAAGGGAGCTCCCATCCTCACAACCCTCTGGGGTGGCAGGGATGGACAAACCTTATTATACCAAGGCTTGGGTGCTCCATAAACCTGGTGCATCATGGTGCGACCATGTAGCCACGTGGATCAGAGCAGTGTGGAAGGCACTGGACTGCCATCAAGGACTGTGGGAGCAGGGGTACTCGGTTTGCTCAGTAAATGATTAAAGTTGCACTGACTCAAAGGACACTACTCCAGGGTCTAGGACAAACCTCTTCTCAGGACTGAACACGGGGTTGACAGCCAGGGGTTGGCTTGAAGGCTGCTTGCACACCGGGGGTCATGGTTCCGGCTCAGCAGGGCTGTTTGTTCTCTGACTTGATCTTCATCCCTCGGCTGTACTGAAAGGAAGTTTGTCCGAGACGAACGCGTACGGCACACAATGTCAGCTTCAGAGCAAGCTGCGAGGAAACAGATTGAGTTCTCTGTACAAACCAGCAGCGAAACCATTCCTTGGTGGCTTCTCTTGTGGGACACTTCAAAGGCACCACGCATCCACAACGCAGCTGCTGCCCTGGGGAAGGAGTCGCTGAATACCCTCCATGAATGAGAAGTAAAAATTAAGCAGTTAGATTTGGCACGTGCATCACAATAAATATCCCTGAATGCTCAGCTTCTTATTGAACCTAAGGCGGGCTGTTAATTTGTTATTCACTTCCCAGCCTGGAAGGAAAAGCATGTTATACCCGAGGGCCAGTACTGATGAACAGAGCCATAAATCAAGCAGTTTACAAGACCAGCAATTAGGAAACAAGCCGACAGAAGGGAGAACTCTGTCAGTAATAAAGCAGGCACACCACAGGATCTGCTGAGTGCTCAAAGCAACTGGGGACACGCAGTCCTTTCCACACTCCATCTCTAATTTTTCCAGTCATTTGCTGACTTTTCTCTCTCTCTTCTACTTCGCTTTATTCCTTCCTGCCCCCCTCTCCAGTTTTTCCTCTGTTCTCTTTCCCCTCTCTTCCAAAAAGCCTATTCTTCCAGAGAATGCAAGAACGCACCTGCTGAGCAAATGGATTTACCAGCTGCTGCCCAGGAGCAGAGGCACGTGCCGAGTACCAACAGACCGACAGATACACACAGCCCTACGAGTGCAGGCTGTGATGGAGGGAGCCGTGTGCTGCTCTCCAGCCAAAGGACTGCAACAGTACAGAAGACTCTTGGCAGGAGAACAGCCCTGTAGGTCCTGGGATGGTGTTGCTGGGGGAGAAAGAGGCAGTGGGCAGAGATGCTCAAGTAAGGAAGAGCTGGCATGACTCTAACCACCTAACCTGTCTTCTGCCCTAGTCATCTCTGATCTCTTTCCCAGCACCAGTCAGATCCAGCTACCCTGACTTTGACAGCAACTTCCAACACCCTTCCAACATCTCCTGCTCGATTTCTAGTTCCCCCTCCTTAGTCATCATTGCAAATCCTGCCCTTGCTTTCCTTACTCAAAAATGATCTCCTGGAGCGGAGTCACTGGGTGGCCAAGGGGGTTTAGACCCACTGTTGGTCCTGGTCCCATACACAGCTCTGCACCATGTTGCCCTCATACAAGGCCTCCAGAGAAGGGTGGCTGTGCCTGGGGCCGGTCTGACACTCATTCCTAGATGCTGGATTCCTGTTGCTGCAGGGCTCCGTACAGCTCGGGACGCCGGCAAAGTCAGGCCTGAGCAGCTGTTGTCCGCACGCAGCGCAGGCACACGCACGTGAAATCTGAGTGCAGGACACGGGTATTTACCCAGGCTCTCCTGCTCTCTCACATATCGCTCCTGCTCAGCACACTATCACATCTCTAGGACATCACATATTTGGGAAATCACAGCCAGTGGTGATATATTTTGCCTACATTAGCCTGTGGCACCTGATATGTGCATCAGTCTCCCTGCCACAAGAGGAATATGTCTATTTATGAGCCTTATTTCATCAAGGTAGGAGGGAGACCGGACACTCCTCCAATCACCCCAAGATGGAACAGATCCAGTTATGCCAAGAATTAAGTATGTGACATTCCAGTGCAACCTGAAGGAATCTTTTGTAAAGTCCACTCTGTGGAAACACTCACCCATCAGACACCTTCATAGCAGCAGAAGCTGAGGGTAAAAGCAAAAGAAACAAGATCAGTAGAGTAATCGAGCCCCACAGGACATGTTCATCCTCTGGCATTCCCGCACGTCCCAGGTCACTACGCCAACGCTTTCCATGAGGTTGGGTCACAGCCTGGGGAGCTTCCAAAGGAACAAACCAACCTCAGCTGCCAAAGCCTTTTCCTTTCGACATTTATCCTCCCTAAAGCCGAGGCTGACACTTGCATGACACCAGGCACAGGAAGAACTGCGAGCTGCCCCTTGTCCAGGCAGGCACGGACAGAGATGACCCAGCAAAGGTCCCACCAGCCTCCTGCTGGGTAGGGCAGGAGGAACATGGGTGCCCAGGGTTCCCAGGACAAGGCCACATGTCACTAGTGAGCACAGCCACTTCCCAGACAGGCTGCTCTCCTCCTCTCAGGCCCAAGGTGTGAAGCAGCGGGGTGAAGTCAGTTTGTTTTCAGCACATCAGAGGCAGGGCTGACAGTCACTTAAAGGAAACAAAGCACTGCCTTTGAATGAGCATTACTCTAATGTCCTCCCAGCTGCCCGCAGTTTTGATCTTGAATGGAGAGGCTAAAGATTTGTCTGGAAGAGTTGCCAGTTCACAAGAGAAGGAAACATCTCCTCTAACCTTGAACACAGAGAGACTAATAATCTGCCTCCCCCAGCGTCAGGGCAAGGAGGCTTTGATGAGCTCTTTGGCAAGTGCTGTAGGAAGAGGCTGCAATAGAAAGTTAACTAATTAGGTTGCTGCAGAGCAAAAGGCAATAAAGTAGAAACCTTTTCTGTGCAGAGCAAATTCCAGAGAAGGAACGAACAGCTGCATTACTGGAGACAGGCCGCAGCAAACTCCGCAAGGAGTTGGGGAAGGGAATGGGTTTCAAGGTCTTGAGAAAAGCAAATCCCAGACACGAGGCCACGGCAACAAAGATCAGCAGCTGGGGACTCCTTGGGAGAAGACGGGAAATCCTCTTCAAAGGAAGGTTTTTCCCACCCAGATCTTGGCAAGCCCCTGTGAACAGTTGGATTTTGCTTATCCAAGGTCTCTCTCAGGCCAGCCAGCCACAGATTTCATGACCAGAATGACTGGACAGTTTCTGAACTACTGTGCTTCACCCCAAGCATGCTTTTTTGTTTGATGACAGGTAAGATCCCAACAGACTGCGTGTGTGGCTTGTAGAAGTGTGTCCTCAGGTATCGGTTATCTTGCAGTCCCCCAGATTCACAGAGCCATGGAAGGGGCACCCATGGCCAGCAGGCCCCCACCACAGAGCATCCACGGAGCTATGCTGCTGTTTACCACCTTTGAGCATTGAGCCCTGCAAAGAAGACTTCATAGGTGGTCTTCTCCTACTGCCCCATCAAAAGTTGCTCAGCTGTCCATGCTGTATAGTAAGGAAGAACATGAGAGCACAGCAACTACTGGTACTTTGCCTGTGGGTTTATTTTCCCAGAAATGACACGGAGGCTTTCCATGGCATCAGGTAGGCTTTTGAGTGGCACTTGAAGGAAATTCCAGCCCACTCTGGGAAGGTCAGAGCTCCACAATAAGCCATATGTTCAATCTTGGCTTCCCCTCACAATGCCAAGAAGTGTCTGCAAGGAATAAAGCCAGAGGGAACGTTAACTGATCACCACTGAAACAGAGCCTCTCCTTGGCTTTCACCCTAATTAACTATCAAGAGGCGGTGCCGGAAGGCCCCTGCATTGCCAATAAAGAATGTGGGGTTGGTAATTAATTAGTGGCCTATTGGGATCCCGGCACCTAATGCCCACAGCCGAGCTCTACAGATTGATACAAAGGGGATTTAATGGAAACACAGCAGTTTCCCCATTATGGCCTTAGGCAAAATAGAACAAGTTTTTTAAGGAACCTCATTTACAGTCCTCTCACATGACTGATGCTTGGAACCTAACCCTGCAGGTACAGGATTATATTGGAAAGGAACCTGCCTGCAGAATACAGGAATAAGAGAGAGAGCCCCTTAAGTAATTTGGTGAGCTATTTATGCTCACCATCCTCCATGCATAAGAAAACAGCAAGAGTAGAAGGATGACAGAGAAAGGCCTTGCACATCAGTGTACAGTTGACAGCACTCCTGGAGACTCAGACCTGGCAACTCATATCTCTGCCTAGAAAACAAGACAGCCCAACTAAACCAGAACATGCTGCCAGCTGAGCACCAAGACATTCTGTTTGGAGGGGTCAGAAGGGGGTTGGGATTGAGCAGGGCACAGGCATCTAGCCAGGGGGTCAGCTACAGCACCGAATATGGAGGAGGATCTAGTCTGAAACCCCTCCAAGAAGCCAGGGTTCCCAAATCATCTCTGATGTCTTAGCTTGAGTAACTAACCAATGCAGTTATATCAGTTAATCAGTTATATCAGTTAATCTTCCTGGTAATCCTAGATTTACCATGGACCCCATGTGATCTCAGCTAGGTAACACTGCTTCTGTACATCATTTTATTCTTCCATCCCAGAAGCTGCTCTCCCTTTCAGACAGGACTAGCAGAGGGCAACGGAAATTTTCTCCTGTCAATGGGAATTAGATTTGGTTATTTCAGTTAGGTGTGATTCCTGCTTTCTGGCTAATAGACAGTTTTGCTGGGCTGATAACCATGAGGCCAAATACCACAATTCTTTCCCGCAGTAGGAAGCTGGAGATGAAAGGTGCATGAGAGCTGGAACAGAGACAGCAAAGCGAAAAAATCAGGTGGTTCTTTTCACTGCTCGTGTAGGGAGCAGTGATGATGGGTGACATCTAAGCACCAAGTTGTCAGGCCCAGGGGAGAGAGGAAGGTCAAAAAGGGTGTTAGGAAATCATATCAAGGCAGTCCAAGATATCTTTAAAAGACGCTCAGAAGACTAGACAAGGAGCAGCTGCCAGAGGTCAAGGGATAATCTCCATGGCCTGGGATGGAATAAGACTTTTCTAAGGGTACTGAGGGTGTGGCACCATATATGAATACCCATTCTGCCCACATCCTACCACACACAAAGCCAAATCAAAGCCACAACTGCAGTGTGGAGGAGGTGCAGAGAACATGCACAGCAGTGACACAAAGCCAGCGCTGGGCTGAAGGCATGCTGTTGGATTTTGGGGCTGGATTCATAGGCTAAATCAATAACAGAGCTCTGGATGGCAAAGAGTGCAGACAAAGAGGTTACTTTGCTGAGAACAAGGTATTCCTGGGTGAGCCTGAGATAGCACAGTATCTCACTGGCAGCAGTGGGACAGGCCAGAACACCCCTGCACACCAGGAGAAAGGAGCCAGAGCAAGGGCTGGCATGATAAAAAGGAAGCCACATGGACTTAGGTTCTCCCTGTGAAGGGAAAAGGTGCCCCATACACAGCCAAAAGGTGCCAGAACCACATGAACAGTTGTCCCAGCCCATAATTTTATTTCCTTATCCTAAAAAGTAGAACAGACCACTTGCAGGTTATCACCTCCTGGTCTTCCTCCAGCTCTAGCCACTGTTCCTGCAGACTTCAGCCCTCTGTTCCAGCTACGCTTATCCTACGCACCAAATATGTGGACATGAAGCCTGTTCCTTTCATCCACCAAATGCTGTGTTTTTCTCCACAGCTCTCACCCTCCAAGAACCTCTAGGGGCCACATCTTCCCTCTCGGACTCCCAGGCCTGGGCAAGCAGGACCATCTGATTCACAAGCCTAACTCGGCACCCAGGGATGCTGCTGCTGCTTCTGTGCAGTCCATTTTATTGCAACCCCTGAATGTAACCCCCTCACAGATGTTGCTGTGCATTCCCTGCCCAAACTTGCAGTTGCTCTGTCTTCCTAAAAACCTCTCTCACTCATTAACCTTTCATTTTGCTTCTCTTCATCTCCTCTATTCCAGCTGGAGCCTATCCAGCTCCCTCTCCTGGCTTGATTTTCCTCTCTCCTGCAGTCTTGCTCAAAGAGGAGGTCTGCCATGCTTGGTCTTTTATGTCTATCAGCAAGTTACAGCATCTTCCTGACACCATCAACTTCATGCTGGCCTCTCTCCCAGGTGGCCTCCATGCTGGGAGCTGCTGTAACCTCTCCCTTCAGACTCCTGTGATATTCCCTGTCCAAACAATCTTGTCTTGAAAAGATCAGGATTCTCCTCTCCAACAGACATAATTTTCACTCCTCTTGGTAGGCCCTCATTTTTCCACATAAAGCTGTCAGTTCCATGAAAATGTCAGTTTAATGCTCAGTAACCATCAAGAAACAGATCAAGTTGTATGAATCATTTGGAAAGAAAAAAAAAGAACAGAACAGAAAAATCTATGACTCATCCACACCTTGGATACCGTGTGCACTTGTGGTCCCTTCATCTCAAAGGGGATATCAGAACTGAAACAGATTCTGAAAAGAGCACAACAGATGGTCAAAGACACAGAGCATAATTAAAAGCACAATTACTGAAGCACAATGAAGTAGGCTCAGACTCATTAGTGTCCAAGAGAAAAGGCTTGCAGGGAAAAAGTAGGGGTGTGAAGTCATTATTGGGCTGAAGGGGGATTGGCTCTTCACCTCCCTTCCAAAACAAGAGCTCGGGGCCACTGATGACGCTAGAAGGAGGTAGACCATTCCCAGGCAGCCCACCCTCTCTAAGACCATCCCTCTAAAAGGGAGGCCATCCTCTGTCTCTGCTCTTGAAGCTGGTACAGGGTCTGTGCTTCAGGTGTCTCAGGAACAGAGGACCAACCAAATTCACCTCCACAGTTCCCATTATCCCATTACTCTCAGACAAATATCCTCTCTTTTCTCTTTCACATTAGGAAAAAAGCCCACCCCAATGTTCTCAGAAGTAAGTAAGTTAATTATACTAGTGCTGAAGGCCTTTCCTTGCCTTTCCCCATCTGTCATCTTTCATTCATCATGAAGGAATCAGCCCCCATCTTCTATCAGTTCGTAGCACCAGTCCACCCACCAGATTTTCAAGGAAGCACTGTCATGCTTTTCTTTATTCATGCTTCTAGAAGGGAAAAACACCCACAAAGCCCCTTACTTGTCTTCAAAATCTTCTTTCGCTCTGATTCCTACAGCAAGTTTGAGAGTGCAGCACCAAGATCACAGTCAGTATCGCTTCACTGCTCCTCTGTTCACCTCCACCAGTCTCAGACTTTGGTGTGAGGGAGCTCTTTGGGACAAGTCTCATTTTACCTCGCATAGTTCCAGACTGCTCTCATGCCAAGGGTCTACAACAGGAGCTCCCCAAGCTGCATCCCTGGTTCAGCGTCTTCGTCTTCTGTTTCATTTCCCCCTCCCAAGGACCATGGGAGGGATATACAAGCCCCTTGATATACAGATCCCATTCGTTTCCTAGGCTGGCTGAGCTGAAGCAATAAAGGTCCAGAGGTTTTGCCCCACCAGCAAGCAGCAGCCTTCAGCCCTGGGGGGTGACCCACAGGAGCCAGCCTCCATCCTCAGCCAAGGAGATCCCACACCAAAATCTGTTTCAGAAGATGATTCTACTTCTACTCATCAATGCAAAACATAGGCAAACATACCATCAAAGCAACTCTGCTACCCACCCAGGGTCATGACTTTCTAAATCTCCTTCCCTTCACTATCCTCCTCCAGGCTCTACAGCTACAACAGAAGTTCCTGGCTGACTCCCACAGTCTTGTCTTCCTTTCACCCGCTGGACCAGGGGATCCAATGGTCAAGGCTGTCCCCAGGCCCTCTGTGTCAGTAACAGAACAGCCACCCTGGGTACACACACACACACTGGGATGGGAGTGAGCATTGTCCTTTCTGCACTTGGAAAAGTCCAAGGAAGAGGTTGAAGGAGCTTTAAAGAGCAAAGGGGAAGTTTGGCAGGTGTTAAGTTAGTGATAAACCTGCTTTGCAAGCAGAACCTATCCTAGCACAGAAAAGGGCAAATATTTTGGACAAGATTTCACACTTAGTTACTGAGCACTCAGCGCCAGGAAAACCCCAATTATCCTGGACAGGGGCCCAGAGAGGAGGAGGAATCCCTGTCCCTGAAGATATACAAAAGCTGACTGGATGAGGTCCAGACCAACTGGGCCTCACTTTGAAGCTGGCTGTGCTTTGAGCAGGGACCTGGACTGAAGACTCCCTGGGTCTCCTTTCACCCACCATTATCCTCTGATTGTAGGATTACACATCCCTGAAACAGCGGGCAGAATCTCACTTGCATAGTTAACAGCAGGGCTCTTCTGACCAGGCATGGAGCACACCACAGAGTTCAGCTCTCCTCCTCGGCTCACTGGCAAGAGATACCCACACAACAGAAGTATCTGGCTCAGTCCCTAAGCTGGTTGCCCTTTAGATACAGAATGGCTCCTGTCTTGACGGCATTCCCACAGTTGCAGATAAGCCAGAATGAGAGGGTGCCCCTGGAAAGACAAGCTGCAGGAAAATTGAAGTGCTGAGGTAAAATACTGATTGGTTTGCATTTGGATTTTAGTAAAAATGCACTTATATCAATGTTTGGCTCTAAAAAAAACCCCTTCCAGGTTTGAAAGTAGTTCGTAAGAGCCTTGCTAAAGCAGAGATCTTGGCAGTGGGATGGTGTCTGCAGGAGAAACACCAGTTCCCATTGACAGATACTGAGAGGATGAGAAATATCCCCCCTTTACACAGAGACACCTCAGGACTGCCGTCCTGTCAGGAGGGATTTTACATCCTCATCTGGAGACCATCATGGAAAACAAGGGGTTTAGAAAGCCACTTTATAACCCAGAACATCAGAGTAAGTAAATGTGCAGCAACTCAGATGTTTTGTTGAAGAGATGAAGTGTCACAGGCTTTTGATGGGATTCCAACTAATTCCACTACACATACATATCTGGGTTTAATTCCTCCTGTGCTCTCAGTTTTAAGACCTTTACTTCCAAGCAGATTGCTACTAGACCTTCCACCAAATGGCTAAATGCAGCAACTGACTGTACTCGTTTTGGCCAAGACTTTCTCTGGTCCCTTCTCCCTTGCTCCAAAGCTTGGCTCTCCCTAACAGTACAGCACTAGGAGAAAAAGGACTAAGCTGCAAGGATATGGGTTGAAGAATGTTGGTTTTTGTTGATTGCAAATATTTTCAGGGGCCTTTTCTGAACGGAGATCAGTTGAATTTGCTTGGACATGTCTGCTCAGCACCCTCAGACTGTGCAGCAGTGTGGCGGAGGATAGTTCTGCCAGTGGGGAACTCAGTCCTAGTCTTTGTTCAGAGTTATGTATTTCAGGACTGGCATGAAACCAGGGAGGAGCAGACAGAGCCACAAGGGGAAACATCAGAGAGTTCCCTTGGAATAATCCCTTCCATGGAGAGGGGTTCGAGCAGCTGTAGGCTCTTCCAGATTATACCTTCCAAACCCCAGGGAGCAGTCAGAAGGGGGCTGAGTTGTTATTTCCGCAGCCTGACTCTGGAAACTACACCCATTAACGCACACACAGAGGTGGGTTCAGCACTAGATATGCCCTTGTTTTCCACATATGTAATAAATAGATGTGCTTGCAGTGCAGAGAATCCCCTGCTGCACTGTTCAGTGGCTAGCTAGTATCCTTTCAAATAATCAGTGAATCCTCTAACCATACTGCCTGCATTCTGTGTTCCTGAAAGCAGCCCGCTAGAGGTGCTTATGTGCAGTTAGACCTTGTGTGATGATTATAGATGATAAACATAATTATTTTGGGTCCTGATTGCCTCTGCTTTCTTCATTCTGCTGCTGCTGTGCAAAACAATCTCAGTGTTAGCAGTTCTATGGTCAGAAACACTGTGAAGATACAGACTTCCTCCTGAGGGAAGGGCCAAACCTTCAGGGAAAGGAACCATCCAAGGTACAGAGCTGCAGGTGTGACAGACTCCTGCCTCTTGAAACATGCAGTCTTTAAGATGCACCTGAACACTCCACAAAACCAAGGTCAGAGAGTGATGGGAAGTGGGTTTCGTTATCCAGCTGTAAAACCGACAGACAGGAAAGCATTAGTGACGAACCAGTTCGACTGACTCAAAGCAGTGCTGTCATGCAGAGAACGCAGAACTCAAGATTTTAGGAAGCTGAATAAAATCAAGTCTCCTGAAGCAGCAAAATGGCTCATTAGACCTGTCATTACCATGTGTGAAGTCGGGGGTGGGGAACCCTTTCCCACACCAGACAGGAGCTGATTGCCTTCAGATTAGGAGCAGCAGATGTCTCAGGTTGGGATCCAGAGCACAGACCTCCGACTTTTGTTTTAAAACACTTACTAATCCATCATCCAAAAGAGTGCAGTTGCTTCCCAGTCATGCGAATAAACAGACAACACTGCTAACCCCTATGGGTAGGATGCCACTGTCCCTCATAGAAGATGGAACTTTAGGCCACTGAAGCTCTTCAGCCTCACCCAGTCTTTCCCTTTACTTTGGTCAGAGTAAGGTCTTTTCCTCCTTCTTATCTTCCTGATATCTCCAATCAAGAGTTCACTTCCATAACCATCCCCACTTCCCTCTGCTGCCTGCTTGCTGCCTGCTCACTGCCAGTCTCTCCTCTCCATGATGCTCAGTTCTCTCCCATTTTGGTTCTCCTTGCACAATCTCAGTATTATCATGTGCTACACTGGCTTGGAGAACAGGACAAGCAATCCAGTCTCACTAATATGTCATGAGACTCACAAATATGACATGCTGGACTCCCACTGGGACCGAACGCACCAGCAGCGCCATGCAGGGAGGCTCTGTTCTGCCCCACAAGCCCAGATGTGCACAGCCAAACCCAGGTTCTGGGAGATCCTCTGTGTGCTGAGCTGCCACCCTCAGATGTGGGCCCAGGGAGCGGGTGAGAGACAGCAAGCACATGCTGTGACACCTAGCAGGGACCTGCACAGGAGAAATAACTGACGGAAGGCCCACTCTTTGTCTTCTGTCATTTTCTCTCTACTGTCATATTGTCCTGTTTGTAGACTTGGGCTTTGAACTCCCTTTTACGTGATCCCTGCCACATGCTGAGAGAGATGGGATTGGGAAGGTCTGGACAGCCTGCACAGCATCATAAACTTTCCTGCCAGTTCAGGAGGATGGGGGTCACTGGGAGAAGGCTGAGAGGCAGAAGGAACAGTGGGGTTGGCAGAGCTGAGGCTCACCAAGCAGCCGTGCTTCCCTCCACACTAACCTCATCATGACCTGGCTCCTCAGAGACAGCCACTGCCTTGGACAGAGCAATCTGGAAAACAACCAGTTCTTTAAGTTTTATTATTAAATAAATAAAGCAATCCAGCTATGACGAGGCCCTGAAGCCAAAGTGGCCAAGTAAAGGATTGGAGAAGCCAGAAAAGCTTCAGTGAGAACAGGTAACAAGAGACGTGTTTACCACAGAAGAGAGACAAGGCTTCTAATACAAGCAGGCTGCTGCACCACAAACATTCCCTATGGCCTGGTATGGCTGTACAGAGATATTTACACGTACAGGCAGGGAGACGCCGATCCCTGGCTGGTGAACAATCAACTTTTATTCTCTCCAGACCAGCAAAGCCAAGATTTTAGTAAACACGTAACCCCAAAAATGCGCCTGCGGATTGGGTAGAGCAGAGCCTGTGCTCTCCCTGCCAAACAACAAAGCCGTTCTCCTGTGGGTGGTTTCATGCTGAGGTTTCTGTGGGGAGGAAGTGTTTCTAGTGGTCAAGGAGGAGAACAGGGGTTCAGGAGACCTGGCTCCCATCCCTGGCTCTAGGAATCAGGAAAGCTCTGATTGCAGCAAATGCACGCGCTTGCAGGAGTCACTAGCCCTCTGTTCACCCCTCCTTGTTCAGGTGCAAATTGTTCCTCTGAGGAACAGCGCAGAGACACAGACTTCTCCCCCATCTGATAACACTTCCTGACCTTGCAGGGTTATTGCGGCGTTTGTGTGATTGATGCCTGAAAGGCTGTCAGAGCTCTTCGGATGAAAATCTCTCTGGAAGGTATTGGAAGATGTGCACATACGAGTGCAGACACGTGAGAAAGAGACAAGCAACTCACACACACTCTGCTTCTCTCCCATGCTTGCAAATCTCCACCCAGACTTGCTGGTCCCGCTACTCGTGCATTTAAATATTTACAAGCTGTGTCTGCAGAAAACCTGTGTTTTAAAGCAGAGTAGCCAATTCTATAGCGTAAAAATGCCCTTACAAACACTCCAAGCCACTGCTCTGGTTGCCCAGACTCAGCCCCACGTCTCTGCGTTTTCCTTACAAAATCAGGGCAAGGTGAAGGCAGACTGAAAGCCCATGGCAGATACCACCCAGCCCCACTCACCTCTGGGGGGTTGGCACCGGTGCCCTCCCCTGGCCCTTTGCATTGTTCTCTCTTTGTTTCATCCTAGATGTCATTAACATGCTGTTTACCCCCTCTTTCAGCTCATTAATGAAGACACTACAGAAGACTGGCCCTAATCCTGATCCCTGTGGCACACAGTTAGATAAACACCTCCTTGAAAAGTTCCCATCAACCTCTTACTTATGAAGGACTGTTGTCTTGAGGTGTGCATAGCTATTAGAGCTAATGACTTCACCCGTCACAGTTCATTTGCAGTGAACCCCATGGGGAGAACCCACCAACTGCACCAACAGTTTTTAAAGCAAAAAAAAAAATGAACCAAGAAGGTATGTCACACCGTCACAGGATGGCTCTGTGTTTAGCGGGCATGCTGGGTTTGTCTGTTTATGCTGTTTTATCCAACTTTTGGTTTTACTTCCTGTCCCAAATTGATCTGGATGCTGTTAACTTTTCTAAACCTTCTCTTGCCTTGTTGGCTGCATTTCAGAAATAGGTGGCATGAGTCAATCACAGTGGACCAGTTTAAATTGTTGTAAGATACTTCCCTCAAGTGGAGGGAATAAAAATCACTCAACTGTGTGCCACAGGCTCTGTAGTGTACCTCAGGTAGCAGGAAGACAGTGAGAGATGGACACCTACATGAGGTAGAATCTACCAACCTGCTTGAAAGGTGTTAGGAGCACAGAAAAATTACCAGTGATACTGCAGAATAAACCTGCCCACTCTACAAATGTCAGGGCTTACAAGCCACCCTTTGTATCAGATACCAAAGGGGCATATGCTCCGACAACCTGTCAAGTTACTACACGGACAGCTAATGTATATCCATGACCAGGTTTTGAAAATGGCTTGAACACAAGCTGAGATGAGTGACAAGTGCTCCCACATGGTATTTCAGCAGAAGTGGAGGAGGCTGCTTAGAAGCAGCTTGAGGGGTGAAATACCTGAGTCCTGTAGAACAAGGCTTTTACGCCTACCGGAGCCTGCAGCGGGGCTGCAAGGGACAGACAAGAATGGAGAGAACCAGATACAGATTGCTGTCTGTTGGAAGAGCTGGTGTGGGTGGTATCTATACTCACCCTGAGGCTGATGTCTGATCTCATGATCACTGTTTTCCTCAAAGCAGGCAATGAAACATGAACAAAGAATTCAGATTTCACTGTAGTTTTACTGCTATGGAGATAGCAGTTCAGCTCCAGTCTCTTCCATATACGCTGAACAGGAGAACATTTCATCTTCTGCAAATGGAAAGAGATAAGAGGGGCTTAGCACAAGGCAGGATTTGTCTCTGTAACTGATCAGTCCAACAAAGGGACACACAAACCATTTATTACTGAAAATGAATTGTGCCATCAAGGCAGATGCCTGCAATTACTTCTGTTAAATATTATCTTTCATTAACTGTAAAATATATAATTAATAAACTTGCCCCCTCATTTTTGTTAAGTTTCACTGCAAAGACCTTATTACTGAAATAAATCTTTCTAGCAGTGCATGTCGACACAACAGACGAAGGTGCACGCCTCTCCGTGTGTGATAATTTCCTTATGGGAAACTGAATTATCAGGGAGGAATAATCACCTCTCTTCATGGCTAAGACTGTAGAGACACCCCACTCTGAGACCAGTTGTTTAAGCTCATGCCTCTTGGAAGCAGGCGGGAAGAATCTGCTTTGGCTGGCAAAGATGACTTGATCTGAAAGCAGTCGGGCAGATGCAAGCTCTTCTTTCACTAGAAAGTCTGGAGAAACAAAAAAATAAATTTCATTTTTTGATTCACAGTCCATTAAAGAAGTCTTCTGACTATACGGCTGCTCAGAAAGACGTCGGTGGTTAAGCTGGTTCTTTTATAAGCCCCGTGTTCATCCATCTCACAATACTGTGCTAGAGCTGCACGACTGTGATTTGCTTTCCATGTACATCAGAAGTGTTTTGATTTGGGGATGTTTGCTGATGGCTGTTAAACCATTCCAATTAGAAATGCTTCAAAAATGTTGCTGAAATTTGACTCCAAGCATAAAATTCCCCTTAGACTTTGTCTCCACTTGTGATCTTTACCTCAAGTTAGTTGATTGCCAGTTCAACCAGGGGTAATTAAAATATTTCCAAAGGCTGTTCTGGGCAACAGTTTTTGCCTTGCTGCAGGCTACAAATGTTCGTGGTTTGCCCTAGGCTGGTGTTCACTCCTGCCTGAGCTGGCACAGGCAGTGGTGCATGCCAAACGAGGAGGAACGCCTGCTCCATCATGATTCTCCCCGCCTGGGGAAGGTGGCAGAGGGACCGAGAGACCAGTGGCAGAAGGAGGGAGGGTACAAGCACACACTGGATAGACAGTGATATAACTTCTGGGTATAGGGAAGACATAAAGCAGCACAGAGGAGGAGAAAAGGACAGTGTGTATTTTAATGAAACCCTACAATTTCACTGTTTTTCAAGACGTCTGGATGGCCCCCAGCAGAGCCAACAGGTTGCAGAGACATTCGCCCGCAGACAGCCAGTTTCAATACAGATGAGCTTAGCAGAGAAGGGGGGTTCTCATCTTAACTGGTGTACGGAGCTTTTTGCGATGAGATGAGCTTGGGGAGGGAGAGGGTGTCATTTCCTGGCCATCCGCTACCAATTTGTCACCCCATTTTGTCGTTGTCACCAGACTGGAAAGGGAGGGCAAGAACCCTGGGTCGTGTGTGCTGGAAATGCACAACCCCTGACTCGGAGCAGGTCCTGTCTCAAAAAACCATGTTAGAGAACCTTACCCTTCTACTGCCCTCAATCTAAAGAAACGGGTCCATTCTCCACATCATTTTAACTACCACTTAAGAATGTTAAAACAGCCAACCAATTTGATTACACAAAAATTTTAGAGTCAGCAAATTATCTAGTTAAATGATGCATACAGAAATGTTAATTCAACAGCAACTGAAACCTTCTTCTATTTCTTAACATTTAAAGGCAATAATCCTATACAAAGAAGAAAAGAGAGGGGCTGAGCATACTGTCCTTGAAGAAGAAATCTTAAGAATATTTTAGCTATCACCTACAATGCACCCTATATGCAGTTACACAAATAGCATAGGCTGAGAGTGAGTTTAGAAGTGGGTTTGGAATGGAAGCTCTGAAATCATATTATACAACTATTTGCCCTGGTTTTACTCTAGGGCAGAGGCTCATCTATCAGCCCATTTCCACCACTGTGCCTCTCTACATAAACTATACAAAAGTATAATTTTACTTTTCTGTACAAAAGCATAGTGATACTTTGTGTGACACGCACACTCCTGGCCCTCAAAAGCGAGGAACCCCTTTGTGCACACGCGCTGACTCTGCCGACTACCAGGCATTATCTCATTCCTGAGGATCCCCGCTGGGTCAGACCAGGAACACTGGAGAGCAACGATGGAAAAGTTAAGCAACTTAACTCTCTGGCTCTCGGGCCGCAGAAGGGGGAGGGAGCAGGGAGGCAAAGCATCTGGCTTCCCTGCTTCTCTAACAGCCTGGCGAGAAGGCTGCTGTCAATTCCGCCTTCTGCCTTGTTGGAAGAAAGTAGAAGTGACAAGAGGCCCTCCAGGCAGGCAGCCAGGAACCAGAAATTCAATTGAGCTACCTCCTGAAACTGGACTTTTTTTGGAGACCCTTTCCCTGAAATCGTTTTGCCTTTTAAAAAAAATTGTCATCGCGGTTGAGGGCCAATTCATCACCCCTGGTCTGCTGACTCTCCTTTCCTCCAAGAAAGCATGATTTGCACAAAAGGATTTCCATTTTCTGGACTGCTCTGCAACCAGCCTCACCCATAATAAATACATAGACACATAAATATGCACACACACGCATGCACAGATACAAACATTGTTATTTATAGATATAGGCATTGCCATAGACAGATAAATACACAGGTGCATTTCTTTGCTATATAACATGCAGGGAGAGAAGTGATATGGCAGCTGAATTTACTCTACATTGGCAGATTAGGAAACAGAGTGTGGGACATACGGTCTATCTCTAGGGCTTAGACCAACTGGTTATTGGCTGGTGCTGTTGTTCCTCTAACAAGCCCCTGGATATATCACTGTGGCTGTAGAGAAATGCAGCTGAAAGAGCCTTTCACTGTCAGCAGCAATCTGTCACTTCATGTATCTTACCCTGCCTCTTACAGCACAAAAGCTTCTGAGCTGCAAGTCGGTGTTAGGAGAAAGGTCATTTTACAGGTAGGCTCTGGTATTTTTCTTTATTTCTGGGAATGTGTGGCCAGCTTGAGGCACCGTCTGGATGCTGCAGCATGAATTTCAGCTTCACATATGCCCAGCTATAATTTAAAACAAGGGAGCATTTCCATTACAAACTCCATTTTTTTTCCCCATGGATTTATATCTTAGCTATTCGGCTTCACTTTGGGGTGGACCTTCACTGAATATATTCACAGGCAGGGAGAAACTATTTTTCTTGTACAACATTTAAATCCAGCACAGCTTCTCTTGGTTGTAAGATGATGAAGGAAATTACGTATGCACACAAACACCCACAAGCACATACAAAAAGCTTACACAAACATATGCCCACAGAGAGATCTGTTACCAAAAAAAAAGACAAGCCAATGCAAATAAACTCAATTTTAGGAGTGAATTAATTTGACTGACTTTATTATTCTAAATTATTAACAAGTTCCAGCAACCTTAGAATGCAATAACCACATTGAGGCTTTCATCTAGGTTAACTGGAAACAGATAACTTATACTGATATAAATTATATCAGTACAAATCTGTGACAGCAAACTTGGAGGCAGAAACCTGACACACAAGGAACCCCTCTCTTTGCAGCGCTGTGTTAACAACTCCTGTACGATTCTCCTCCCCTGAAATATTCCAGTGCAATGAATCACCCTCCAAAAACACCAGAACCCCCCTATTTTCAGGAATGCCAGCTGAAACCTGACCTCCACAGCACTCTAATCTGTTTATGACTTGGTCTGGCTTAGTAAGCCCGTTTTGGGTTTTTTTTTTTTAACTCTTTATCGATTCCACTTTGATGTAGTCCAATAAAGCACATTGACAGAAGGAATTTATGTTGGTTAGTGCCTCTGGTTCCAGGAAAGCCTCCATGGCATAGAGAGATTAAGCACCCTGCAACTAACACACGGGTTACCCAGTTATCCTGCGCTTACCAGTTTCATTCAATCCATCTCCATAACTGAGGTTAGGAACAACCTCCAGTTTCTCCTGCTCCCAAGTAGAAATAGGTGTGAGTCTCTCTATGTATCACTTTCTAACACCACATAGAAACGTTGGGAAATGTGAAGGATTCTCCCAGTCTTAAGAGGAAAAAGCTGCAAGTGGCCACTGAAAGGAGATAAGCATTTCCCCACCTCTGACGGCACAGAAACCAATCTAGTGGCATCAGAACTGGCACAGCAGGCACCGGTACCAGCAGGTCTTGAGCATCTGGAAATGGCAAGATGCTGCACAGGTGTGTGAACACAAATTGTTCCAGTGCCACAAAAATCCAGATTAGGCAGACAGGAATATTATGGATTTACCCTATCAGGTGGGGATGTTGCGGATATCCTCACGATACGCTGTATTCCCTCTTCCTTTCTTGGTTTCATACCCACATCCTCCCCCTGAGGCTGGGGAAACACTAAGAACATCGTTCAGGGGAGATGTTTAGTAAAATCCATAGTGCTCAGTGGGTCCTAAATGCAACATAATAGTTTTCTTGCTTCTTGCTAAGAGGGCACGGCAACAGGGCAGAGGAGGATAACTGAGAGCTGCAGGGACTGGAAAACTGAACTCAGTTTAGCCACGGAACAGTTTGAAGTTCCTGTTGCGTTTTTCATCTAAGTACAGCAAATCCCCCCGCTAAGCAACAGCCCAGGTGGCCGTAAATACTGGAACGCTGACTGCACGAGCGGCATGCAGGTATCAGAGAGGGCGTGTGGGTGGGCACAGGGGGAGGGCAGCTGAAAGCGAAGCACTGTCCTTCCAGGGAGGCAATGCCACCTGTTAGCAGCGCCGGGAGCTGGGCCCTGCTGCCAGACGGCTCGGGAGGCATTTGAGAGCTGCTGGATTCTCATTCATTCGAAGCTTCCTGCAGTTCCAAAGCACTGGTAGAGTTTCACTCTTCACCAGCTGGAGCCCTGGGCAGGGGACTCTCTCCAGAGAGGGAGCTCAGGAGTTCCTCCCCAGGGAGGAAAATGAGGAGTGGTTTAGAGACGTTGCAGCCACTGCAGGTCACCAGTGACACAGCAGAGACGGTCGCTGGGCACCTCCTGTGCCAATGGGAGTCTTGTGTGGTGAAAATGCAGCTTACCACTTACCAAAGGAAAAGAATATAAAAGAAAATATGGTCTCTAAACCTACCTGGATCTGCTGCCTCTGCTCAGGCAAGAGAGCACGGCTCAGTCTGCCTCCTTGCAAGTCTCCCAGGGAGCCCCTGCTGCAAGAAAGGGGGCAGCAGGGGGAAAGGCACATTTAATTACCATCAGAACATCGACACCTAACTTCAGGTTCTTCATTTATAAAAAGGAGAGATGAAAAGCCTCCCATCTTCTCACAGAGAAGCTTGCATAGCACCAAAAGGAGGAGGATTTCCTCCCCCATTCATTCCACAGGAGCTCTAGGGGTAGGCGGCTCCGCGCAGGGGTGATGGGCAGGCGGGGGGATGGCTGTAAGTGTGGCAGACGGGTTGGAGCACAGGCAGACAGCTTGCCAAGGGTGCTAGGAACAGGGGCTGCTTGCACTGGGGAGCATTAGAGGTACCGCAGTAGTCCTGGGTGATATGTGATGGACACGGGCGTCTGCACTGCCTCGCATCTCGCAACAGTGAAGGCTCAACCTGTGACCCCCTCCAGCACGTGCCTCACTCAGTATCTACCAGAGTTCCCATATGGCAGTTGCCGAGTGATCTGGACCGCTGGGGCCTGTCAGGACAAACACACCAGGCTTCCTGGCATTTCACCCAGGAGTTATGAAGCCGTCACTCGCTCAGGCTGTCTCCGAACAGTGCCAGCATGCCTTGGTACACTGCCTGCTTTTCACCTGATTGTCATTTTTGGATGCTATTACTGAGAGGCATTTTTGGAGCTTCAGGACGTGCTGGAGAGAATGAGGCTAAATTCCCAGCCTTTCTGCCTCCCCGCTTCTCCCCTGGTTTCTCTTTTCTGGAAAGTTTTCCCATGCTAAGTATAGTTCCTAACAGGTGCACGACCAGAGGGGACTGTCAGGGACGCAGCTGTCCCCACAGAGGCCTGGATCCATCTCCATCTGTCTCACTGGAGTTATCCATGCTGCCTAGCTGAGCTCTTCGGACACAGGATGGGGGAGCATCAGAGATGCAGACAGGCAGGAGATACATGTACACACACACACACAGAGGGAGGATGATTATTCCGGGGAATGCCACAGACAAAGCCTCTGACATCAAACTAATGCATCCTTTGAGGCTTTAAAGAGCCCTTGCCACACACAGGCAGGCTGCCAGCTAACTCATCTCTGTTCCTTGCCACGCTAACAGCCTGATGCCAAGGTCAGGCTTTAAACGAAAGCTGACTGTTTTGTAATCCCCTGTGCCTCATCTGGGGATGCCACAAGACTGGTAAGAATCAGTGGCAGAAAATATTTAACTGGGGCCAACTCCAGTGCAATGACTGAAGTGGTTCCCTTGCCCAGCCAGCTGCCAGTCCTGGCTTCCACCTTCCCAGCCCTGCAGCAAAGCCCTACCAGCCTGGGGAACCAGGGCTGGCAGAGCAGGCAGGATATGGCAGTGACACAGGCAGCCGAGACCCCTCTAATGCACCTCAGAGCATGCATGTGTGTGAAGCAGTCACAGATCACCAACCTCCAGATGCACAGTGATGACAAGGTGTCCTGGCGCAGAGCTGCGGGGGCCAGGTGCTGGGGTAACCTTCCTGGACACCAAGTTGTCTCATCACTGTGTAGGGAATATAGGAATAGGAGAAACAGAGATAAACAGCAACTCTGCTCACAAACTAAAGGTACTTCCTACCCCTAAAGTGTCCTGGCATAATTTCAGGCTGATATGACATGAGGAAATAATCACTTTGCAACACACCACTGCTCCTTGCCACTGCATGTTGCAGCAAGAGCAGCTGATCTGTTTTACAAATCTGGGTCCTGGGATGTGTGCTGTGTTAACAAGCTGGCTTAGCTTAATAGGAGGGTGATGAAAACCATAGAGAGGGAATAGGATGGTACCTTGATATCACCACCACCATCGCTGAAAGAACAAAGAATGAGGTTTCTGCATTCACCCCACGCCACCGCAGAACATGCTCCATGCTGTGCTTCGGCCACAAAGTCCAAGGTCTGAACTCGGGGAAACCAAAGCCCAACTAACTGCTAAAGGGCAGCATCTTAAGCTGCAGGAAACTGTCCTGCAACCAGCTCTCAAAAGTCTGCCTGCGGCTCAGAGAAGTGGTGGGATGGTCTGGTTGAGACAGTTGTGTATAAATCTTTGGCACAGGGAAAACCCTTCTTTAATTCCTCTGCTGAAATGAAACCACACTGCTGCTAGCAAGTCTTTGCCCAGTCACACCCTCCCAAAGGAAGAACCACGAGTCCTGGGGTCTGGGGTGCCTGGGAGAGGACAGCGCTCGCCTGCAGCTGCAGGGACGAGCTCTGAAGCCAGGCAGGTGTCACAAGGCTGTGAGCCCAAATGACACTGCCATCTGCACTGCCCAGACAGCCCTCTCCTCCAAAGGGGTTCCTCAGCAGGCTGAGCACGTGTAACAGCAACGTTTGGGGCCTCGCTGCTCTCAGCGCACACATTTTACTACTCCAGCACCTTCAGACACAGACACCAGCAGGAGTTTCATCGGTAGGAAGAGCAGGATCAAGTCCAGATTTACTAACACCAGCACTGATTACAGGGATAAGGATCACCTTAACCTTTTTCTTAAACCGTCTTACCTTCTTATGTCTCAATTTCCATCCCCTTCTCCAGGTTTTCAGGACTTTATGGTTACTTTAGTCCTTTTACGACAACCCTTTTCAGAAAGAAGAGCTGACTGAAGCTCTTTGAGTCTCCAAAGACTATTCCATCACATCGGTGCTGACGGGGCTGGGGCTGCCAGACTGAGTTATCACAGGCCCTGCCCTCCCCTGCCATTAATACCTACTCACCAAGGGAGCATTGGTCCAGCCCAAGCAGAGAAGGTCAACCCCAAGCTGCAGAAGTCTCCCACGATTAGGGAAGAGGCATCAGAGGGAAAGAAGAGGAAAACAAATCCCAGGCACCTCCCCTTTCTAGACATCTCTGGAAAGTCATAATCAAGCTCAGATGGCCCCAGGGAGGGAATGAGTTACAGGGAGTCAAGAACTTTTCATGATCCAGCCACACATCATGCCCAGCCCCCACAATACCTGTGTCACACAGTCTGGCATCTTTTTCTGTCCCAATTCAACCCCTTCCTGCCCAGTGGAGGGTCGCACTCCTGTCCTGTTATGAGGACCTATGTGATTGAGCAAGCAAAGTGGTGAAGCTGATTCAGAAACAATACAGGAACAGTGAGCTGGGACTATACCTGCTGAGGAAAGGAGGGACATCCCATCATTCAAGTGATAGTAAAAATATAGTAGGTGTTCTCGCACACTAGCATCATTCACTCCAATACAGGAGCACTGAGCTATTCAGGAAGGATGCTGCTGTGGGAGAAATAGCATCTGAATGCTGAATCACTAGCTCTAAAGTGTATCTGCACTCAGGAAAAAGAGACACCTCTTACCAGCTCTGGTCAGTGCTGGGTGTCATGCGGCTGTCAGGCCAAGAAAGTACATGGTTAACACTAGTAAGTTATTTTTCTGCCACAGCCTGGTAGCCCAAAGCCCAGAGTAAACCAAGACAGAATCAACACCCAGCAAAGTCATCTGCACTTGGGCAGCACAGCTGGAACATCCGCAGCATGATGCAATCTCCTGCCTGGCCAGACGTGGGATTGAGAAAGGGTTTTTCTGCCGTTCCATGTCCTCTACCCAGCTGAAAAGAGCTGAAAAACCCAAGCCAGTAGAGAGGTAAAATTCTCGTTGTCTTTGCTTTTAATCCCAGATTAAGACTGCCTGGAGCTCCAGGACTCCTGCCAGCACCCCAGCAATAAGCACATTCACACTCTGAGCACACCGGTGCCAGACGGGACCTGGTCACCAAACATGGGACCGAGGCTTTGCCTCTGGCCAGGGGCACCCAGTGCCACAAACCCAACGCCAGATCTAAGCAGCCCTGGTCAAACCTTGTGCCTGTACTTTACAGTATGAACAACAATCCAGCGGGGTCTGATATGCTGCACAGGATTACAGTCAGTGAATTAAGAACCCATAAAGATATCGTCCAGATGAGTATCGGCCCTGGAAGCCCCAAACCACCCAAAGCCTGGACTTTACTGTGAAGCTTTCAGAAACAGGGTGTTGTTCTTCAATCCCCGGCTTCTGGGGCCCTGTGTCTGCATGAAAAATTCTACTTTTGTTACTGCAAAAATGGCACTCTTAGCTCTCACAGCTGAGAAGTCTGAGAATGCAGCTGAAGGATTAAACCCCTCCTCTCCAGACTTACAATAAATAAAAAGAGTTAAAGCCAGATTTGTAAACTGTAAGGATTTTCAGCCAATTTTGCGACCGTCTCAGGCAGTTCTGGCATTCTTTGTAGTTGGCGAGTGAGACTCGCTGGGAGATGAGGGGCAGAATAAAGGGGGCTTGACCATGAGGACTGAAATAGTTCCCTCCGATGCAGAGATTTCTGGAGGTGGAAGAGCTGGCAGAGAGGAGGCACAGGAAACAAGAGCAGACATTTGAGAGACATTTACAAATGGATTTCTGAGCCAAAATTTCCCCTCAGTCATGCCTGCACATCTCTCTAAACCTATCTGGCCTCTGCACCGTGGTTTGAGGACAATTCGACCTGAAGTCTGAACAATAGGATTAAGCACTGGATCAGCAGAAAAATGATTGCAGATACTTATTATTGCTTGCTATTGGAGAGTTACTGTTACTACAGAACGTTTGTTTCCCTGAGCCACATTGTGTGTCGGTGCCTTTGCTAGATTTAATGGTTCAATTATCACAGGCTGTGTCACCTCCTCCCCGTTCTACATGACGAGACCTGCTCTCCTGCCTTCATTCCCCTCTCCTGTTTTGCTAGCAGGCAAACACACCTTTGCCGCTCCTTCATGGGTAGTCTTCTTTTTAATTTCTCCCATACTCAGGGCTGGTGGGGGCTGGGGGAAGCTGGAGAAGTGGAAGAGGCAGTCTCTGGGCTGGCTATCTCACCCTAAAGATGGCTAGTTGGAAGTGGGTCTTCTTTCCTGGGTGAAAATCTAAGTTTTTACTTAGTGAAAATCTAACCAAAAGTTTTCATGAGAGTTGAAGTCATGCCAAGCTCTCCTCCCAAACATCACAGTAAGCCTGTCTCCAGTAAGTCCTGGTCTCCAATTGCTCCAGCCTCTGTCATACACTGCTTGCTCAGCTCCCCAGAAGGCTTCACCTGGCACTAACAGCAAGAGGTTTGGCTGGGATCTCCAAGGAAAAAAGGATTGACAGGGTACTGCCAGACAAGAAAGTAGTGGTGCGAAGGTTACACCTGGCCATAGATCAACCAGTCTCCTATTAGCCCCACAATCCCTCTCTAATGAATATCCAGAAAATATTCCAGAGGTGAAGAAACGGCTGCTTGTAGAGCAACACCTGAGCCAAAAACCAATGCAGACATGGGAATGGTCAGTGCTGCTCCTCCCCACCATGGTCACTCTACAGCAGGGCCGTGCAGAGTTAATTTAAATAAAGAGCACAAGAAGGGGCAGGGACTGGCTGGGGTGGTGGGGAAGGGGCTAAGTTCCTCTTCTCCTCTCCTAAGAGCAGCCTGTGGTAGGTCATCCAGGACCTACCCTGAACACCATATCTGACAACATCAGCTCCTCACCAGGATATCAGAAGAGCAGTATAACAAACAGCATTAGAGAGTTTCACAACAGAATCAGACATTTATGTGAATAAGAACAGCATTGCAGTGACACTAGCTCAAATGAAAATCATAACAGCTATTGATTCTCCTGCTTCAGGGTATAAGCTGCCTGCCAGCTGGGGTCAGGGGGAAATCTCCCCCCATAGAGTAGTATTGCACAATTATGGGCATTATGGGATTTTTATGCTTTCCTTTAAGGCATCCGGCCTTGGCTTCTGGTGGAGACAGGATACTGGGCTGGAAGGACTATTGGTCTGTTCAGCTCAAACAGTTTTTATGTCCTAATACAAAATTAATGGGTCTCTCACTGAGACTCCATGCGGCAAAGCTGCCTGCTCTGTGCACTGCAACTGGCTGAGCAAAAGTGGGGCTGAAAACTCGTTTCTTCCCAATGCTTCTTGATGCAACACAACCCTTAGGCCCTACCCAGGCTCACTGTCTCACCTACGCTACCTACAGTCACCCCACACTCTCTGGGGATCAACCATTTGATGCCGAACCCTAATGGGCAGAGCATGCTGCAGTCCTGAGCTCCTACAGTCAAGAGATCCCTCAGCCTCCTGCCTCCTATGCTGGGGATACCAGATCCACAGATCTCTGCAGCAGCAGCTATAATGCAGGTGGGTTGCAGGCACCTCTGTCCTTTAAACCAAGCCTTCTGACTGTACCACCTCTTCAACGGCCTCTCTCACTGACAAAAGGGCTGTCTGTCAGGTTAGGCAGGCTGTGGAAGCAGAAACAGCTGTCTTAAAAACTGTATTTTAGGATGCACATGGAGGTCCCTTCTGCTTGTATGGAACAACACCTCATTCATCATTCAGATAGCCAGACAGAGCCACTCATCTTCATTTGACAACACCTTTTATCTACAAACACCTAGATTAAGACTCACAGCCAGCCTGTGAACTGGTCAGGATCTTTTTACCCAGCCAGGGGCACGCTTTCCTGGCTTACAGCCAGCACGGGGCTGGAGATTGGAGGAACTGCTTGCTCCGATCATGACTTTTACAGCAGGACTTTTCTGAAAAGTCACTATGCCCCCAGTGACTGCAGCAAGCAGCTTTTGTTGAGCTGATTATTTTGGTGTCTAAGTGGAAGCCGAGTTCTGCAATTGCAGTGCGTGCGGTTGACTTGTGGCTTGCCCTAAGGGAGTCAACGGCACTGCTGGGAATCCTGACCCAGGAGTCCTGACTCAGGCGTTCTGTAAAACCACAGGGCCTGCTGTTTCCATGCCCTCTCTTTGTGCTCCTGTATCTCTGCTGGGACTAGCGCAGTGCTGGAAATGGCAGGCTTTGAACTGCTTTTGCAGAGGCATAAGGGGATCTTGCTGCTGCCACATGCTCAGGCACAGGCTGCCCCTCACGCAGAGGTGGGGAGGGCTATAACCCCTCCGTACCGCGGCTGGCCCTGCCTGCTGGACCCACAGCAAGGAGAGGTTTTAGCAGCAGCTGGCTGGAGCTCCAGAAGCCTCTTCCCTTTGGCTCTGTGTCCAGCTGCAACGACTTCCACCTTCCTCATCTTCCTACTTCCCACCAGATCCTCTTGAACAACTCTCCATCCCACTGAAGGCCACTCCAGAGCTCCTCCATGCCTCTGCCATTCCCAGCTCTGCACGGCAGTGCCCACAGCCCTTTCCCACATCCCCTGCCCAGCCGGCCAGGTGAGAGCCAGCCCGCCTGGCAGGTCCAAGGCTCCCCACACCATGCGTGCCCCACCAGCCTGCCCACACAGACTGGCTGACCAGCTGCCGAACTCGCTGCTCGGGTTGAACAAACAGCTTTGGCAGCTGCATGTGGTCCTCAGGCCTGTGGTCTGACCCTGGACACCTCCACCCACAGGTCAGGTTGGGCTGGAGTCAGTCACTGTGCACCAGAATGACTGGAGGAGAGTTGGGACTGACAGGTATCCTCACCACATACGCTGGGTTGCCTTATATAAACATCCCATAAAGCCCATAATTGTGCAATACTACCTTATGGGGGGGAGGTTTCACCCTGACCCCAGTGGGCAAGCAGCTTATTTCACGGGGAAAAAAGACTGAAAAGTTAGGACCTAACTCTGAAGCAGTGAATTTTGCTTGGTAGTACTTAGACCCCAGTGGCAAACTGACCCCACAGAACGATGAGGTAGAGAACCAGAGCTAAAGCCAGAGCCCCTAAACCCATCCTGTGACACCAAACACTACTGCAGCCCCTGCTTTGCTCCCCTCTAATCACAGCACTGTACTAAACTCTTCCTTCACACACACCCCCCCCGGCTCTATCCATCTAAGGGAACAATGTCCTTATTCACATAGGGATGTTGACCAAATCATAAAGAAGATGTAATGACATTGTCTCGGCTGACACGCTGATCGATGCTTTTCATGCAAAATTATGCTTTCTGCAACTAATAAATATTGATCTTTTTTGTTCCTGTGTAGCACTGCAATAAAGAGCAACTTAAATATCTGCCAGCACTGAGCATCCTCCATCGCTTTCCAACCCCCAGCTCCCCTGCAGCCACCCAGCAGCACCCCTTTGCATTTCTTACTGTTCTTATGGCCGTCTGAGCCCATCCGACACTGATGCCAGAGCACTGTGCCTGATCCCAAGGAGGGCACAGCATCTCTGTGAACAACCACCTCCCTTTATTTTTCTGTCCTTTGAATGGTACTTATGTTCCAATGGTTCATAAGAAGAAGTAGAAAATAAATGGAATTCGAGTGAGTGCTGAGGAGGGGGAGCAGGGTCATGTCCTGAGCACATTTAGGATAATAAACAGGAGAAACTGGGCCAAGCACAGAACTAATGGCAACATTTACAGCTACTTGGCAGGGGAATCCTGTGAGCGCTAATGGGCATGGTCAGACTGCTTAAAACTCCTTAAATCAAAGCTATAGAGCTTGGTAGCAAGCGCCTGGTGACAAGCTTTGCTGGACACAAGGCATCCATTGAGCCCTGCTGAAAGGCCGGGGTCCATGCTGCGGCTGTCCGGCTCCAGCTGCTCCTCTGCTGGAACTCTGCACCTCACACCCACCCGGCTCCCTCACCTCCCTCAGCGCCCCACCAAAGCACAGAGCAACGCTGCCTTAGGCTGGCTCCTGTACGCAGAAGAGATCACAGAGTGATGTGATGGTACTTCTTGGGTTGGGTTCCCAACCTCTTACGGGGCTCTGGGACCCTGTTTTCTCCAGGTCTCACACCATTGCCTCTTCTCCTTCCACCTCCCCCCGCACGGGAAGAAGAGCATTTCCATGTCTCCCAGGAGCCCAGAGAAGGGAGCTGCACTGCAGAACATGAAGTGTGAACTCAGATACGGGACTGCAAATAGATTGATGATGACAGGCAGAGGCCTGGGTTCAGTCACTCCTGTCTGGCAGACAGCAATGATTTAATTTGTTCACTACACATATTTTGGGAGTAGATTGCTTTCCTTGCTGAAAGGACCAGATTCATACTCGTCATGAGCAAAGGAGTTAAGTTGCAACAGTGAACCAGAAAGCAGGAAGGGCCAAAGGTCTCCGGCGCTCTGTACAATCTCAAGAATTCCCATAGGTGCTGCATGCACATATATACTCACATACACACCGACTGTAGCAGATGATCCTGCTCACCGCTCCCCTTCCTACCATTGATCTGTCATTATTTCCCTGTTCTGGGGGAGTTGCTGTAATGCATCCTGCTCCTTTTTTCTCTGAAAACTGCTCCGTCAAGCAGGGACCTGCCCTGCCTTTGGTGACCTGTGTCAGTGTCCAAATGGTGTTCAGGGTGACCCAAGACGTGGGATCGTGCCCCACTCCCCATCCTTCCAGCACAAAACTTGTGTTCACCAGCAGTTTTAATGTGTCCTATTCCCCCCTTCACCATGCAGACAGCCGAGTGCTGAGAAGGCATTTAAGGCAAAAAACCTACAAATCAAAAGACACTGCCTCTGGACTACAGAGCTTAAAATACGATGGCATCTCCCCCAGACTGTGAATGGGTTCACTGAAGAGCTCCCCCAGTCCTGAGACCCTCCCCTTCCCCACCCCCTCCTGGGAAAATTGGAGAGGCAAAGGGCTGCTGTTCCAGCAGATTTGCAGGAGTGGGAGTTGAAGAATCAATGAAGCTCTGAAAGCCAGTGGGGAAAGTCATTCTGCACCTTCCTGACACCAGGAATAAATGATTCAGCGGGAAAGAAAAAAAAAAATACAACAACCCTCAAATGAGGCTGGAATTACCCACTGGAGAGATATTTCATCTTGAGGAATTGTGTTTGCTGCAGCGTTCATCTCACTGAACCACAGCAAGGCTTTAATATCCAGCAAAAGGTCAAACCTAAATGGGAATTGTTACAGCTTGCTGGAGCCCCCGACACCATCCCGCCTGCACACACACGATGAGCTCCAAGCCCTTCACATGGGGCAGGCTGGGAGTGAGAACCAAACCCACTTGGAAACACTCCGTGAACGTAACAGCACTTGAGGTACTCACAGGTCGTTGAGTGGCTCTACATTCATCAGCCCTTTCCACTCCTGTAAAGTGTTATCATGCCCAGTTTATTAACAGTCATCTTCCCTATCAATTAGACAGCACTTGCCATCTTGCAAGCCCGCTCCCAGCTCTAACTTCATAATCTCTCATCAGGCTGAAGTCACAGGGCCTGAAGACAAAACCTGCAGGGCTCAGTGCACGGGCACTGCTCCGGGCACAAGACATGCTCCCTCACTGGTGTCCCTGCGGCACAAGGATCGGCAGAGTTAGCTCTGACCGGCACAGGAGGAGGCATGGCTGGGACCAGGATGCTCTCTGTGCCTGTGCTCTGCCACCTGACAGCAGGACCGCACAGCTGGGGGCACTGCTCTGACCCAGTGTTTTTCAGGGCCGCTCTTCAGCCTCGCTTGGTCCTGGTCTGTGAACCTCTGCTCACCCCCTCTGCGGTTCGAGAGACAGGGACCTTCTGCCACTGCGGCACTGCCCGCCTTGGGTACCCAGGCAGCGGGGCCTCGTCTGTGGTGGAAGGCGCCTGGATCCCCAGAGGCTTTGCCCTCATCTTTCACCTGCCTCCTCCCTATGTAAAAAAAGATAATAAACACTAGGAGTGTGGTTGTACATCCTTCCTTTCACACCAGTTTGTACAGGGTGCTCTGGCACGGCCTCTCTCGCTCCCACAGCAGAAGGGACAATCAGCAGTGGGTTTGTGACACTGCCAAGCTCCAGCAGTGTCACAGAGTTACCAACTGGCCACAGCAAACTCAGCTGCCCTCCCTTCCAAAAAAAAGACGAGCAAACAATCAGCTGAGCCCATGCAGCACCCAGGGAGGTAGAGGATGTGCCCAGGAGCCTCAAGACCTGCGTGCAACACCTTATCATAAGGCCTGAGCCTTGCTGCTAAGGGCACTCTGCTGCTTCAGGAGGCAAATCCTCTCTCAAAGGGAACAGCAAGAACACAAGACACAGCAGGAGCCAGTCCCTGTGCTGAAGCCAAGGCCTGAAACAGGGAGCAGGGCTGAGCTGGACCATGGAAGAGCACCTCCCTCCCCAGTGGGCTCCCAGACACAGTTCAGCCCACGCCAAAACACAGCCCAACAACGTCCTGCGCTCGCTCCCTTTGGAAGAGGGACTGGGTACAAAAGGAACAGACCTGCCTGCTTGGGTGTCTCGAGCAGGGTGAATCTGGGGTGAGTGTTGGGAGCTTTCAGATGTTTCCACTCAACTGAGAGAGGCACCTGTTTATTGTAAAGGAAGGTGGGATTTCAAGGCACTTGAGGGCTGCAGGGGGCAGCTGTCAGCTCCTTCTCATTTGGAAACATCAATGCTTTAAATATATTTTCTGAGCAGAACCACAGAGACTTTCTGCCAGTGCCCTGGTCCTGACCTGCTGCCCCGGCAGCTGGCTCTGCCCCTCGCTCCTGACCTGTCGTCCCTTCCCCTGCTCACCTCCTGCACCACTGATGCTGCTGGCTCTGAGGAACCCTAGCGTGCTCCAACTTCTTACTTAAGGAAGATGTTTTTATGAGGATCTCATTGCATGTTTGGGTCTGCTTGGGAGTATTTGAATCTCCGGGATGGTCCTCTGGGGCTGTGGGAGCACTCTCTCTCCTCATGGCCCCCAAGGCCATTTTGTTCTTCCCTCTTCTGCTTTTGGTATTGGTACGGTCTCCCTCCACCCACACATCTGCTCAGCCTCTCCTCAGTAATTTGTACTCTTCTCCCTTTCCTCAGACTCAGCTCTGCCTTCTGGGAGTTCAGCACCCCTATCCTAGGTCACAGCAGAGTTCTCCAGGAATGAATTAGGCAGACAAGAGGTGGAGGAATGGCAGAGGTTCCCAGAGAGCTTCTTGCCTCCTCTTCACCATGACAAATGTGAGAGTCCAAGAGAAGGAAGGATTGAACTGAGCCCTTCCTAGAATATCCACTGTCCTCCCAACAGGGAACAGTGCAGGTCAGCGAGCTGAGCAGAGGGGGATTTTACCTAAAACAGAGCTCAAAATCTGCTTGAGCTTTGGGGTTTATAGCAAATCTGGTCCCAAACTACAGGCAAACTCCAGACCCTGTAATGAAACTGAAAGATTTGAGAACTAGCAACTCTCCTGACAGCCCTGTGCCTTCCACCTTCCATTTCAGTCATCCATCACAACCTGAAGCCCTCCTGATTCCCTGTTCTGAACCATATTAAACTCGGCCAATGCACCTCCACCCTACCCAGCAATCCCAGCTGCTCTTTCAGCCCTTCCTGCTGAACAGATTGCTATCCGTGATGGGCAACACACTGGTTTCAGCACTGATGTGGACCAACATCCACTGGGGAATCACCTGAAACTACCACTCACATTTTCACTTGTGACTTAAGTTAGATTTTGTTATGTACAGAAGGATTAAATTTTGCTAAGCTTAAGATGAGATAATTTTTTGTTCAAATATTTACAGTTAAAGCTCACCAGAAAGTCAACAGGATTCTGCTGGACAACACTCAACTATCCACATCCCCCAAAGGAAAACAGGGTTTTTATGTGGTATTTAAAACATCCAGAGACGTCCAAAATTCAGCCTTCCCGACTGTTCCTGGGCCAGGCTGGGTCTGTGCCATACGTCCATGCCTCTGAGGGAAGCAGGAAGAACTTGCTGGTCTTTTCTTCCTAATAATGGTGAACATGTGGATGTGGCCAGAGTGGGTCACTAGCCACTCACATGGTCATACTAACAGAGGAGGTGGAGACCATCTCTGAATTGCAACCAGCAGCCACATACTTGGGAAGCCAGTGCTGTGGAAAATGGGGTCAGATTGCTTCTCCCCATGTTTGGCTTTGTCGAGCTGTTTGTGTCTTCTGGATGCAAGACTTCCCTGGCAATGAACCAGAGGTGTCATTTGGAGATCTCGTCCTTTCTATTCAGGATGTTTAAATTCAAGACCCAGACTTGTGGTTGGCAGGGAACAGGAGCAAACAAACAGCAGAACAATCTGCTGTCAGCTCCTGACAGCCCAGCATAGGGCAGCCAGGCCGGCCTGCAACAGTTATCCCTCCTGTCAGCAGGGAATGTTTGAGTACAGAAGTAGTGGCTCGAGGGCCCGTCACAGATTTAAGCTGCTCAGGCTTAAGCACGACAACAGAAAATCAAAAAATAAACAGACAATAAGTGTACTGCAACATTCAGGCTTTGTTCCCTCCTCTATAGTGTCTATTGACCATCGCTAGGTGCTTCCTGAAAGTTGTGTTTGAGTACCTGCCTCACAGCTACACTGCAGAAAGCAGTGTTTTACTAGAAGGCTGAACTCACCCACAGCTGCACTAGACATCACCGAACTCACCCAGCAGCTCCTGACTGCTTCTAAACATTTCTGTTTGCTGCTCCCCCACCCCTAGACCCCCTTTTTGGCATATCAACCTCCATTTCAAACTCCCCTCATCCACTTCTGCAACTGTTTATGTCTTTAGTATGTGCGTCTGAGCTTTAATGGTTATCTGGGAGTTAAGTACAGCTCAAGTTTGACAAAGCTTCTGTGGCAGATGCAGAAGCTCAGGTAGAAATTGCCCTCTCCATTCTCTGCTCATTTACAAAGGTCAAGGGGTGGCAGAGGGAAGCTAACCTCCTACTGATGAGCACAGGCTGAACCCCTGTGTGAGGAGCTCTGAAGGGAGAACAGATACCTTCAGATGTTACTCCCACAGGATGAAGGCCAGTTTGATTTAACAGCCTCCTTTCCCTGGGTGGACCATCAACTTCCCCAGGGAGTCACTGACTTTCTGAGACTTGTGAAATAGGCAGTGCTTTTCTGAAATGAAGCTCCTATCTTTGAAGATTTCTCATCTATCTCCCCGTGCCCTGGGCACTGCCTAAGCAAGCTCTCTGTTCACGTACACTTTGTTCTCTCACGCAACAGCATCCTGCAAAGGGCTCGGCAGCAGCTGCATCCCATGCCACTTTCCTCTCTGCTGGATGCAGAACTATTTCCATGCAGTCACAGTGTATGCGTGAGACCCTGGTGTGATTCCCCCAAATCCTCCAGGCTCACAGGGAATGCAGGAGTGTACACAACTCCTTCCTCTCAGTCATCACCATCTTCCCCTCCAACAATGCAAGTTGCTGGCCTCCAGCCGGCAGGTCAGCGTTCCCCCTGTGCTGCTGAATAAGGAAATGCTGGGGCGGGAATGCAGACAGTATCCTAAACAAAGCTGCTGTTTACAAAGTCCCCTGTAAACTGTTTACATTGCTGGGGAGAAACCATGGAGGAACAGCAGCTGGAGCATGTTCTTCCCAGTGCTCCTGTGGGAGTGGAGCTGACGCAAGTCTGGAAAGGGTGCAAATGTATGAGGGAAAAGAAGAGGCAGCAAAATCCCAGCACCACCCACTCCCCCAGCCTGCCAGGACCTCTGGCTACCTCAGCACTGCCTCCCCGAGCACACTCCAAGGGAGGTGGCACGTCCCTAGGGTGCAAAGCAGCATGTCAGCTGCACCAGGGACAGCCAACCTCAGGCTCCAGAGTGGTTCCTGGGGTGGCGGGGCTGGCCAGGGGCTGCTGGGTGAGCTGACTCCCTGCTGCTAGAGGAAGCAGACCTGAAGGAGCCAGTCCTGAACCTCCCCGGGAGCCCCTTGGCTCTTCCATGCATGTGAAGTGTCTTGTGACTCTCATCGCATGAAGATGCAGCGTGTGGCTCACAGAGGCCAGCCTCCTGCTGTATTATATACATGTGTTAAGAGTGGTTAAAATGAGGCCTGAGAAATACCAGCAAGAACATTTTGAAGTCCTGGCATAACATAAAAGCCTCAGTGTGCCTCTAATCTGCCCTGTTTCCTGCCCGTGGAAGCCTCTTTGCAGTGCCTGTGCACACAGCAATGCGTCACTACAGCACAAGGGAGCTCGGCTGAAACACCCGTGACCCCAGCTACTGCATCCCCCCAGGACAACCATAGGCTGCTGATCCAGCATGACTGCCCAAGCCAGTCTGGGGGCTCAATCCGGGGCATGAAAGGCTTTGGTGGAAGAAATAGAAGGGTTAAAAGTAAACCACAGCCTTTATCAGTCCATTTCACACTCACAAACCCGCTCACAGTAGAAGGGGCTCCTTACGTTACTTGAATGGCTGAGCAGGACGTGAGAAAATATGGATTTCACTCAAGGGAGGTGATAAGTGCTCTGAGCCCAGAAATAGCATCAGAGAGGGGCACATAGGGATGGGCAGCCAGCTGGAACAGCAAGGACAGTGAAAACATACTCCCTACACATGATATGGCAACCCTGATCCAGTAGTTGGAAAGGAATACAGGTACAATGATTAAAAAAAAAAGAAAGCGGGCAAACTCACCCATTTGGTGTTGAAGGGCAGAGAGAGGCAAGGAAACTGCTTTGTGCCATCAGCAGGGGAGAAGTGATGTTCGTCCACATTTACACTCAACCACAGCGCCAGGAGTCCACTCTCTGAGCCAGTCCTGCCTTCGCTCTCCACCCAGTCGGTCTTCCAGGGCCCAGTTGTGTCCCTTTCCTGACCAGAAAGAGGATGGAGGGGTCTCCCAACAGAGCCGAACATCTCAGGCAGCAGGAATGTCAGAGAAATCTGGAGGACTTCTCAAAGACTGAACTAAAAGAAAAAAATGCGGGGAAAAAAAATAAACAAAAATTGTCAGGCCAGCCCATAAAAAAAGATTGTCAGGTTCCTTTGCTGAAGCAAGAAGACCCAAATCTAAAAACATTTTTCAGAGCCAACTGCACAGACTGGCCAACCCAAAAGAAAATTTGTTGGGTTTTGGTTTCAGAAGCTTTTTTTTGGTGCAGTTAAAAAAATGTCAGCCACCTAAATTTCTGAACAAAATGGCTCTTCAAAATGAAAACTTGGGTAATTTTGTTTTTAAAAAAGTCAGAAAGGACTGAAGCTCTAATCCCACACAAGTGCTGGATGGTTTTCCCTAGCTGAAACCACCTCCTGAATTTGACCAGAGTTTTGCAGATAGTTTTGCTTGGCCTGATATGACTCAGTTTCAGTGACAAAGCACCTTCAGATACAAGTCCTTTCAGAGGAGCATCAACCCATAGGGATACCCCAGTGCTCCCCAAGCCTCGAGAAACCCACTGTGGAGGTAGGTAGGCACAGTTTGAAATTCATGCTAGCATCTTTCGGCTTCCTTCTGGTGACTCAGTGTGCACCAGTGCCCAGCTGTGTCTCCCCCAGCAGTGCCATCTCACCTCCACACCCATTATTTCACTGTGAAACGGGCAGTAAAGCCATTGGAGCTTCTGGTTTTGAGTGTTCAGGCTATGATTTATCATAAGCCTTTAAAAATTGGAAAGTGAAGCAATTCTCCTTTCCAAAAAGCATTTATGCTCCCCCCCTTGCACCCATATGGGCTTGTTATGTTAAGGCTGCTCATAAAACCTGCTTGAACCAGCCCAACACTTAACCTTGGTTTCTGAAACGATGTTGAACATAGTTTGTCTTTGTCTGTGCTTAGAGCGAGGCTGTGTTAGCACCAGTTCTGCAGCTCTTACTGCTACCAACCATTGTCCAAAATGAGTCTTTTCTTCAGTATGCAGCGGGGCTCTGATGGATGTAAAACAACAGCCCTGACTACTCACGTTTGTTTGCAAAGACTTTCTAAAAGGAACTCCAGATGCTAGCCCAAATGTCTCGTGCATTTTCCACCTCGGTTTTAATCGTGGGTACTGCGGATCACTTCTCTTCACACCATCAGCTGCCAGTTCTACCCTAGAATCAGCCGCCTTTCAGAGCACAGGCAGGGGGAAGAGATTCCTTTATGCAACATCTCTGGTGTGATCGTCTCGCCCAAAAGATCCCACAAAGGCGGGGAGTCAGTACAGCAAATTCATCTACCACAAATTCACTTATGCCTGATGCAACAAGCCGATCAGAAAGCATGTGTGTCCTGTTAATGGCAAAGGTCTCTCTTAAATCGGTTAAGCATCTCTTCTCTTCCTGTTCCCAGGGTTTTTATTACTATGAACCATTAAAACACTGCCAAGATGGCCATGAATTAAATCACAAATTTGCTCAGCATGAAGCTCCAGTCCCATATGTTTGGCGATGCCCCAAAATCATCCGCTGTAATGCTTTCGCAGACATCTACCTAGACCAGCCGTATGCTCTCAGCCTCCTCCCACACCTCGGGGGTGCATTCCCATCCCTCCCTGTGCATCGAGAGGGGACCAACACAGAAACGCCTTGACAAGATGAGGAGAATATTCTGCACCAGGATGGCTGGGATAGGGTCTGACCCGCTGAGAGCTGGGGGGCTGCTGCCCTGAGGGAAAGGGCTTCTAAGCACAGCTGAAATGTGGCAGCGGCATAGATAGCTGCTTGTTTATTTGGGTGGGGATTGGTGCCCTCTGCGGCTTGCCCAAGGTCAGGGAAGAGTGGGACCCTGCCCTCCACCCCCTCAGCCCTGCACCAAGCAGTCTGTCTAGACAATCCTCCCTGCTGGGCAGCCAGGGATGCCGAGGGCCCTCCCATGCATGGAAGCATTCAGGAATTCCTCTTGCAATTAATTCTCCGTCATCCCCCAAAATAGCATTCCTGTACAGAGGAGCTTAGAAAGCAGAGTGCCACGGATCAGCAATTAAGGGGCAAAGACAGACTACAAAGGGAGGCACTGCAGGTCACACCTGCGCTGCATCAGAGCTGCTCTGGGAGAAAGCCCTTACCAAGCTCCGGAGGGAACGGCAGCTCCTAAGTCAAACCCAAGTAATAAGATGATCTTGTAAGGGGAAAGATTAATCATTATTGGCAGCCAGAATGTGCAAGTCTAACAAAAGCCAAAGGTTTTTTTATTACAGTCCAACTGCAGCTGGGAAGACAACGTTAGCTAAGAATCATTAAACCTATTGCAAGAATAAATTTTCTTTGAACCAAACCATAAAATGGGAGTAAAATCCTCTTAAGCCAGCGACAGCTCCTAATGGAACAGACATTATTATTTTTTTGCAAACCAAAAAAAAAAATTAATAAAATTGCTTTAGATTATTAAGTGAATAGATTAGGCTCCAAAATGGAAAATATTTACTCAAGCAAAACCTGCTTAATTTAATACCTGCCTCAATTAATTTTTAAGTTTTGGATTATAATTGAACAGAATAATGACATTTTCTGCTTGTACAAATAGGGATTTGTGAACCCTATTTGCCCAGAATTCAGGCAGGAGAAGAAGTATCTAGGAAAACTTTGCCTTGCTAACCCCCAGGTAACATTAGTGCTGCTGCACGTGCCAGTAATGAGTTTGGCAGCTTATCCAAGCCTGGAAGATAGGTGAAGCCAAGGTCCCTTCTCACAGCTGGTCATTAAATTTCCTGAAATGTCTGACCAGGAGGTCACTACTGATATTATAAAATACAAAAAATATTACAGAAAAATGGAAGTCATTTCCTTCGTGAATGCGGAGGCAGAACCCCACGTTAAAAGCAAGATGAACTTGCGCTTCATTTCTTCAGCATGCAGGGGATATCTGCTGGCAGAGTGGGCTTTGATCCATCTGCCAGACCTGGGATGGATGAAGAGAGTTCAACAGCTCCCTGCAAAGGTCTGAGAGCTTGCTCCTGAATAAAGACCTCAGCTGGATGCTCTGGTTCCAAAGTCAAAGCACAGGTAATCACTCCTTTTACACACCAACACGACTGGCTGGAGCTCTCAGTCTGAGAGCTGCCGACAGCAATCTTATTTAGTTACTGCTTTTAGGACAAGCTTGGTGTACTCCTCCCTCAGTGCTTTTCCCTCTCTGCCAGAGAGCAGGAGGGGAGTGGAACACCAAGCTCCAGCATTCAACGCTGGCTCCATACACCCAGGTGGGAAAATAAACCTGAACAATCACTTCTCTGGGGCAGGCAGTGCAAGAAGAGAGCTGCATCCTGTGATGAGGAAGCTTTCTGCACAGCCAGACACCTTCTCCTCTAAGGCCTTCACTCTTGAGAAGTGTAATTGTAATTTTAATCTACAAGCCATTACTTTTTTTAGGCCCAATTCCCAAGACCTCATGGTGGTTCTGCCTGCTAGGAGCTTGGTAGGGTATGTAGTGGTCACACAGTATTCGTAAAGCAGATCTTGTATATTCTGAGAGAAAGAGCTTCAAAGTAAAAGCATGTAAAAACCTGTCCTTCACAACGCTTACCATCCTCTGCAGGTCAGCGTACACCCAACTTCTTCAAACAATACTTTGGGCAATCTGTCCTCCTCAGCCTTCCTTGGCTGCTCTCCCTTCCCTCTCTCCAGATGTTAGATGCTCAGACCTTTCAGGCATCTAAAAACTTACCTGATCTAGACGTGGCCTGTGCACAGTGGCTTTGAGCCCACTGAAAAAAGTTTGTGTCTATAGAAGTCATCCACTGCCCGAGGGCTGGAAATCACTGCCCTTGCGCTGTCCTCCTCCTTGCTTGCCTTTTTTCTAAAAAACCCTCCTCAAGGCTGAACTAGCATATCTACGGAACAGACTGAAATGCTCAGTAACTGCTATCCACATCCACTCGCTAAGCCCATCACTCGCACCATGCACGGTTTTCCTACAGAGAAGGATTCCTGGAGCAGTTCCACAGCTCACTGGCATTGCTCAAAAGCAGGGGGGGTCTCACCATTAGGGTCTGCCCCGGGAAGTAGAACACAGCCATTGGCTTGCAGCTGGCAGCCAACTCTGAAATCCTGCATAATAAACGGGAAGAAGAAAAACATTTGATTAAAAAGCTTCCTGCCTGGAAGCAATTCTGATCCTGGCTCGACCAGCTCAAACTCAGCCCTGAGAGTGTACACTTCAGTGTATGTATAAAGTCTTTTGGGGAGGAAGAGGAGAAAGCATAAGGATTTTATTTGACATAGACCTTGCTGGCGTGTCAGAGCTCTGTTGCTTGTGTTCTCAAGACAGGAACCTTATTAACAAGAGCTGGTGAGCGCAGCAGGCTCTTGCAGGCTCTGCACCCCAGTTACTGGCGCAGGTCTGGTCGTATGTTGTGCAGAAGGGTCGGCGGGGACAAAAATGAGAGTGAGAGAAGTGGATTCAATATTGAAATCTTCTTAGTTTAAAGTGAAAATGTGGAAGGTCAGATGACAGCAACAGAGAAGGTGAGGAGTATTTTAGACCCAGATAGCACTTAAATCCAAGTAAGAAACAGGAAGTCTGCAGCAACAGCAGAATCACAGAGTCCATCAGAAATAGCAGTTAATCACAAGTTGGGAGCAAGTAAAGTCCGGAGCTTGACAGGAAACAACATGTCACTAAGATTATGGGCAAACCTTACAAAGTAGCTGTAATTCTGAAGGCCTGAGGAGTCAAATTGTGATCAAAGAGCCATGCGGGCACAGGAGGAAACAGCATGGAAACCAGAATCCTTCTCCTAAAGGCAAACAGGGGTGAATTACAGCACAACAGATCTTTCCCAAACCACCCCCTAGGTCCCAAAAGCAATTGATGGAGGACTGTGCACGTGATGCTGACTGACAAGCCTGCAAGATTGTCTGTGGGAAAGGAACAAGAGGGGTAATTTTATTGTCATGTACCACAGGGGGGTGTAAGTAAAATCACAGCATGAGAAAATGACAGTGTATCTGTCTTAGGTCATTTACATGCCCAGATAATCTGTGGGAGGAGAGCCAAAGTTGCTACATTTGACAGAGGCAACACAACAGCAATGTGCCTGGGAAACGGAAGCTTACACAGATTTGCAAGCCCTGAAACCAATCTTGTGTTCTCTGCTCCCAGAAACCAAAATGACCCGACTTAATAATTTAGGCTTCCAAATGATTACACTTTCCTCCCTCATTATAGACTGTATAATGGTCTCATCTCGCTGAGCACGCTGCAGGAATGCTGCAGAGGGACAGTCCCACGCTCAGAAGTGTACGTGCATCCCAAGGACACGCTTAGAGGCCACAAAGACACCGTACGCAGGCGAAGGAGCACTAACAGGCATGAAGGCAGATGCTGGGTAGCAGTTGCAGGCATCAAGTACGCTGCTGTCGGTAGGCAGTGTAGCACAGTAGTTTTTAGGAGGGATCTGGAAGAAGGAGAAAATGCTTTGTTAGTGTTTACAGGTTGCTCCTCCGGTGCAGAGCGAGTAACCTGGGAGAAACGTGCAGTGGCATGTTGGAACTGGCATGGCTGGCAGATGGGCAGGACTCAGCATCTCTGTAGTGGAAAATTTTTATGAGATGGTTAGGTGGAGCAGGGCCAGAATAGACTGTCTGCTGAAGACACACACACTTTAGCACTCATGTGAGGGAGATGATTACCGGATTGGTGAGACACGCTCTGCAGGACCCTTTAACATTGCACTGTCAGAGGTTCCCAACTGAAAATCTCGATGATAAGGGTGTGTGGTACTCTGCACAGAAGTGATAAGTGTGGTAGAAATCTGATTGCTCAGAAAACCTGGGCATCCCAAAGGGATTTCAGCTGGGTAGACAGTTGGATCTTAGAGATATTCTTCAGGAAGAACCGGCTCGTTTTCAGCAGGGCCCAGATATGGGCATTTAGAGAGAGGTCAAGTCAAAGAGGACCAAGGGGTTGAGCAGATGATAAGAAAGAGACACCAAGAAAGGTAGCAAGGAAGAGCAAGAACAAGAAGATTTAAAAATCCGCTTTGATTGTGTTGAGCTGAAGCCAGTAGGTGGGTGTCCATGAAGTGCTGTCAGAAAGACAGACTGCAAATTAATTTGGACAGTGCAGGACAGGCTAGGAGAAAAGCAATCACTCTGTGAGTCATCAGCAGGAGATTATATATGCAAAATTTGTAAATAAGGTCACCCAGAGAGGGAATGCAGAGGAGGAAAAGAGGAGGGCTGGGCGAATGGCCAAGGATGGAGCAGGCAGTACTTGAAGATTGTCAGGCAGGACAGGCACAGCCTTAGGTACATCAATGCAGGGGCAACCCTGTCCTACTCTGTAAGCAGACGGAAAGGCCGATCTGTTCCTTGGGGGTGAATGTGTCATACCAGCTACAGATAAGAAACCTAGAAAGGGCTCAGGAAGCTCCTGGGTCCTGGTTCTCTGAGGGTGAGTTTCGGCCTCAGTTTCCCTGGAGCTGCTTGCGAGTGTGGGCCCAGACCTGGCTCCTGCAGCTGCAGAGACCTCAGCTGGAGGGTAGGGCTTCCCCGTGGAGAAGAGAAGCCTTCCAGCGGTTAGGGGCCGTGTTCTCAATTGAGCTTTTGGCAGCTATATTGCAGGGAGGGGCAGTGAAGCCCTCCCAGAGACAGCTACAAGGTCACCCCCAAACCCTAAGTGAGGGCAAAACACCTTGTCCGTAGCCATAGAGTGGAAGAGGCAACTGTACACAGCTGTAGCTGGCGGGGAGTTGTGCTGGGAAACTGAGCCTACCCAGCATTACTCAGCTGCTACCCAGGCACTGGAAGAGACAGAGCTTGTGTTTGTGATGTGCAGGGGCAGGAGCAGTGGGATCCTGAAAGTCACAGTTGACCCTAGATTACAGAGCCAGCTGGCCAGATGCTGCGTTTTGAAATCGCCCATTTACCTGAGAGCACTGGCTGGAAAGCATAAGGTAGCATGCAGAGAATGTCCAGGTTACCTTGTCACCGGCAATGGCCTCTCATTTGTCAGGAAGGGATTCATGCCATTTACAGAGGGATGTGGGGTTTTTGCAGGTGTTAGGCAGTCACCCTGAGAGCTCAAGACAACAAAGAGATTCTGAAAAAAAGAGGATCCATTTCTCTCCTCAGAGAGGCTCTTAGCAAGTCCAGCGAGCCTCAGGCAGAGTGAGAGGAAGGGGGGGCTGGGAACGGACCAGTGGGACAAGGGTCACAAGAACAGAACGGCTGTATTAAGAGGGCCTATTCTGGCACTTAAACCAGGTTTAAGCAACTTTGCTGCTGCCTAATCTGAGGATAATAACGAGTCAGATGTTCTACAATCTGGAAATGCCTGGCCAAGTCATTGGAGAAGAGCAAGTGAGACACTTAACCCTTAAGTAAGTGGTCTAGACATTATTCTGTTTCTGTCTGCGTAATGCACAACAAAGGTGAACTGCTTTTGGGTTTAAGGTACACAAACCCCTATGGAAGCACAACATTATACGGCCCTGATTCATAAATGAACCATGCCAAAAAGTGATTGTCTCTCTCCCTGCCTTGCAAGCCACTAAATGTAAACTCCTCAGAAAATGTCCCTCGCTGACTGACAGGTCCTCTGCGGTGGCGTGATGGGGTGAGCAGCGTTAACATCTCTTTCTGGAACAAACCCCATAGGCAAAGTTACATGAGCTGGCTCCAGGGGATGAGTAGCAGAGGTTTGCTGAAAGCCAGGCTCCATGAAATGCAGAGTTACAGTCAGGACAAGGTGGCCTGGTCTCTCCAGACTGCCTGCTTACCTGCACCAGCAATTCGGAGATTTTTTTACGCAGCTTCATTTACAAAGAGAATTGAGCCTGCAAAGCACAGCTTTGTCCAAATTTCTGCTACAAGACTTCATCAGATCACTCCAGACTCTGAGATCACTGTCTCTGCACAGTAATAGCCATTATCCCCAGGCTTTGTGTGTGTTTATGTTACCCTTCCATTTTCCCTTCAGATATGACAAGCAATTCTTAGAAAATATGTTATAAACTCTTCTGCTCTGGAGTTCTGTCACCTTTGATTGCACTCATTTGAGGCCAAGGATGTAGTTTCAAAGTAAACCAATAAACAACACTTGAAAGGGTCCTACAGACAGAAGCTGGATGTAGTACCGCAGCCCCCCTCTCTCCCCAGGTACCTATGCTTTGCTTCTCCAGCCTGGATCACTGTTTTAGACAGGATGAGTGCAATCCAACCAAATAAATGGGTGAAATCCAAACAGTAAAACAGTTCCCAAAGCCCCAGTGCTGCTTTACAGTATGTGAGTATGGGCTAGGGCCTGCCATGCAGTTGGAAGGGCACCTCCAGCATTCCGAAGTCCCCGTAGTCACCAAATCAGCGTGACTGCTTGTCGCAGCGCTGATCTGGCCGGTGTGAGGGTCTCCACAGCACATCGACAGGGATACACCTCATTGCCAGCCTGCTGTGCCCATGCCGTGCTGCAGCCAGGGTCCCTGGGTTGCTACAGATGGCCCTGGAAACACCCAAGAAAATACCTCAACCCCAGGGAGGGACTGGAATGGCACATCTGGAAAGCCTGGATTCAGAAAGGGGCCCTACGCCTCCGACTCTTACTGAAGACATTTCAGACCCTTCAGGCTTGCTATCACACAGAGGGTAACACATCCAAGTAGAGCATATTTAGAGCAGCTTAACTTTGGAACTCCAGGGGTTCATATTTGCCCCTAACCCTCATTTACACTGCTTGTGGCTCCTCGTGCTCCCCACCGCTCCAGCAGCCGTACAAGCACTGGATCTGGTCCTCAGTAGCCTTCCAAGAAGCTAACAAGGTTGTACCTCCTCAAGCAGCTCCTCCAAGCTGCATCATAATAGACCCCATGAGCACAGGATGGACTGCTGGCTAAACACTTCATTAAGGAACAGCTGAGGGGTAGGTTATTCATCATGTGGAGCTGTCCTGCTCTCCCAGATCAATGCAGCACACAGGGCGAGGGTAAACTCCTGGAGAAACCCCTGACAGAAAGCCTACTTGAATGCACTTGCAGAAGGCTTTGCAGAGCAAATTAACTCCACTGGTTGAATTACCTGGATTTAGGGGTTTTAATTTCAAAATCTGCAAAGGCTGTGTAGACACTCTGGTGACCCTGATGCAGGAATGCTGACAACTCAGCCAGAGAGAAGGGCTGTTGCCTGCACACTGTGAGAATACCCCCTTCACTCTGCCACCTAACAACTGTTGGGTTTTTTTAACCTAGCTGCATTTTCAATTGAGATCTCCATTACCTGTTTCAGTGCGCTAATGGTTGTGTCTGTCTGGAGCTTCTTGGGCTGACTCAGGACATCTGCTTGCTGTTCCCAGCTCTGCTGCTTTCTCTCACTGTAAAATAAAACAAATTATTTAGGGTGGAAGTGATCTCTTATTTTGGTTGTCTTCATGTTTTGGTCTCTGTTCAGTGCCTCTGTGCTCTGCTTCTAAATCCAGCACTGTCTCTGCAGAGCCTGATCAGGGGAATTCACACCTGCAAAACCTACATCCTATACGCTCTTCACAAGCAGTTATACAGCATGGCTCTGGCCAAGATAGCTTTGAAAGAGCCTCCCACACAACGTACTGGCATGGTGAAGCTCCTTCTACAGAAATGCAGGACAAGCAGCCCCCATGTCTCCAGTACAGTAGGCTTACTCAGCCCTAGAGTACTGGGCGACCTTGCTCTAAGCAAGAGTACTGCAGGACCTTGCTCACATTTTCTTGTGATTTTCCTTTTAGTGTGGTCTGTCCTCACTCCTCAGCATCTCCATGCTGGGGCCCCGAACCTTTGCTCATGTATTCACAGAGCTATTACTCATTCTGCGTAAGACTGGATGCCATGTTTGATACCACAGAAGAGCTTTGAGAT